>NW_008795557.1:1132598-1140327 GCF_000699145.1 Aptenodytes forsteri
TCTCCCCTGAGCCTCCTTTTCTCCAGGCTAAACAGTCCCAGTTCCCTCAGCCGCTCCTCATAAGACTTGTTCTCCAGACCCCTCACCAGCCTCGTTGCCCTTCTCTGGACACGCTCCAGCACCTCAACGTCCTTCTTGTAGTGAGGGGCCCAAAACTGAACACAGTATTCGAGCCTGTGCGGCCTCACCAGTGCCGAGTACAGGGGCACGATCACTTCCCTACTCCTGCTGGCCACACTATTTCTGATACAGGCCAGGATGCCATTGGCCTTCTTGGCCGCCTGGGTACATGTAACATGTGTATTGCCTCTTGAACTTGTCATGTGCACCTGCAGAAAGAGTTTGGCTCCATCTTCTCTATAGCCACCTGGAAGGTAGTTATAGACAATGAGAAGATCTCCCCTGAACCTTTTCTTTCCCAGGATGAACAAAGCCTGTTCTCTCAGTCTGTTCCTAAATAATTTGCTCTGACCCTCCAGCCACCTCAGTGACCTCCAGTGAACTTGCTCAAATACGTTCATGGTCTTCCTTGTAGTGGGGAGTCCAAAACTGGACACAGAGCTCCAGATATGCCCTAACATGTGTCAAATAGAGGGCAACAATAACTGGGAAGATGATGGAGCAAATCTAAACCATATCCAAACACATGAAGAACAAGAAGGATGATCAGGACTAGTCAGCATGGATTTATGCAGAGGAAGTCATGACTTACCAACCTCATAGCCTTTTACAGAGAGAAGACTGGCTTGGTAGATTGGGGAAGAGAAGTGGATGTTGTTTATCCTGGCTTTAACAAGGCTTTTGACACTGTCTCCCATAACATCCCCATAGACAAACTGATGAAGTATGGATGAGATACATGGATAGAGGTGGACTGAACAGTACTTGTCCTTCATGTGCTTCAAAACAGTTTCCAGGATTAGCTGCTCCGTCATCTTCCCAAGGACTGAGATGAGACTCACTGGCCTGAGTGACCCTTCTTGTTCTTCTTGAAGATAGGAGTGACATTTGCTTTCTTCTGCTCCTAGGAACCTCCCCTGATCACCATGACCTTTCAAAGATAGGGGAGAGTGACCTTGCAATGACATCAGTACTCATGGGGGCATCCTGTCATGCCCAATGCATTTGTGTATGTCTGGTTTGTCCAAGTGTTCCCTAGCCTGATCCTCCTCCACTGATGGTAAGTCTTTCTTGCTCTGGTCTCAGGAGACAGGGATTCCTGAAGGCTGGTCTTATCAGCAAAGACTTAAGTGAAGAAGCCCTTGAGTACCTGGGCCTTTTCCGTGCCTTTTGTCACCAAAGCCCCTGCCCCGTTCAGCAGCAGGCCCACATTTTCCTTAGTCTTCCTTTTGCTGCTGATATGCCTGTAGAAAATTTTCTTGTTGCCCTTCATGTCCCTCACCAGATTTAACTCCAGATGGGCTTTGATTTTCCTAGCCCCATCCCTGCATGCTCAGCCAGTGTTTCTATATTCCCTCTCCAGTCTATTACTTTCACTGCATTCGTCATCTCTTTTTTATTGATTTCTTCTGCAGACAGAGCTACATGGAGATCTCCAACATAGGGTAGCACCACTCCAGCACCAGAGCTTTTGATAGCCCAGCTCGCCAGCTTTTTTGCAGCTATGCCAGCTTACACCACATATGGAGTCTTCTTCCATGTGAAAACATGGAAATGTTTTGTTCAAATAAAGGCAGGGAACCTCACTGCATGGAGCTGGAAGTCAGACTTCTTTTTGACGTACCCCACCAAGAGGTCACAGACTTAAAGAAAAAAGGAAAGACACAGGATAAGGGCTGGAATCGATTTTTCACCATGGGATGGAATAACAGGAGTGGTTTGTTCTGTGCGAGTGTTTATATAAAAGACCTGCTGGGTTTTATGCTACCTCATACATAACAAGAAAGATGCCACCCTGCACCCCCAAAAATGGGTGTCTGGAGATAAAGTAAGGGTTGGGAAATTGAAAGGGCAGGATATTTCCCTTGGTTTTCTTTTTAAATGTCTGGTTAAAAAGAAACTTCTGATTCACATTTTTTTGTGGGGAAAGATTCCCGTATCATGACTTAATAATGCTTTGCTATTGTCCCAAACCTTTTCCTGTCCAAAAGCATCACCACCATAATTAGATTTCAGCTTCATGATCTTGTCCTCTCACCTTCCACCATATTGCAACATTTTCCAGCATGTAACTCCTCATGTCAACGCTCTGAGCCATCAGAATGTCAGCAAAGAGTGCTGGAGTGCAGGTGTCAAAGCCTGCCAGGCAAACCTGGAGCTTCGGGTTTACTTGGGTTTACTGGATCTATCATCTCTATCTCCATGGCCTCCAGGTCATCAGGTTTGTATTGTCAAGGGCACTCACATCTTAGCGAAGTTTTTAAGTATTTAAGCACTGATTTGACAGTACACTGTCATACCTAAGAGAGCCACTGCAGCACTACCCTTCTGGGTTTATTAAATAAAGTGTTCTTCTGCACTATAAGGTTCAGTCATGTGGGGATTCTCAGGGTCCACCTGATGGTTTCGCCCTGGAAAGCACTTTCCCTTCAGCACTGATACCACTTGCAGGCCCCTTTCATATATAATAATCATCACTTTTGAAGCACTGGCCTTTAGTCTTTCCAAGACTTAGTTCCCCATCTCCATGAGAACACAAAGGGGTCTTCCCTTTGCTTCTCCCATTTACACAGGTTGTAAATTTTCTACTTTCCCAGGATATCCTTGCCCAGTAACTATACTTATAAGACTTCTAGCAAGGATTGTTAACCCCTCTGGCTTGGAAAGTCCCTGAATTTAAGATTGCTGGACACTGGTCATATGTTACTCCTATTTTTACACAGTGCTTATGTTTCTTCTGGAAATCTGCAGTTGCTCACTGGATCCTGGAGACAGGATGCTGTACCCAGATGAACCCAGTATGATGACTTTTATGTCTATAGTACCCAGGCCTTGGATGACATGCTTGAGAGACATGTTAACTACTGTAATAACAGTGATACAAGGTGCATATGTAATACTCACATGAACACATACAGGCACATTCAAGTTCAACTCTGAAATTTTTCCCAACGGACAGTAAAAGAGAACTCAGTTTCTCATGCTCTGTTTTATTCTGATGCCTTATTCCTTTTCATCTAGATTCATCAAGGCTTGAATGGGATACCAGCTTTAATAGATGCTAATTAGAAATATAAACCATCCACCATGCAAATCAATAGCAGAATAATACTGAAAAAGCCCTGTCATAACAACAGTTGGGTCCAGTGATTGAAAGGGGGAAAAATGCAGTTGGATTTTTAATACTTGAGTGCAATTAAGAAAGAAAGGAGAAATGATTATTTTCCTCATGTGAATTATAAGCAATTAAGCAGGGCATGTAATAAACCTTGGGACTGAAATCACTTTGGCTTTCTTGTGTCAGCTCCTCTGCTCCACGTTGTGTTTCAGGGGGCTGCATTAGCTGAAACACAGTTGGGTGTGTTTATTGTCAGCTCTTGTTTGCTTATGTGCTTGAATAGGAAAGCACAGCTCTGACTAGCACAGATTTACAAGAAGAACTGGAAATAGGAGACACATTCTGGATTCGGCTCATGGCCATCATTTCAGTGGGTGCAGATGTTTTGCTTTTGCTTGGAGGATTGGTATGTGGTAATTGGGCAAAGAACAGTAATTAGTCAGTATGTGTGGGAGGTGATTTGTCTGGCTACCACCACAGAGAGCTAAGGGAAAAGGTCCCATAAGACAGAGAGGCTCGAGCAGACCATATGAACTCCCCTTAAGTTGGCTGGACAACTGGTTCAAACAGCAATACCTGCACTGTAAACACCTAAAATCGGTGGTACCTTCTTCTCCCCCTCAAATGCTTCCTGCTCATGTGAGTGGAAGTAGAGCCACCCAGTCAAAAACCAGCCATTTTCCAGGAATAAAAGGATCACTTCCAAACATACTATGAGATTACACATGCATATCAGACTATACGATGTGATTGCACATGTATAGCCTGTCCTGTGATTGGATATACACGCACAACAGGAGGAAAACAGCTGCCTTTTGTTACGATGTGTCACATGTACATTTTTGTGGCTGGGGGATGGTGGGGTACTTTGAGTTGCTCCTACCACAGGCTGATGCAAAGGGTGATATAAATCAAATCTGGCCTAAATCTCAGTCCCACCACATGGCTGGGGGAGACCACTGGAAAACGGCAGGGAGCATGCTATGGCAGAGATTATTTTTCCTAAAGTTGGACTGGGCTCACAGGGAAGAGGTTAGCAAAGCCTGTCTCAGAGCAAAGGACAGCGAAAACAGACAGATCTGCTCCCCTGGGATTTACTGGGCTCACGGAAGAGGTTAGCAAAGCCTGTCTCAGAGCAAAGGACAGCGAAAACAGACAGATCTGCTCCCCTGGGATTTACTGGAGAGTAAATAGGAACAGAACTGAAGAGCTGAATAGAGCCTTATTTAGGAGCCAGGTTCACCTTGCAATGTTTTCCCAAGAGCTGCGTTTGTGGATAGGGGTGATCACCTCCCTTCAGCATTACCTGTAGTTACCTGCTGGATGACCATTATATTGAAAGAATACTATTATTTTCTCTGTGGTTTAAGGAGGTTTTCATGTCTTCAGAGGAGCAGGAGCAGGTTTGTCGGCCACCTGGGAAAGAGGTTCTCAAGTATTATCTCAATGCCCAATGTTTTAAGTTTTAAGACGAACATATTCATGCCATATGCTAACTACATCATTTTAAGTGAGAAAAAGACCATTAATTGAAATTCTCTTGGACACAAGACTCTCCTGAAGTTTTTTGGTCAAGAGGGGATACCTCTTTCAGTGTATTGTGACTCCAATCGAAGTGTTGGTCTTGTTGCAAGAATCAGCTGCCGAGATTATTCTGACTCCAGGAAAACCATGAAAGTCCTGAGAATCCAAATGTTGAAGTAAATCAGAAAAGGAACAACCTTTTCTGTGAAGCATTTCAAGGCGGTGTCCATTAAAAAGGCGTTGGAACAAACATAGTCCATGTGTCTGTCTGTCTGCCTGTCTATCTATCTACACAGCTATTTTTCCTCAAGACCTTCAGAAAGCCTTCTGGAACACTTTGCATCAGCTTGCGGGGGGGAACCTCACACCTCATACCACCAGAAAAGATATATCCCCCCCCATCCAGCCTCCTGCAACCCAGATTTGGCAAGTATGATAACAATTTCCTATAAAACTCCCTGTGAAAAACACCAGTTCCCTATATATGTGTGTGTGTATATATATGTGTGTGTGTGTGTATAAATATATATATATGTGCATCTGTATATATATACACATACATATATATATATGTAAAGTCAGTAAGGCGCTGAATAACATTTTTGGGAGGACGGCTTTCTCCTGCAGTGAATGTTGCTCTGGGGAGTTTGACCAATTTCCTTCTCTGCCATTAACTCCCCGGCATTTGTCCTTCATGATCCTGTTTCTGAGGTGTCTCTAAAATGGACTCAGTGTGTCCAGAGGAGCTCTTGGAGCCCTCCTGCCTTTTCAGGAACCCAGGCATCAGAGTGGGCTCCAGCCACAAGCCTTTTACCATATAATCCTTTTTATTAAAAATAAGACTACAGATGGCGTTGCTTTCCAAGTCAGCCACTGAAAGCCAGAACTCTTTTTTTTACCGTTTCTATTTAAAAAAAAAAAAAAAAAAAAAAAAAAGAAGAAATTTGAATAAAATACAGATTTTCTGGAAAAAAAAAAAAGATATTTCTGGAAAAGGCCAGAGTTCTCCACAAAAAGATAAAGTGTTTAAAAAGACCATTATATAATATGAATGTCTACAGCGGAATAAATTAAACTCTTAAGCAATTCAGGCTATACTTTCTTTCACTTCCCACTGCTCCTAATAATACTCTTTGTTCCACTCTAAACCAATCTTTCTCATTCTTTGTTGTTTTTACATTTTGCAAATGCTTGTAGACAGTTCTGGTCCCCTTAGTCATAGATTAGACAAATTGTGCATATTGTTTCCTTTTAATCTCATCTCCCTCCTGACTTTTTAAATACTTCTAGTTGTTCTACACCATCCTCTGCAGTTTACCAATACTTGCTTGATATTTTGATGTGCAGCACTAGCACGATTCCACAGTGGGAGTCAGATAACACCGGTACAGTCAGTCCTTTCTGTTCAGCCGCAGTTTTGGGAGAAGTATCTCATTGCTGGTTGCACCAAAGCATATGATTTTGAGAAAGCTATTGCAAACAGATCTCTAATTAGAGACAAGGCTTGGGGCACAGGTGATTCCTGGCAAAGGGCTGGTGTTTGAGTAAGGATGTCTGCGAGGGGGGGGACAACGGATTGATCTGGCCTCTCTCTTTGAAACCAGGTGGGTGCAGTGTGTCTGGATGTGTCATCAGATAAGAAGGCAGAGACAGCAACAGTATTTCTGCTGTAGACTGACCATGACATAAAGACAGCCTTTGCGTTTTTGTATTTGCAGTTGGACTTGGGCTCTTGCAAGCAGACAACAGTCTTTTCTTCCACAAAGTAATGTCTTTGGCTCAAAGGAAGACTTTTTATTCTTAACTCAAAGCTTGAAATTCAATGCTGTCCTGACATCAGCTCTGGACTCGTTCTTTTTCCTTACCCTCAGCAGAAAAGGTCCTTTGGTAATGCTAGCTAAAGGGAGTCGCACGTCTGAGACTGCACAGAGTGCTGCTGCATTGTATTTATTAAGAAAGTACAGATGGGGTGATTCATCTGGTCCAGTTTCCTTGTCTTTCAAGATATACTGGTTTTCCTGCTCCTTTTATGCAACAGTGAGCAGCTTTGTTTGCTGGACTCCCCTCTTTGTCTAGGAGGTGTAGGAGTCTCAAGAACTTGCTACTGATTTTCAAAATGAATGGTGGAAGAAATCCAGGACCTGGGATTTGTTTGCAATGGTGATAAGCTATGGCCAAAAAGAAGCTTGTGACTGAGAACTATCTAAAAGTGGTCACTTCTCAGCTGGTTACCACTTTTCACTTGAGAAACAACAGCTGGCCCAGGTGAATGCTGGTTGACCTTTAAATGGGAAAGAAAACCTTCAGTATGGTTTAAATTACCTACTTGTACTTCCCTTTCCAACAGACTGAATGTACATGTGGCCACTTTTCACATCTCAGCTTAGCCAGGTAAACATGTATAACGTTTCCAATCGCTGTAACATTGCTCTGATTGTACCTAGACAAAGGGAAATGACGCAGCTCACTCACTTGGCAGAAAAACATGCAGCTGTTTTAATAACCCCTTTTTTTCTGGCAGCTGAGTGAGCTAAATCAGATTACTAAGGGGACTGGAGAGCACCATTGCTGGTTCAAAGGATTCTGTAAGAGCAGTCGGAGGAAGCAGGGGGATGAGGAAAGTTGGTGGACCGTTTTTGGAGACCGAGAGCTGATAAAATGTCTCAGGTCATCTCATCCACCTGAACAATTAGAACCAGAATAAAAGAAGAGAGACAATAATTTCTGGAATTTCCCCTTACCTCTGCCACCTCCTTTCTTTCTCTTTCTCTTTCTCTTTCTCTTTCTCTTTCTCTTTCTCTTTCTCTTTCTCTTTCTCTTTCTCTTTCTCTTTCTCTTTCTCTTTCTCTTTCTCTTTCTCTTTCTCTTTCTCTTTCTCTTTCTCTTTCTCTTTCTCTTTCTCTTTCTCTTTCTCTTTCTCTTTCTCTTTCTCTTTCTCTTTCTCTTTCTCTTTCTCTTTCTCTTTCT
>NW_008795557.1:1140426-1146429 GCF_000699145.1 Aptenodytes forsteri
CCTCCCCCCCCAAGTGCTGGAATTTGTCCAACAGTCTTTGGATGAATCATCACTGACGTATGCAGGAGCTGATATCTGTGTGAAGCAATGTGGCTTTCCTGTCATCTAGAGCTTAGTGCAGGAGGGAGCAGCTCCCCAGAGATGCTCTGAGGAAGGTCAGCTGTTGCCTTGGGGAGAGGCAGCAGGGGAACAGCGGGGCTTAGTTGGGACCAGAAAGGAGGCTGAGGAAATTCAGTTTCAAGTGAAGTGAGAGGAGGTTTTATTCCCAGAAAAAGTGGAATTGAAGTAAGTGATATTTCTTTGAGAGTAACAAGACTGACTCATAAATTATATCTGAGAGAGAAAAAGCCATGCAAAATAAATTTTCCCCTTTATGCACCACATTTTAAGAAGATTCAGTGGTAAGAAACTATTGCATAGTCCTGAATACTGGTGAGGGTCTTCACAGGCTGGTGCAAGGAGAGGTTGACTGAGGTAGTATTTAGAGAAGGGAACACAAGGCAGAGGGTAACAGCCCAAAAGAGAGGAGCTGAGAGACAAAGAAAGATGACTCGATGTGCTAAGGAGTTGTAGGGGCATGGCTGAAGGTTTGGAGGTAGACCTGGTGGCCTGATCTAGCCTGGGTCCTCTCTCATCTCTCACCTGGTTAATTTTATATACATATATAAACACAGCCCCCGTTATAGAGGAGTTATAGTTATAATAAATCATTACAGAGGAACATTACAGCATCCTTAATAACTTTATCTTGCTAAAGAATTTCCCAAACTGGTAAGGAAATAGGTTCAGGATGTCTATAATTGTCAGCTGCTTCTGCCCACATTCCTGGCTGATGAAAAGCCATTACATGGTTGTGGTTCATATGGTCCTGAGCCCTGGTTAATGGGCCATGTTGAGAGACAGGAGATTCGCTCAAGCTTGGCACTGCAAGTGCACAGCCTCGTCCTTTTGATGGATGCAAAGCACCGTTTCGTCACTGTCCATCACGGGGACATGGCCTTAATGACATGCCCTATTTTCATGGGAGACAACAGTGCCAGAGAAGGGAATCAAACACCATGGAACTGAATACCAACCTACCACCAAATCAATGTTCCTCCTGCCTTTTATTAGCTTAAAGACAGATATGGAGAAAAAGAGCAGGAAGGCAAGTCAGGGGCCCTAGGTGTTGACCTGAAAGGTATGCTGGTTAACCCCTGCTCCTCAAGCTCTTTGAGGACTGGTAGCATCTGGATGTGGGTGGACACTGGTGACTAAGAAAGGTGTTTTGCAGAGCTCCAGCTGGTGAGAAATGAGCTGCGTGAGGCTCAGAGTAGCAGATACAATGCCAAGGAGTTTCCATTGGGTAACCGGTCTACATTTGGATTGCTTTGTATGAGAATAAACAGCCGGCACGAAACAACCTGCCAACTTCCCATCAACGCTGCGTCCTTTTAAAGCATTACTTTTTTTTACTAACAGCTTCACATGCTCCCAGGCAGGATCGTGTAGCAGTTTTGAAATCAATGAGGCATTTGCCATTTCCCTCTCACCTTGCCCGCCCTTGGATTGGCACAGCTCCACAGATCAGGTTTTATGCCTATGGATCTCTCTTGCTCCATCATGAAAGCAAATGCCACTTTGGCTCATCCTGGCTGGAGAAAGGAGAGGGGGCAGAGAAGTCTCTGATGCCCATCCTGGCAGATGAGTCATGAACTCAGAAGAGGACTTTAGAGGACAGGGACAGCCACCACCTGCTAAGAGCAAGGGCAGAGCCACAGTCCAAGGTCAGGCACCTTGGAGGAGAGTTCCTTCACAAAAGGGCACTCATTCAGAGGGACATCTCCGGGGTCTTACGTACCACACTAACCAGTACAAAAATTAGAATATGTGCTAAATACTCATCCCATGTCCAGTAAGTGGGATCTTAAAGCAGGAGAGAGGCCATAGCCCTCATCTCCTATGTGAGATCCATTTTGGCTGGAGCTGATCAGGAGGCAGCAGCTGCCTGGGTTCTCTTTCAGTGACTGGGACTTTGCAAGTCTGAGAGTGTCAGACTGTTACCCTCTATCAGCTTGGGAAGGTCCAAGCAAGACACTACCATTTTAGGTGTAGAGTCTATTGAATTATACTTCTGTAGAAACCCCAAAAGTTGCACTAAGATAACACAGGTATGTGCTGGTCCTCAAACTTATCTTGCTGATCAAAAATATCCTATTTCTACCATGGAAGCATCTTCAAGCAAGCTGCCCAGCTGCAAGTGGAAAGCCAATGAGCCAAAGGAAGCCAGTTTGGAGATGACAGGCCCAAGGAGCGTTTGTGAGCAGATCATCCTTGCTGCGGCTCTTAGGGATGTGTTCAGCCATATCCATAGAGTCACAGAATCATAGAACAACCCAGGTTGGAAGGGACCTCAAAAGATCATCTGGTCCAACCTTTTGCGGGGAAGGGAGCCTGGGTGAGATTATCTAGCACCCCGTCTAATTGCATCTTGAAAATCTCCAGTGATGGGGACTCCACCACAACCCTGGGGAGGTTGTTCGAGTCATTGATTATTCTCACTGTAAACAATTTCTTTTTCCAAAACCAGGACACCTCTTCTGGTGCAACTTGTAGCCTTTGCCCTTTGTCTTCTCCATGTGACTCCTTGTGAATAGAGAGCCTCTGTCCTCTTTGTAGCTGCCCTTTAAGGACTGGAATACTGTGATGAGGTCCCTTCTCTAAGAAGATGAGCCTTCTCTAAGAAGAAAAGACCTAACTCCTTCAGTCTTTCCTCATAGGGCAGGTTCTCCAGCTCTTTGCTCATCTTCATGGCCCTCCTTTGGACCCTCTCCAGATTGTCCACATCTTTCTTGAATTGTGGGGACCACAACTGGACACAGGACACCAGGTGCAGCCTGACAAGTGCTGAATAGAGTGGGATGATCACATCTGTCTCTGCTAGCAATGCCCCTGCAGGTGCAGCCCAGGATCCTATTTGCCTTTCTTGCTGCAGCAGCGCACTGCTCACTCATGTTCAACTTGTTGTCCCCTAGGACCCTCAGGTGCCTTTCAGCAAGGCTGCTCCCCAGCCACACAGATTCCAGCCTGTACTGGGCTCTGTGGTTATGTCATCCCAGCTACAGGACCTTGCACTTGTCTGTTAAACTTCATACAGTTCTAGCTTTCCCATTGCACTTTGTTAAACTTCATACAGTTCTAGCTTTCCCACTCTTCCAGCTTGTCCAGGTCTCTCTGTAAGATGGCTCTCCCTCCTGACATGTCCACGTTCAACTCATGCTCCAGCTGCTAGGCAGAGATATGTGACTCTAATTAGTTAACGCTTGTTAAGAGAGTGATTTCCTTTCAGAAGGTTCCCTTATTTTTTTATTCATTATTTGGGGGCGAGGAGGAGGAAGCAGGGGGTTTATTTATTTAATTTTGTAAGGCATGGAGGGCTTTAAGTGTTCATCAGGAGGTGCAATTAAGTCAAAGGCACTTACTTACAGGCCTCCAGAGTCTTGTCTGCAGGGGCGGACAAGGAAGAAGCTGCTTGGGCACAGCCTGTAATGTTGGACCGGGTCTTTAAATCAGAGCCTTGTGCAAACAGCTCTGGAAGAGAATTTTCCTTTTGCAATAAAGAGCTTTTTTTTTTACCTCATGGCTCCACCTGAGCTAGAAGCGCCAGAGGTAGCTGTCTACACTGCTGCCCATCCGGACATGACCAGGGTGCTGGGATGCCACTGCCAGACACCCAGAAAAGGAGCGGGGGACAGCACCGTGACTGGCTTGTCTGTCTATGAGCATTGCTGCCCTCTCCTGGCTTCATGCAGATAAAACCAGAAGAAATCGGCTCAGGAAGGACGAGGATGGCAGCAGGGTGTGCGCAGGGATGCAGGGCAGGTGGGAGACGCACAGCCTGCTGCTGCTTTTTGGGGAAACGGGCTCATCCACGCTGCTTGCACACGCTCACCCAAAATCACAGCCACTGGGTTCCTGCCGACCAGCTCTTGCTTCCTAGTGGTTCTGTCGCTCCATAGGGATGGCAGGATCTATCTGCAGGGGTCTCCCAGGGTCCTCTGAGATGAGGAATCAGGGGCTGCAGGTGGTTCCTCATGACGGTGGGACTTTTGCCTTGCACAGGTTTGCATGAGATTTTGCACAGCTGTTAAGCAGTGGGGCTTTGCAATGACTTCACAAGCATGCAGCAAGGGATTTAGAGGCTTTCTTCTGCCAGCAACCACTCTTTGCTCTAGAACATGCCTCTTCTCCTCTCTGGGCTTCTCCTCTGTTGCTGAATCTCTACAACTGCAGGCCAAGGTCTAGAAGACCAAATAAAATAAGCTAGCATCTGTTCTCAATCCCTGAATCAAAGTGTCTTAACAGAGATTTGGTCCATATGGACAAACTCTCACCCTCCTTTTCACCCTCAAATCAGGGGGTCACATCCCTAGCACCTCCTGGGACTTGTCTCTGGCCTGAGCTAACTCACAAACTAGGCCAGAACATCAACAGAGAGAGATCGGCAGGGCAAAACCTTTGCAAAACATCCTGAGGGATTTGCTTCCAATGATGGAAGAGGAAATGTAGAAGTCTTATTTGGGTCTGACAAGCTGTTGGCTCAGAAGAATCATACATTTTCTGAACCGTTAACATGAGTCTGCGGGAAGATGTGCTTGCTCTCCAACTCACGTGGTATCATCTCTGGAAGATGATCTTCCCAACCAAGTGACCTTGCCCAAGGGAGCAACGTTAGCTGGTGCACTGTTGTGCATCAATGCAGCATGAGGGAGGGGGGTGAAAATGTCATGCTGTGGTGCCAGGTTATCCCTTAGCAGTCTGTCCCTGATGTTAGTATGGTGATGTCCACATCTTCACAAAGTTGGCTTTCACCTTAACAAAGTTTATCTCTGTGGAAAACAACTTGATTAACTCCGTCTTGGAAACCCCTCAGATGAAAACCAAAGAGCTGAAATCCTCTCCCTCTCCTTTCCTTTGCAGGGAAAGAAATAAAACTAACACTTGGAAATAAACAACACTTGGAAATAAACAACTAGCTACACTAACGATCATTTTATCTTAAGTGAAGCAACTAATGTAAAGTATCCTACACACACTTGAACCCCCCTGAATGAAGGCCAGTCAAAAGAGAAGACAGCTATTAGAAAAAGAAAAGAGACAGGTGGATAAATGATAGCTAATCACATGAAGAATGAAAGAAAAATGAAAGGGCAGTTCAGAAAAATAAGGAAAGCATCCAAAACCTATTAAGGAACGCTTAGGCTCTGAAGATCTTTGTATATGAAACTGTACAGAGCCTGCATCTCTTGATCTGAGTATGAGTCACGTCCCTAGCCCGCAAACTTAACGGGTTTTTCTCTCTGAGTCAAGTGTGCTTTTCCAGGAAGGTTTCTTCACCAATCCCAAGTACAACTTCTTTTTCTTCCAGCACACTTGCATCTTCAAGCAGTTTGTGAAAGAGGGGAGTAAATTTCTTCCTCCAGCAGATACAAAGACTTGGAAGGGATATAGGGTTGTCCACGTCTAACAGTGGGTCAGCTGAAACCAAACCCAGCTCTCTTGGGGCTTACTCCTTTACCCACCAACACACAGAAAATGCCAAGTGCTTCTGTTCCTGGCAGCGCAGCCAATAATCGTGATTCCTTGGAGCTGAAAATAGGCCAATGCTGGCAGCAGCTGATGCTTTTGCTCACAGTTCCCAACTGAGTGGGCTACCTACAGAAAGCAGATGGCCAGGGAGGAACTCCAGCAATTCGCTACAAAACAGCTAAAAGTCCCCTTTGCCCACTGCTCTGAGAGCTCATGATTTCATAGAATCATAGAATCATAGAATCATTGAGGCTGGAAAAGACCTCTAAGATCATCGAGTCCAACCGTCGGCCCAACACCACCATGCCCACTAAACCATGTCCCTAAGTGCCTCATCTACTCGTCTTTTAAATACCTCCAGGGATGGGGACTCAACCACTTCCCTGGGCAGCCTGGTCCAATGTTTAACCACTCTTTCAGTAAAGACTTTTTTCC
>NW_008795557.1:1148011-1157408 GCF_000699145.1 Aptenodytes forsteri
GTTTTGCTGCCCCCCCTCCTTACTTCACCAAGAGTGGAGAATTCTATCATTTCATGGTCGCTAAGCCCAAGACGGCCTCCGACCACCACATCTCCTACCAGTCCTTCTCTGTTAGTAAACAGCAGGTCAAGCGAGGCACCTCCCCTGGTAGGCTCATGACACCTAGTGGACAAGCCAGGCACAGTGACATGTAAGGAAAGAAATCCTTCGAAACACACCAAAAAAACTGGGCCCAGAGAAAGACAGACATGGGATTAAATGGGCATTGCCATACGGATACCCAGAAAAAAAAAGAAAAAAAAAAAAGGAAAAAAAAAGTGGATTTTGCTCCCGTGAAGGACTACAACCTCAGTAATTACTCCAGGTGGAGAGAGGGAAGGAGAGCAATATTATGGAGAGGGCAGATGATTTGAGAAAGATCATGCATCAAGTTAGCTTGATAGATCCAAGGATACAACCAAAGCTGTCAGGTCCCAGCCTTATCCCTCTTCAGTCCTGCTTCCTGGTTTGAAGGAAAACTGAGCTCTCTGAACAGGGACGTAATCCGCAATTGGCAAATAGAGAGGAAAATTTCCTAAGAGAGACTTATGGACCTATTTTGCATAATCAGAGAGAGAAACCAGGAGTGTTACCTGCAGGCAAGCTGTGACACTAGAACATGCCACCAAAGCGTACAATGTTCCTGTATCCAGCATTAGAGATAGACAGTAAATAGCTAAATTAATTTGCCCACTCACAGGCTTGTAAACCATTTTAGATTAATTTGCCCTAGTTTAGACGATTTCCTTAGGTTGAGGTGCCTAATTTCCTAAAAGTGTCTAATCCTCTCCATTTTCTTAAAAAAAGCCCTCCATCCTCTGGTCATTTATTTGGGTGGATATGTCAACGCTTGGCCAGATGAAACCCATCTTAATGGACCAGAGCATCCAGACCTACCTGCTTAAGATCTCTGCAAGCTTTAGCGTAGGGCCGTGCTATCTTTTACCGAGCTGTTTACTGAACTCAATCAACAGTAAAGAAAATGACTGAATGCAAGATGGATTTGCAGGTCTGTGGTCCTCCAGTGTTTTGCAGTGGAGTGGAGGGGGAGAGCCTAACCCTGATGCTGCCAGTTGGAGCTTGTTCTTAGCAGAGTAAATCAGCAGTTTTGCAGGCTCCTGAAGACATGAAGGATGAAACCAGTGATAAGGTAATGCGATAAAGCAAGAGAGGTCCAGTTTCATTCTTCAAGGACCCCAATGCGTGGACATCACATCCTGCTCTTTCTTTTTTCTGTCTTTTATCTCTGTGAGTATCTCTAAATACTCTCTGTCCCTTTCCAGTGGCTTTAATATACATCCACCCTCTTTGCTTTCCCGCTCAGAGAATTGCTTACCCCATTCTTCATCCTCCTGTGAGTACTTAGGAGCAAAGAGAATTTATTCAAGATGCAAAAGACAATTTTTACCTATACCCAAAGATTTTCCCCAAAGCTCCTATCTGTTTTCAGGGATTACCTCACTAATGGCTGCTGTGTTGTCTTGCTTTGCTTTCTGAACCTGGCTTTTCCTTCCCAGAGCTACTCCTGTTCCAGGCGTCCTGAGTTGTAGAGGAAAAGAAACAAATTAAACAAATAACTTTCTCCTTTGAGCCAAACACAAATTAGGCAACTGAGCAGACAGAAATGCTCACTGGTCCAGGGGAGAGTGGATTTGCAATCTAAATTACTGTGGAATAAAAGCATCATCCCCACTCTGTTCTCTAATTTAAACATTGTCTCCTGTTCTTCTTCCCTTTTGGTTTGACTAATTCAGTTGCCTTTGGTCTAAGGGCAAGGAAATCTCATTTGCATATTTTAGAGGACATTAATTACAAGTCCTTTCACTTCAAGCCCTGATACTCCTGCACTGACTAGGAGCCTCAGTCTGACTGCAGTCCTGGTTCCTCAGGGGGTCGTTAATTATTGAGCCTATTGAACTACACCTGAACATAACGAGCTCAGGAATGAGCAATGCCTCCCTGGGGGTACAGCTGGGGGGAAAGGAGCGGCAGCGGGAAGGGGATGAGCCACACAGCAGAAATCCCAGTTTAGGAGAAGATGTGACTGTGAGAGGGACAAAACAACTGTCCTAGTGGATTATTAGGATCTGTTGAAGTGCCCTAATCCTGTCCCAGACTGCCTGTCCCACAAAGCCCAGAGTGACTAGATTCAGGACTCCAGCCCATGTCTCTTTTTGGCTTTCTGCACCATTGCCATGGCAGAAGGCTGATAAGACCCTTAGCATAAAGTGCCTTGAGCATCTCTTTTCTCACCCAGGCCGCCTTCTGCACTGACAGGTGAAATTCAAGATGCTATTTGTCCCATAAATTGGCCCAAGGTAAATAGTTTGAGTCTTTCTAGTGCAGGCACGAAGTGTTCTCAGTTACTGCATGTGTGGTGTTGGTGGCCTTGTGCACTGTTTCAGATGTGGTGTCCCCCATTCCAGTGCGACCATTTGCTAGATGACCTGTTGTATCATGTTACGTCAACCGTCACCTCTTGCGTTGTGTTATATCTTTCGAAAACTTCTGAAGAATTTGGCCAGTGAGGAACAAACTGTCTTGCTTTTTTTTTCCTGTGGAGCAGGTCACCCTTCTTAGGTTTATATTTTCTGCGTGAGGAATGGTCTTGAGAGCAGGTTTAAGCCTCACCATAATTTTTCTATTTTTCACCCACATATCTGGGTGTCCACCCTGCAGTTGCTCAGGCTCAGAGGCTACATCTGGGCTGGTCTATTAAAAATTTCCAGCTCTGTTCTCCAGCTCTAAGGACGACCAACACAAAATGGCCTTATGTTAAACATCTTTTTCCTGAAAAACAGGGTGATTGTGTGAAAATTTCCTTCATCTGTATCATACCCTGGAATAGTCTGGGAGAGTGTTAGCTCATCAAGGCAAAAAAAAAAAAAAAATGAAATGGGCCACTCCAACAATATAATAGGGCAGAAGATTGATTTCTACACTTTGGAAACATCACCTGAACTCTTTTTACAAAGTGGAGCTTGGGATGAACTAGCCTGCAGTCTGCTTGGCTCTTCTTGGTTCATCCAGACCATATGAATGAATGCCTGGACTCATTTTGTGGTGATGAAAAATATTCAAGCTCTCCCCTTTCTGCAGAGCTCCCCAGCTCTGATTATTAAAAACTCCAGTCAATGCAGGTGCGGAGTGGATGAGTCTGGATCTCAGTCTGGACCTGGACCCAACCTGACCTGATGTCTGGATATGGATTTTGTGCTGTAGGTCATGAGAGATTTTGGTTCCTTAGGAAAGCACCCCATCTGAAAAGTTCACTTTCAGAGCCTTGCTCAATGCCATTTGGAAGATAGACCAAGATAGATGGAAGGTGTCTTAAGAGGTCATCTGATCAATCCCCAAGTAAGATAGGATCTATGCTTCTTGTGCTCCATTCTCCTCATTATTAGAAAGTTTTTCCTGGAGGTGCAGAGCTAGGTTTTTGGTGTCAATGACTTCTGCCAAGTCTCCTCCAGAAGGTGGCAGGAGACAGGACTTGCTCTGCAATACATCTGTCCTTTGGCACTAACAGTAAGCTCTGGATGTTACTTACGGAGGTTAGTTGTGGCAGTGCAGGGAAGGCTGAGGGACATTTGCATGGCTGTCTGTGGGTAGCAGTTAAATTTAAGGCTCCACTGTGTTTTATTTATGGCATGTTTCCAGATGCCATGCATAGAAATCATTTGCTTAATAAATAATATAAATGAACAGACATCCAAGTGCCTTGTGCTAGCAGTCTAGACAGCCTCAGGCTGAGTGACAGCCTGCCGGAAAGCTGGAGGTTTTCCAGCAGTTTTGTTCTTGAGACCTTCCTCAAGCCAATATGGTAATGAGTGACTAAGGGATGGGCGATTCCTTTTTCGGAGGTCTATCTCTCTTTTCAGAGACCCTTCAAGTATCACAGGGGCCAGTGAACAGCACATTATTCTCAGTGCTAGAAGACATGGTTTCAGTCTCTTTTGTTACTGGCGTTAACCTTGGGAAAGTTATTTAGGGTAGGAAAATTTGGAAGCTTTGAGTTAACCTCTGGGGACTCTCTTGATTGTTATTGTGGAAGTCATCTATTGAATCGGTTAGTTGGCCTGATCATAGGTCCCTGGCACTATTTTAGGTGTCTTGAAGTGTCCTCTATTGGAGGGAATGGGTCTTCTCTTGGTTCTCTGTCCTGTTGACCAGCAATATGTAGATATATTAGATATCCTTGGTTGCTTAAAGCTTCAGTAAATGCTGGTGCCTGGGCAACTGAATCACACTCAATAGACTGTAGAGATTTATCTCATCCTAAACTAGACATGCACTTTGTCAGGTGATTCATGCCCTAAACTCCATTCAGTTTGTTGATTGGATTGTCTTTAACCATAATGAGAATGAAGATAATTAGCCAAATGGAGATAACTAAGCTACAGACACCCAAAGTTATACAGATGAATCCCTGTGCCTCAGTTTCTTACCAGTAAGAGGAGATTAATAGCACTTTCTTATCTTGTAAGGCGAAATAAAAATGCCAAGGTATTCAAAGAATAGGAGAATGAGATCAACATGTGATAGCTTTCCTGTGTCATGGCTTCATGGATTGAAATGACTAGTTGGGAGAACACCCCAGGCCTGGCTAAGATTCAGCAGATAAGAAGGTATTTCAGGCATTTCTTCCTCCTCACATGCTCACCCTGGATGGAGTTTCAGAGCAGAGTTTTTCTTCCCTTCTGTCCCCTCAGAGAGGACACTGTTTCTTCATCCATATGGGTGAAGAAGGAATCATCGTGTCAGGAGCAGAGTGACAATAGCAAATGGATAATAAATGTTTTTACATAAACTGTTCCAGCTATTGCTGTAGGGAAATCATTCCAGGAGACAGCAGTAGCAAGCACAAACTAATTTTGTAATCTTCATGAGTGCATGTCCTGGACCCCTAAACAAAACACGTTAACACTGGGACAGAAAGAGTTTAAATGCATCTGTGGAGAGGAGAAGGTGTGTGGGACAGGATAAGGAGAGAGACATTGCTGAGGAATCCCTGGAAAAATAGAGGATGGGGGTTTTATTTAACACTTGGTGTCTATTGTGTAGCCTTTCTGCCTCTGTTTGAACCAAACATCTAGAGTCCCCAAAAATGGAAGGCTGTTCAGTGCAGCCAGTGGATTTTATGTCCAAAATTCAACATTCACTGGTTCTAAAGGAAGCTTTTGGTGACTAGTTCAGTTGGAGACCTCCACAGAAAACTTCAGAATAATTTAGGCTGGATATCACTTTTTGAAGTATCTAGTCCAAAACCCTGTTCCAAGTAGGGCCAAGCAGTTCAGGTTGCCCAATGACTTTTCCAGTCAAGTTTTTAATATCTCCAAGGATGGAGATGCTAGAGTCTCTCTGGATGACCTGTTCCAGTGTTTGACCTCCCTCAATGTGAAGTGTTTTTCCCCCAGTTACCTGATCCGAACCTCCCTTGCCACAGCTTCAGTTTGCTGCCTCTTGTTCGTTTGCTGTGTGGAGGAGAGTTGGGACCCATCTTCTCTACATCATCCCCTTAGGTAGTTTCAGACAAGCAAGAAGATCTCCCTTCACCTTTTGTCTGAACAAGCCTCTCTCTCCCAGCTTTCCCTTGAATATCCTGTCGTCCAGCTCCCCAACCATCCTGGTGGACCCACTCCAGTATGCCAGTGTCTTTTTCAAAGTCCTAAATAGAACACACTAACCCGATGCCACTCTACGAGTGCCTAAACAGAGGGGATATGCTGATATGTTGGTCCATGCCTTGTGCTACTCAAAAATAGCTGCTACAGCAACCATGAAGGCATTGAGGATATAGCAGAACTTGCTATGAGCGCTAATGAAAATTATGGTCTTCTTTTTCTATCACATAAACTGTGATGACCTACTTCATAACTGCTATTAGCTCCAAGGCTGCACACAGATGGTTACTGTTCCTCATTCGATCCATAAGCAGCAGCAGGTCAGTAACGTGCCTAAGTCTTTGCAGGGATATTCATATTCACTGAGTAAGGATTGTGATAGTGGAAGATATAGATAGTTCTTGATGTCTTCCCTGCCCTTCTGTCCCTTCTCTAATGCTTGGCAATGAATGGCAGCTTCTGTTGATAGTGTCATCAGAAAGGCCAAATGTCTTTTTAAATGTAAGGGTTTATGATAATTAATTTGATGGTGGTATTGCTAGTCACTTCAACACACATTCATTATCACTTGGCCCCTCTAATACAGGTTAAAATCTGGATGAATTGAAATTAATGGATGGTCTAAGTACCATTCATCACCCACCAGCAGAAGCCACAGGATGTGTCAGAAGGAGTTTCCTTCACACCATGAGAGAGAGGGAAGAAAAAGTTCACACTTTAAACTTCCACCTCAATATACTTAAAAGGCAGATTAGAAAGAAAGAAATAGGTGGTTTCTTTCTCAGCTTGAAACTTGAATGCAGAACAAAATAATTTGATTTCATATTTGAAGGTACAGTCCACTGAGTTATTCAGTAATCAAGACATGTTTGCTGGTTGTCCTTTACTTTCATGGATATATAGCGATGTAAATATGCGTGGGTATACCCAGCCTTAAACCAACCTAATGATTAAAGAAGTTGTCAAAGATTTGGCCATGCTCTGTTCCTGAACTACCATATCCAGGAGGTGATAGCCTGACTCCACTGACGTCAATCAATGCTTTTGCAGTGGCTTCAAAGGAGCAGGCATCTGCTCTAGTGTGCACTCAGGGAAGAAGAAACGCTTGTCTATTCCCCAGTGGGACAGAAGTGGGCACATTCGTACTGCTCTTTCAACCACTCTGAAGTATCCAGGCTGCTTGTTTATCCCAAGCTCGGCTAACTCCCATCCGTGACAACTGGTCCAGGAGAACTCAGAGTGTATTTCACACAACCTGCCAAACTCTCCTTTTCTGACCAGTGAAGGGTGAACGTCTTCTTCTCTGGGTGATTAAAAAACAAAGACAAGAAGGAAAAACAGTGACAAGATGAAAGCTCAGGATGATGGAAGAAATTCCTGCTGCTGAAATGTCTCTGTTATTAACTGTTTGTATGCTATAGACTTTTGTCTTGAGGGGGAAAATAGTCAAGTCAGACGGTGGGCTTGTCTCACCTTGACACGGATATCAGAGCATCTCACCTTCTCCTATTTGCTCTGGCAGTGACGCTAGGGGGAAGGAAAGACTACTTTCCCCAATTCAGAGCCACAATGTCCGTAAGCCCAGAGCACTTCAACAGCTACCCATCTGCCAAGGCACTAGCTGCATGGCCAATGTCCACGCTTGCTTGCATCTACTCCTGTCTCTGTTTTAGGGAGACTATAATTTAAGATCAGTATGAAACAGTTCATGGATCATCCAGCTAAGCTTAATCAAGCTGATAAAATCACCTAGGGCTCTGAGAAATGTGTCTCAAGGGTATTGGTGACATCAGGTCCGCACCCACAACATGGATGTGCCAAGGTGGGAAGTCTGGTCACTTTGAATACAGCTCCAGTCTGACGGGGCTGAGCAGCTTCCAGTGCCAGACCAGTAGCAAACACGGAGATCTCTGCTCAGCACTGCACTGATGCTGTGCATATCCCGCGTAGAATAAAGTACTGCATTTCGACTCCTGGATTTTCCTTCCTGGGAAGACCAAAGTACCTTCTGCCAGCAGTTTAAGGAATGTTTTAGGAAACACTCAGGCTCCAAGGGATGAGTTTTGAGTGAGAAACAGTATCTGAGAAGATGAAAAGTCCTTTGTACTGAGGAACCGGTCACTTCGCTCCGATGAAGTGGAAGTAGCTTTTCTTTCTTGATGTTGTCTGCATTGGCCACCAAGCAGAAAGGCTGGAAATACAGGCTGGAATTACTTGTGCTTATATAATCAAGCCACATCTATGCAAAATTGCTTTTTAATGACTCATCAAACTGCACTGTTTGTCTTCTCCTGCCGACCAGCTGACTGAGAGCAGTTGTTAGACCTCAGATTCCTCCCAGGCAGCCTCTATAAACATTTTAGTGTTATTAGCTGTTTATAAATTATATCAAAATGCGTCAGGCACCTGTGGTTGTGAAATACTGGCAATTGCTACATGTAATAAATAACAGAGCATGGGATGAAAAGATATATACATTTTAAAGTGCACCTGAGGTATATTATGGTCATTGCATAATATGTTTTGAGTTAATAAGAAGATGCACTTTGCATAAAGATAGTGCTTAAGCTAGCTTTCACTGACTGATTTATTAAATGTAAATGTTTACACATCCAGTTTATATCCCGGGGCTAGTATGAATAAATTCAAAACAATCTTATGGGGGGAATGCATTTCACTGGGTAAGGTAAAATCCTTCTCCCACTTGCAGTGATGTAAAGCTGGCACATTTCTCCTGACCACGCTAGATTGCAATGAGTTGTCTTTGATATCAGAATGCTGCTTAATACAGGCAAAACAGATGCACACAAGCTCAAAATGCATATTTCTTTTCATTTTACAGGCAAAATAATAAGATGTTTGAACAGCTACAGAGGGAGATGATACTTTCCCTATCATTTGATTTCATCAAGACGTAATGACCTAAACCCCCCAAAAAATGAAAGAAAAAGAAATGCTTTGTGGCTGTAAAATCAGACATTATGGGCATGATTATGTATATACTTTATATAGATATATAGATACATATATATGCATATATAAAAAGAGAAAGACAGAGAGAGAATTCTCAGACGATCAAATGAGAATAAACTAATCTTTCTAGCTAACCCTGAAATCTTTGACTCTAGGCTGGTCAAGGGACCTAACACTTTCCACCTTACATGGAAAACATTTGCTCTAGGTTTAGTTCTTCTGTGGACTTTTGAATAGATAGAGTCCAAAGCCCTCTGGAGACATTCCCACTGATTTTGGCAGATTTCAGATTCAATTAAGTGGCTATTCAGAATAGGTTCATTCTGATTTACTACTGATTTTTTCAAAATTGTGTGCTTGTCTACATATTTTGGACATGCACTAGTACTTACATGATGCTGTCCTGGTTTAACCCGGCAGGCAGCTAAAAACCACAGAGCCGTTAGCTCACTCCCCCCCACAGTGGGATGGGGGAGAGAATCAGGAAAAAAAAAAAGTAAAATTTGTGGGTTGAGATAAAAACAGTTTAATAAGACAGAAAAGGAAAGGAAAATAATAATAATAATAATAATAATAGTAATAATAATGATGATGATAAAAGAATATACAAAAAAATCATAGAATCATAGAATAGTTTGGGTTGGAAGAGTCCTCTAAAGGTCATCTAGTCCAACCCCCCTGCTGTGGGCAGGGACATCTTCAACTAGATCAGGCTGCTCAGAGCCCCGTCCAACCTGACCTGGAATGTTTCCAGGGATGGGGCA
>NW_008795557.1:1158695-1179447 GCF_000699145.1 Aptenodytes forsteri
CTTGACTTAGTATAAACACTGCTTAGCAACAACTAAAACATCGGTGTGTTATCAACATTATTCTCATACTAAATCCAAAACACAGCCCTGTACCAGCTACTAGGAAGAAAATTAACTCTATCCCAGCTGAAACCAGGACAGCTGCCTTCCACTTCTGGATCTCAGATTACTTTACAGTTATGAATTAATGTTTCCTCCGAGGTACATACAGTGTCGTTAGCTGTGCAGCATTCCTCATCTTTATGTGTTAACTTGGTACAAATCTTTTTTTCTCATGTAGCTGACAAGATCTGAATTTAAAGACACACTGGTGGATGTTAATTAGAATCCATATGACCCAAAATTCATCAGCCCTTACCCCAACATTTTTATTTTTAATAATTTCTTTTAATAATTAGCTAACTCTTAATAATTGTTTTAAATTGCTGAGATATTGTGATTATTAGATGAACTGATAAAACAGACATCTCCACCAAATTGTAAATTTCAAAATTGCTTGGGTTTTTCTTTATTTTGGGGGGGACAGCAACATAATTCCATCATCATTCTTTCTCTGCATGCTCAATTAATTTAAAACTCCCCACTTTGCCACTTCTTCTTTTTGAATTTTTAGGAAAGTAGCACTGTCAGAATTACCAGCTGGCTAAACAGCCACTTACATACCCACTTCCCTCTGTGCATAAATACTATTCTTACCCTGCCTAGAGCAACATATCTCATTGTGTCTCGCCATTATTCTACCCTTTTATTGTTGTGGGTTTTTTAAAATAAAGCTCTGATTCCTCAGAATTGTGAGGGATATTCAGCTGAAACAGGGATAGCTGCTCTTAAGAAATGTCAGGAAATATCCTAAACAGAATGAATTTCTTGCTGCATAGGTCTCCAAGGTCACAGGCCTGTCTTGAAGAAGAGACAGATGAGCACTGGATGGAGCAATAGATAAAAGCTGCAGGACTGTCACGGTGCACAAAGATATCAGAGCTAGCTTAAACCAGCCATGCAGCACAAAGCTAACAGCATCTGCAAAATCCCACAAGAAGGATAAATTAGCTCATGCTTCGTTCCATCCCGGCTCAGTTAATACTCTGATACTTGAGTTAATGTATTTAAAATAAACTTGAATACATCTCGAATGCTCTGGGATTTGTAGACCTGGTTCCACTTTTTAGCTCTCTGAAAGACATCCTGTGTAACCAAGCGCCTCTCTGTTTCGATTTTCCTTCTGTAAATCGTATACTGGCACTTTTTTCAATACAGTACTGTGAGAATAAACTGTCCATTGGCAGTGTGCTTGGGTACTCAGTAAAGAGCAGATAATGCCTCAAGATAAAGAGGAAAGCAACTGGTTTCATAACTGAATCAGAGACACAAATCAACCAAGCCATAGTGGAGAACTGGTGTTGTGCTCAGAGCTGGTGGCCATTTCACAAAACGGATACTTACTTGGGGTTCTTATGAGTTTTCTTAAGCCTTCAGCAATGCCTAAATGCTTTGGAAATATGTAGACTCCGAAAGTATAGTGACACACTGCCGTACCCATCTCCTGTCCCTTCAGTGACTAGACGGGAATTAGAGGTCATGAATGGTGCTCCCAAGTACGGGTCCTTAGATTACAACTATTAAAAAAGCTCAGGGTGAGACTTTATGGGAGAGGAGAGGTAAAGAAAAAACCAAGAAGCCAATTTCACTCATTTACACTCTTATACATACATATACATAAGCATCTTGTCCCTATAAGCTGTCCAGCATGCAAGACACAAAGACATTTGCATCCAACTACTCTGCCCATGACAACAGAGAGGACAAGGGACATCAGTCTTAGCACACAACACTTACGTCCTGGGTCCTTCTTAGGTAGATGACCACACATTGAGTTTAGATATGCCTTTTTGTCCCCTGCAGGATGTGAAGGGCATCAGGATCCAAGTCATCAGAATTTACTCACTCCTTTATCTCTTGATGTGGGTTTCCAGAGAAGCTGTATGTTTAAGGCTAGGATCTTAAACATCCTTACCATCCTTACAGCCCTTCTCCTGTCCTTTGCTACTTCTGTCCCCTCCACAACTGACATTCCCAACCATTCTCCGTTCAGACCAGTCTCAGCATTTCTATCACAGTTCTCTATGAGAAGTCAGCAAGTCATTTTTCTTTTCCTCTTGTCCAGTTTGTCCTATCAGAGATACAGGAGGGGAGGAAGAAAGAGGCACATGACTTCTCTAAGTTCTTTTAGGTCTTTTGCGAGGTGAGACATCAACCAAAAGTGCCACGAGGACCCCACCTTCTCTGGGACTCAAGGTGTACTTTCTCCTTTCTCAAACCAACTTCCCCCTTCTGGGTTGAGAATGGATAGCCTTGCTGAAAGGTGTGTAGCACCCTTTTAACCCCGTCCCTTTATCTACTACCAAATTGAGCCTGCCCAAGTGTCATTTGAAGATGGATAAGAAAAGCAAAGGGGCAGCAGCCCAGCCTTTTGCATCACTGCGCTGCTAAAGGAGTAGGAGAAATCTGTGGCATCAGCAGTGGTCACAGACTCAGAGAATGGTTGAGGTTGGCACAGACCTTTGGAGGTCATCTTGTCCAACCCCCCTGCCCAGACAGGGCCATCTAGGGCAGGTTGCCCAGGACAATGCGCGGACAGCTGTTGAATTATCTCCCACACCAGAGTGTTGTACCCAGTCTTGGCCTGGGCAAGACTGCCAGAGAGAAAAGGAAAGAAACACACAGCTTGTAAGTTTTTCTAAATTACCTCTTGGAGAATACTCCTTGACCTGATGTTTCCCTGCTGTACCACAGCCTGAGTTGTCTACCCTGCAGAGAACTGTTTTCCCCAACCCCTTTAGTGGAAACACAGATTGTGAACTAGCTGCTGCCTTTGCACTGGGAAAACCTTCATCTTTAAACCAAAAGTTATGATTCTGAAGTCTGAGGTTTGAATCAAACTCTTGTTCCAGGAACCCTGGCACAGAAGCACAAAACATCAGCATCTTATTTAAAGGCAAGCTGTGGTGGAAAGGGGCAGAAACTCCACAGGCAGATGGTTCAAATTAAAACCAAAGAAAGTACATAAAACAACAAAAGAACAATGGGAGACAGAGTCTGATAACAGGGAAAAAAAGAAAGGAATTAAAAAAAAATGACAAACCCAACCACAAAAAACAACACCTAAGGCATCTGTACTGTCGCTCTAAGCTGGTATCAAAACATCTTTCACCCTTATTAGGCTGTTGACAGACTCCATGCTGGCTTGCTGGGATAGATCAGTGTTTGAGTTAACGGTGCCAATTAGCTACTGCTTACAGCCTGCCTGGACACAGATCTGTCTGGAAGGAAAGCAGACCTGGTGGGTGCTAGTGACACAAAGTGCCCTGGTTGTTAAATCCCTGACAGTCGCACAGAGGGAAGCGATCTCAGTTATGCTCATTTCTGCCGAGACTGTTGTCAATTTACAATTAAAAAGAAGGATTTCATTGAGCTTGCAGTAATTCCAGGCTCCGCAAGAGACACAGGCAGGTCAGCCAAGGAGCCTGAACTACGGACTTTTTTTTTTCCCTTAGACAACGGGAAAATTTGTAGGTGCTTTTCAGTGTGTGTGTTTGTGTGTGCGTATGTAGGAACAGCTAACATCCTCCTCCTCCTCCCCATAACTCCCACCTTCATGTTGTGTTGCAGACAGATCATGCCGTGTGCCAGATGTTTGGTGGAACGCAACAGTACCCTTTGCTCTCTGAAACGCACAGCATCTGCAGCAATGGTGCTATGACAATAGGTCATTATCAGCAATACTTTCAGTACTTTGAAGTACTGACAGGCTGCAATAAGATCTCCCCAAAGCCTTCTCTTCTCCAGGCTGAACAACCCCAACTCTCTCAGCCTTTCTTCACAGGAGACGTGTTCCAGCCCCCTGATCATTTTCATGGCCCTCTTCTGGACCCGCTCCAACAGGTCTGTGTCTTTCTTATGCTGAGGGCTCCAGAGCTGGACGCAGTACTCCAGGGGGGGTCTCACCAGAGCAGGGTAGAGGGGCAGAATCCCCTCCCTCGACCTGCTGGCCACGCTTCTTGTGATGCAGCCCAGGATACGCTTGGCCTTCTGGGCTGCAAGCGCACATTGCTGGCTCATGTCCAGCTTTTCATCCACCAGTACCCCCAAGTCCTTCTCGGCAGGGCTGCTCTCCATCCCTTCATCCCCCAGCCTGTATTGGTACTGGGAGTTGGCCCCACCCGGGTGCAGGACCTTGCACTTTACCTTGTTAAACCTCATGAGGTTCACAGTTTTGAATGCATGGATCCATGCCTGTTTGCACTCCTGAGTACACAGCCAAACCTCAGAAAAGATTGTCATCTCCTAGAAGGAGGGGCAACAGCCACATCACCTGGGCCATTTGCTGACTGTTGTGGAAAAGTACCACGCCAACCCTGTCATACACAGACCGCCAGCACCCGCTCAGCTGTGGGTCTGTGGCTTGCTGATGAACCTCCATTGTTCCCCTGCTCTCTCTCTTTCTCTCTCAGGCTTGAATAAGTTGTGACTGATTTGTTTTTCACCCACTTCTACTTGCTTATCTGTAAAACTGTCTAGTGAAACTGCTCAAAGACAAAAATCTAGAGGTTGCATGCAAAGTGAATTGTGCTTCTTGAAGGAATGGAGTGATAAGGTAGAAGCAGGGAAAAGCAAATTCATAACAGTTGGGGTTTTTTATGGTTTATAAGAGAAAAAAATGCAAACTCAATTTTCTGATACACAAGCTGTGTTGGACTATTCATATGCTGCCAGTGAACAATGAAGGGAGGAAACACAGTGAGGTGGATTGGACCTAAACACAATAGTTTTCCAAAAGCCGATCAGGGACTGTTTGAGACCAGAAGACAGTCCTGCCTACATTCCCTGTGCAGAAAGCCACCAAACATCCCATGTCGTCTGCCCTCGTTTAATCAACTGTAGCCCAAGGTTAAGCAAAAGAGATGGCCAGAGAGTAAGGTTGAAGGAGGGAGGTGCTGGCAGGTTCAGGTGATGCTTCTGATCTTCTCACAATGGTGAAATAGAAGCAGGATGGCCTGGGGACAATTGCATCTGCCAGCAAAGTCGATTCTTGGCTGCCATTCCCGTTCAGAGACTCCTCCTTCCCTGTTCTCCGGGTAATTACTCCCTGCACAAGTATCCCACTGCCAGTGTGTTATTTGTTCATTTAACACTGCCTGCCTATCTCCTTTTCTTTTTCCTTCCCCAGTTTCCACTGTATCTCTTCCCCTTGTTTGTCCTCAGCAGCTTTTGTTTGAATTAAATCTCTTTTATTTGCTCTCTAGGGGAGGGAGGCTGTTCAAGCTCCGTTTGCCTTACAGCAGAGGCATAACAAGATGGGATGTGTTAGGCCAGTGGTATTTCATCCGTCAGCACTATTAACTTAGAAGCAGAGTCCTTTGATTTTCATTCTTTCCATGTTTCCTCCTCATCGTAAAACTAATTCTTTGATTTTCCCTACATCACTAACTCAATTTTTACAGATTGCCCCCCCCCCCCAATATTTTGCAGCCTCTATAAAAGATATTTATATTCTAATCATTACTGGGGCCCTAGTATAACTTCTAAGAAGATTAAACATCAAAACTATTTTACATAGTGCTGCTCCTGTGAGCAGCTGCTAGCAAAGGTTTATAGGAAACTTCACTAGGAGCTTTGCTTAATCCCAAGTCATACAGCCTTTCACATGGACTCAGATACACGGACACACCTGCCAACACATCCACGTGTTGACATGCACGTAGATCCACAAGACACGTGCAACCACAGTGATGCACGCATGCAAAAGGGGATGTGAGCGTGTAACTCACTGGCACAGAAAGCCAGGACCTCTTTGTGAAATTTTCTGGCGTAGCTTTGGAGGTGAGAAGTGAGAAGGAGCTGCAACGTGCGCTGCAAAGGCTATTCAAGCAGATCCTATCAAATACCGTTTGTACCAGGACAAGAAACCTTTCCTCCTACTAGCTGCATTTCCACTAGAGGGCTGGAAAAGCAAAGCTTGTGCAATGTGCAATGATCTACACGCAGAAGCCTCATTTATTCCTTGTGCTCCCGCAGTTATGCAAACAAACTCTTTTTTAATAATTAAAAAAAGGAGACTATTTTAAGTATTTCCTGACTTAATTTCTTAAAATGTCAGCCAGAAACCTTTGCTATGTGTGTCCAAGATGGCACGGCAGGCAGAATTTATATAACATAAAGCAGAGGCTCCGGCACATTGAAAAAAAGCGTTTGTGTGAGGCAGTGTCTCATGGGCCAGAAACAAGGTAACATCTTTCTTATTTTAGACACATCTCTCATTCCTGTCCATCCATGCAGCCATCCATGCATCTATCCATGTCCTCCAATGCTCTTATTCTATCAACTTACCTATTAATATTCCTAATTATTGAAACAAAATTAATTCATACCATCTGTTTGCCTGCCTGCTCTTTCCACTGGGATTTGACTCCAAAGCTGGTGTTGCTGTTGTTCTCCTACCGAGCTTTCTGCATAAAGAACAGCTTTTGGGTACATCTGAAGCGCTTTTTTTAAGGAATGTTGCAGATAAACAAGTCTCCTTTCTGACTAGCCTTGACCACCTCTTTGAATGTAAATGTATTTGAAGTGATGCTTTGGCTTCAGGCAGGTGTTATGTCTAATGTTAAATCTGAGGACAAGGAAGGCTGTTTATCTCCTAGGGGCTCTGCAGAAGATATCACCGGGAGCTACTCAGAGACTGTATTTCTGAGAGGCCAAAGGGAAACAAGAGCAATGGGTGCTCTCATACCATATTTCCTCATTTTCAGGCTTAAAGGAGTATTTTTATGAGGGCCACTCTCCTCACCGTTAAACTGAGCTGTACAGAGAGAAACCCTGTTTACCAGCAAGAAATAAAGAAGCGTTGCTAATGAATTGCTGCTCTATGATTCCTATTCCCTTAAGCCTTGCAGTTAATGATGATATTAACTGTTACTGTTATATTATGCTGACATTTAGAATACTCCAAAATTGGCACAATGTGCAAAATGGGAGAATTAAACACAGAGAACCTAAAGAGTGATGCTTGGGCAAGGAGGGGGGGATCACTCTTTGCTGACAAGAGAGACTGGCTGAACTTTTTCTCTATTTGCCTGTGATGTACAGCTTGTCAGAACTGGCAGGTTTTAAGCAGAAATGCTACCGTGGTGGAAGAAAAGGGTAGAGAAGGAGAGGATGTCATTTACATTAAAAAAAAAAAAAAAATTCTAACTAAATAAATCTATTAGCTGAATATTCCTGTTTAGGAATCACACAGCTCAAATTGATCTGTAAGACATGCAGACTGTACTTTTGGGTTTTTTTCCACCTTCAAAGAACTTCATTTGATGAACGGGAACAAAGTGGCAGAGAAAAAGTTTAACCACAGCAGATAATAATAAAAAAAGCCTCCTGAACCTTTTGAAACATTATGACATAGATTTCAATTTAGCTGCTCGCTTGCAAATTCTCTGCTGGTGAAATGTGTCTGCAAATCCTGGCAGAGGTGCCTGGTTCTCACCTGATACTGGCAGATGGCAGAGGAACACGGTCTGCCAGTTTTGGATGTCAAGGTAGTGTAATCACTCCTCTTCTTTACTAGCTATGAGGCATGGTCTATTGGGGAAAGTGGGTACTGTTCAGATGATGGAAGCAGCAAGCAGCTCCAAACCCAACATCCGTGTCCATAATTTGCACAGCAGGGAGCTCATGGTTCACCCGTAACTGACACCTTCTGCAGTTTTCTCCTGGCTGTCAGTGAGCAGAGCCATTTCTCCGGCTGGTGGGCAGAGGTTTCTATCATAGCTTGAAAGGTCCTGTGCTCAAATGCGTGTTTCAGCTTATAAATGGTCTTGTGTTTGAGATGTCACAGAAGAACGTCTTTCCAGAGAGATTCACAAAAATGAATTACTTTTCCAGAGGAAGAGTTCAAAACCCTTGTTTCCTGAGCCATGTAAAATCTGACTTGGCAAAGGTGAGGGTGTGATATAAACAGTGATCAGGTGGGTAGAAAATACTATCACTGCAAGAAAGGGTGCGTGCGTGCATGCGTGCATGGCTGTACTCCACCCTACCAGAAGGAAGATGGATAACTTTGTTGAAGTAGGTAGTTCTGGAAGACTAGGTAAGCCCAATTAATTTATATATTAACTAAATCATTAACAAAACAGTTAATTAGCTGGTATACAAAAGAAGCCCCTGTACAAAAGATCACCTGTCTGGCTGCTCTCTGAATTAGGGGTGGAGACTTCTTCACAGCTGCTGGAGATGGGTTTCTACAGATGATTCAGAGCCCTCCCTACTGCCAGTGCAGGGAGACCCAGCCTTGGAATGCAGACAGGCCAGTTGGAGGCTTGATGATACAGACGTTCCCCATGTGCCATTATCCCTGTTTCTAAGACAGGGAAACAGGTGAAGAAAGCAACAAACATAGTCTTGGGGGTTGAAAGGTAAAGCTGTACCTCTGCATCTCTCCTGCTTTTCTTGCCTCTGCTTTCCCTCTTGGTTTTGCTCTTCTGGGCTAAGAAAGAAAGAAAGGGAAGGAAGAGAAGGGAAGAGAAGAGAAGAGAAGAGAAGAGAAGAGAAGAGAAGAGAAGAGAAGAGAAGAGAAGAGAAGAGTTCCACACTTCCTTGAAAACCTCTCTGCCTTGTCTCAACCTCCCCTAGGCTGTGAAGCGTCACGCTGACATGGATATCTGCTGACAACTCCATCCTTGTTTTCCAGCTGCAGTCGTTCTGCCTTCAGCCGCCCTGCTTTCCCTAGCTGAGATGTCACTAGAAGCTCATGTCCGGTTTCTGCTCCACAGACCATAATCCATGTTCCTACAGTGTCCCAGGCAGGAACATATCACATCCGCATATAACCTGGTTGTCACCACTGTGTTTAGATTGGACGTGAGGAAAAATGTCTTTACTGAAAGAGTGGTTAAACATTGGACCAGGCTGCCCAGGGAAGTGGTGGAGTCCCCATCCCTGGAGGTATTTAAAAGACGTGTAGATGAGGCACTTAGGGACATGGTTTAGTGGGCATGGTGGTGTTGGGTTGACGGTTGGACTCGATGATCTTAGAGGTCTTTTCCAACCTCAATGATTCAATGTTTCTATGGTGTTCTAGCCATTAAACACAGATTTTTAATTTGCTTCAAGAAGATGAGCTTTCCAGTGACTGTGTGTTCAGGATGATGTGGCCTTAATGTGACAAACTTCTTTTGAGAAGGTGTATTGACTGATTTTCTGCCAGTATAATGTCAGATAGGAGAAAGAAAGATCAGCAGGGATTGACTTGTTCATCAAATCCTACCCTCTGAAATTTGCAATTAACACCAATTCCAGAAGGTACTGGAAAGAGCCAGTATACAAATCAGCTATAGCAAAATACAAAGTTTAACCCCGAATTTGGACAGCCCTGTGTTCTCTTTACAATTTTATTCCTAGCTGTCACGTGACTTCAATCTGCTCATTTCCCTTTGCCAGACTTTCCCCGTATGTAAAAAGAAAGTTTTATATTTCCATCCCTTCCTTGACACTTCCCTCCTTGACATGCTGCAGATGAAGAGTGTTATTCATTCTCATTGCTTCCCAATGAATTTCCATGGGAAGTCCAAGCCTTGCAAGAGCAGATTCTGGATGGGGAGATACCTGTGAGAAGTCCGTCTCATCTTTCATCCAGTTGCCTGGAGTACAGTCAAGGATAGTGCTTTTGTGCAGATACTGTGAAAGCCTCCATCCACCATGAGCCATTAGGCAGCCCTGCATGACTGCATCCTGAAAGGTCCACTGAGGAGAGCGAGGTACCCTCCGACAGTGGATGGAGGTGGGTTGGGTCTACTGAAGACAGCCGGGGAAGTATTTAGATGGGTTTAGAGTGGTAACGTGTGATACGTATCTCTATATTGCAGCACTTGTGTAGTGTTGTTGCCTTCAGCTCCTTATTCCCCGTTGTCCAGTTGCTTCCAGCTTGCTGCCTTCTCTGATGACTTCCCTTCAGACTTTATTTTGCTCTTCTTGCCTCCCTGTCCTTGCTTCAGTGGAAATGCAATTCACTGTCCCATTAAATTTAACAAAATTCAATGCAACTTAATTCAGGTCTGTTTTCAGTGTTTTTTCATTCAACTCACCCTAATTCAATCTATTTCGACTAACTGCAACACGGTTAAATGCAATTCCAGGAATTTCATTAAAAATAATTTGCTGAAGAGGAAATAAATAGTATTCGCTCAAAACAAACAACAATCGATGCAATGTGATTTGGTTAAATGCAATTGCATTCAACAGAAGAAAATTAAATCAAAGCTATGCAGTGTATTGCAATTAAAATGCGACACTGAAAATCAGGTCAAAGTTTAATTAGCGCCAGAGAGGTTTTATTTAGCTTTCTTGAACATATTTCTGTCTGCGACAAATTAGTAGCCCTCGATATACTTCGCTATAACACAGCCATTGATGCATCATTTTCCTCCCGTATATTGCTGTTCAAAGAGTCATTTTACATATGTTGAACCACGAGGTTACTTCTAACCCCATGTTCTTATGTTTTATGATTCTTTCTGTCTTGACAGCCTATTGCCTGAAATTGCTTTCCTGAGCCGCTGTAAACAGTGCAGGACGAAATCAGATTCAGCTGTGATTAGGGCTTGCCAAATCCAACCTAAATGTTGAGGTCTGTGAAGAGCTTCTCGACGCTGCCAGTTTGGCCGGCCAGATATTCAGAGCTGCACTTCGCCATCTCTCTCTGCTCCCTCCCCTTGAAGAACAGAGGAGAGGATAAAAGGAAAGCTATTTGAGTTTGAAAATTAATTTGGGTTGATATTAGTCCCCTGCCAGTTGAGCATCCTGCCTCAGAGCTTTTCAGCTCGAGCACTGCTAACGCAGAGAAATGTCTCTCCTGCTACTTGTGCATGTGAATTCATTTATAGAAAGCAACGCTCGTGCCCCTGCTTGCTAGGGAAAATAACAGGTCCGATGTGCACTTGCACCATTTGAGGTCCCAGCTGGTGCAGCTCCAGAGATATTAGCCTGGAGTCTGTTCATCAGCAGATTTGGGAAAGGGACTCATCTCATTTGACTTACAGGGATGTTTCCTTGTGAATGATTTGTCTTATCTTAAATTAGATATAGAAAATAACCCAATGTGAACTGTCTAGAAAAGCTTATTTCTCTCCACCGACTCAGGGGACTAGTTGAGATGTTAGATTAAAGTTGCACAAAATGAATTGCATTCTGGATTCCTATTTTTCTTTATGTTCCCTTTTACTGATGGTTGAAAGGTGAAGTTTCTATACCCTCCAAAAATTTTTTATATATATATTATTTTCTTCTCTAACTGGACCAGACTTTGAAAACTTAATTCAGAAACACAATAATGGCCTGAAAGAAACATTACGGTTCTATAATATGTATATTATGATATAATTAATATAACACAATGTACAGGTAAAACAGAATGGGGACATCTGAATGCACCAAAGGAAAAATAACTCCATCTGAAATTGTTTCTTTAAAAAATGACTCAAAATCATTGAAAACAAAATAATCCTGCAAAACTCTTTAATATTGATGAAACAACAATTTAAGATGGGAATTACTCAAATCAAATTTTCTTCAAGTAAGCACTTACAGTGCTCTGGTGGAGCAACAACACAAAAAGCATCTTTTCTGAACATTGTAAGAAAGACTGTTCTTTTAGGGAAAAGATCTTCTCCACTTTATGGCAGCAGGGGAGAAAGGAATCAAGCCAGTGCTGATAGTACTGTGCAAACGACTTCTCAATTTTCCAGACTTCGAAGGAGCCAAAAAGCAGAGAAATCTACACTGCTTGACTTGGATTTTTTTAGGCTCAGACAGAATAAAATAAAGGAGCAAAATACATCACGCAATTAGGAGTGGAATTGATGAGGTTTCCCTTCTTTCTGGTCTCTATGGTTCCTGCAAGCCAGTTTAATGCCCTTTCACTAGCTCAAGAGGTTATTCATCTGCGATGAATAGTAGGAAGGGAAAGGGTGATGAAAGACAGCTACTCTGTGGTGTGAATTTCACAACTTTGCCCGCAAAATGCAAATAATAATTGCAAGGGTTGACGCTTCTTGACAGTCATCACCGTTTTCTTGCAGTCTCTCCTCTGCTGCTGAAGAAACAGCGCAGGCAGATGATGCTGTGTTACAGGATGCTCTTTATATTTCAAAACTAGACAACTATGACCCACAGGAAATATTCCTGCAAGAGCAAAGCTGTTGTGATAGGAAGGGTTTCGAGCTGGTCGTGAGAAAAGGCTCTGCAGGGGCAAACCAGCTTGACTGCCCCAGCATCAATGTGGTGGCCACAATCATGTTATTCTCCCTGAGGCAGACATGGCCTTGCTCCCTGAACTCCTGGCATATAAAAATAGGGCAGACTTTGGAATAGAGAGCTTTAGGCAAAAGCAAGCAAAGTGACCACTGGAAGTTGCATAGGGCTGGACATCCCACACTCCCCCCTGCTCCTCAGCTTTCCCACCAGTCGGTTACTCCTGTAGTTTGCTCCTCAGCATTGCTTTCCCACCAGTCGGTTACTCCTGTAGTAAGACACGGGGGAGGTCAGGTGGGGTCACACTGTGGGAAGGTGGGAATCAGCAGGAATAGGGATGGGCATAGAAGAAAGAGTGGAGTTTGGGGAATATTTTTTCGGGAAGGTGTGGAGGGAGAGGTGCATGCATATGACAGGGTCTGGTTTCTGTAAAATTTGAAAAAGAAGCCTATTTAGCCAGGGAAAGCTGTAGCAGAAAGTGAATTCAACTCTGGTTTTGGTTAGGAGATGTGTTTTGTGATGACTTAGATGGAAAGGAAAATTGCAAATTATGTCTGTAGTTTGTTTGTTTCCTTTAGTTTTACTTCCTTCGTGCAGTGACATATATGCTTTGTTTACTTTCTTCCTCTTTCTTCCCACTCTTAAATGAAAACTTACAAAGCTAGGACTTGGATTAAGCTCCATAGCGTGACTTTCAGAAAAAGGAGGGGTGGGAGAAAAAAAGGATTTCCTGAAGCATTTTTTATAAAGGCTTTGAAAACTTAGTTATGATTTTGCAGAATTCTGGAATCCTTTTGCTTTGCAGGTTTTTAATTGGGGTTTGAGCTTACCACATCCAAATCAAATACTGAAAAAAAGAAAAATAAAGAGCTCCAGCTTCCTAGAGTTACTGGGTAAACTGACACTGTAAAAAGCAACTCTGGATCAGACTGTTCTCATTAGTTTTGCAAATTAGTGAGCTCAGCATTATGCCAGCCAAAATGAAATAAGGTTAAAATGTGCTGGTTTAATTAGATTCTCATGTGCTAGGAAAAGTATTTTTCATGGAGAATATCAAAATATTAATGACAATTAGATAGACTCAGGTTTCCTCCAACAAATTTGGACAAATTAACAGGGTTTTGAGGGTCTCCATAAAATCTTTTAGCTGTCTACTACATGTAAGTTAAGGTGGGGGGAAATGTTCTCTACTGATGAAGATTCACCCACTTTATGGGATCAGATCAAGACTGTAAATCATATTCATTCCTCCTCATGCCAGAATCTCACATTTCTTTTGGTCTGACACTCATTATCAATGTAACTCATTTTCCGTTAGAAAGCTATTAGCATTTGACTACTTATAATGAGCTGTGCTGTACTAAGAGAGATGTGGTAGGTACAGAAATGATTAATATAGTAAGGAGACAGATTTGTAGTAATTATTTCTTACTAGGTGGCCTCAGGGCCACCTTGGACAAGATTCCTGTTGTGCAAAGTTCTGTACAAACATGGGATCAGAAGCGAGGTCCAACCATACAGCACAAGCATGAGCTGAAAGGGAGATAGTTTCGGAAAACAGCATCGAACATAGTCCCGTGAATTGCAGTCAGCCTGGTTGAGCAAGAGATTCCCTTTGAGTCAGAGTTTTGTGGGTTTTCCCTACTCATCCAGATCCAGTTCTTACTCTTGGAGAGCCCCAGATGGGCACTCTCCCCACTGTAGAGCAAGGCTGAACACACAGAGGAGTTCAGAGGAGATACCCCATTACCGAGGAAGGCTTCTGCAGGGCTGTGGTGGTGCAGATCAGCAAGGTCATTGCATAGGAGAAAGTCTAGCCCTCACCTTGTGTGTGATTGCAGTCCCTCTGGTGTAGGGAGCAGGTCTCGCTCTTGGGCAGTGTCCTTCAGAGCAGCACATTTCTGTCCACAGCACGGACACCAGCGGAGAAAGAAGCTGGTTGTATGGGATATAGGTGGCTTAAAGCCCATTATTCATCAGGGAGAGAAAAAAATTGGCTTTGGACAATCTAATCCCCCTTTCACAGGTGCTTCCTCCTCCATCACCGTAGGCAGTCCTAAATCCTGTCGCCATTTCGTTAATGTGTGTGGAGGGGATAAGCTATGTGCCAAAATGCAGAACCTTATGGATTCCTGATTTCATGAGGCTCCTCCTTCACTTAGGTGCAATGCAGCCCCATGGTGACTTTTCCAGGTAACTTGTCCAAAATCACCTACAAAGAGATTGTGATAGTTCAGTATTTTCCTTTTAGCTTATCCTTCATCATGTACACTTACACAATAGCAAGTAAGATGTGTGCTTCTTGTTTTCTCCCCTCTTAGAGACAGAGGCTCAGATCCATGGAAGTATTTACTAGACAAAGGATTTCAAAGGGGATTTAGCTCCTTAAAAAGGAATTAGGTGTGCAAATACTTTTCTGGATTTCTGAGACTAATATACCACAGCGCAAAGTGATTTATGAAGACAACAGAGGCTGGTTGATTGAGGAGTCAGCTGGTCCTTTGCTTTTTTGTGTGTAACTTCCTGGCAGAGATTCATCCACTTTCATTCATTCCTCCTCCTGCCCTCATCTTTTTTTTTCCTAGCCTTCTTTTTCAGACCTTTCCATCACCCCAGCTATTGCTTCTTTCAAAATGCTAAGTGCTAAACTCAGCACAGGGACTTTAGAGGGACATAGCTTCCTTTCACAGATCATTTTCACTGCTTGTTCTTTGCTCACCATTTCAGTTATGAAATATAATTTTTTGGACAATCACTGAACATCCCTAACGCTCTAACTACAGCATAGGCACTTCTAGCACTCTTTTTGGTAACATCCATGAATGTCAATGAAACATGAACACCAGAGGAGAATAACGAGTTCATATACTTATTGCATAGTTGCGCCACCATTAGTTCTTGGAGATTGCCCAGTTTATTTCACATGGTCTTCTATGCAAAACCAGCCAGAATTTACTGTCTTTTGGAGACTGAAGCTCACAGTGAGTTCTAGGAGGTAAAATGTTGAGGACACCCTTCTGCAACCGTGCTCCAGGTGCACATCATCCATGGAGCGCATCCCTCATCCTGGCTCTGGGGTCTGGTGGTTGGCATGTCCCAGAACATTTCTCTTTCAGTCCTCATTTCCATCGGATGTGCACATGGAGACTACCCTGAGTCGGTGCTATAATGACAAATTCCAGGTGCAGATCCATAACCTGGTGGCTTATCCACTGAATACTGCTAGTAGAAGACCACTGGAGTTGGTTAGACAATTCATCCAAACTCCTTGTGATCCAAACTCCGGCTGAACATGAGCCAGCGGTGTGCCCAGGCGGCCAAGAAGGCCAATGGCATCCTGGCCTGTATCAGAAATAGTGTGGCCAGCAGGAGTAGGGAAGTGATCGTGCCCCTGTACTCGGCACTGGTGAGGCCGCACCTCGAATACTGTGTTCAGTTTTGGGCCCCTCACTACCAGAAGGACGTCGAGGTGCTGGAGCGTGTCCAGAGAAGGGCAACGAGGCTGGTGAGGGGTCTGGAGAACAAGTCTTCTGAGGAGCGGCTGAGGGAACTGGGGTTGTTTAGCCTGGAGAAAAGGAGGCTGAGGGGAGACCTCATCGCTCTCTACAACCCCCTGAAAGGAGGTTGTAGCGAGGTGGGTGTCGGTCTCTTCTCCCAAGTAACAAGCGATAGGACAAGAGGAAATGGCCTCAAGTTGCGCCAGGGGAGGTTTAGATTGGACATGAGGAAAAATGTCTTTACTGAAAGAGTGGTTAAACATTGGACCAGGCTGCCCAGGGAAGTGGTGGAGTCCCCATCCCTGAAGGTATTTAAAAGACGAGTAGATGAGGCACTTAGGGACATGGTTTAGTGGGCATGGTGGTGTTGGGTTGACGGTTGGACTCGATGATCTTAGAGGTCTTTTCCAACCTCAGTGATTCTATGATTCTATGATTCTAAGTAGTGGGGCCTTAGGGGGCCTGGAATGCAAGTGGGGCAGTGGTTTAGAGGACAGCTGTATCGTTAAAGTTCTCATTCACCCCTCACCATCTTTAACACAGAAAAGGCTCTGTCAGAGACTTCATGTCTCATCAGGCAGCTTGCAGCCTTGGGTGGTTGCAGGAAGAGCAGAGCATGCTGCAATGTGCATCCTCAAGAGGAGAGGGCAGTCACAGCTTTCTCTGTTCGTAACAAATTAAGGGCTACTGCTGAATAACGCTATTAAATAGGAACTTCCTTTCAAGCACACGGTGAGAAAGCAAACCAACCCAGATTTGGTTTCAAACCTAAAAAAAACTTTCTGAGAAGCTTGTCTGACCTACATAGTTCAGAGCATGAAATTTTGCCTCAGCAATATCCAGAAGCTAGCCTAGTTATTTCTGCTTAAACTACATTGAAAACCTTTTTCTTTTTTTCCTTTTTTTTTTTTTTTTTTTTTTTAGAGAAAGATAATCTTCCCCTAAAGAGGCTAATTGATGGGAAAATTTATCATGTCCACTGGTTGTCTGTTCCGAAGGTTGATTTAACTTAATGATTAAAGATGTGCACCTTGACTTCAATTCTAATTCTGCTGACTTAAATTTCCAACCACTGGAACTTGCTGTGCCCTTTTTTTGCTTGACTCATGAGCAAGTATCTGATAAGTAATTAGAACCTGTAATCTAGTCATCTGTTAAGCTCCGTTTCACTTCACTAAAGAAATCATGCTCCCGATTGCCTGCCATTGAATACCTTACCTTTCAACTTCATATCATTCTACCATTGTATCTCTGAGCTCTTCCCAACAACTCCTTGAACAGAAGACACCAAAACTGAACAGAGTTCTCCAAAGGACAAATTTATTTGTACCACATTTACTAGTATAAAAAAGAAATCATGGTCAAACATTCTGCTTTCGGCTTCAGATCGAGACTGAAGGGGATGAAAGAAAAAGATTCAAGTTTTTATGCTGTTGTATAGAGGAAGGAAAAAAGTGGGTTTTTTCTATATCTATGGTGGATAACATGGGAAGCCATGGGCTTAAACTTCAACATGGGAGATTTGAGTTAGGAAAAGCTTTCTAATCTCAGGGAAGTGAAACCCTGGGATGGATTTCCTGGGAAGAATACCTCCCTCACCGGCATGTTCAAAAGCAGGTTAGACAGATATTTGCTGAGACTGGGGGGGGGTCTGATCCTGCCCTGGTGCTTGGCATATGGACTAGGTCACTTCTCCAGCAGATCTTCCTGTGACAACACGATGCCTGCCTAAAATAATCTCTAAGAGAAGACAGAAACGACACGGTTCCTCTAAAAAAATTTCTGCAGGAGACTTCTTGGTGCTTGTGGGGAGTGTGTCTCTTGGCAGGGGACACACTGAAGGCTGGGTGAGGGCTAAGCCAAGGAAAAGTGCACCCGTCTGGTGCTGACCACTACTGGCAGCTTGATTTTTGTGAACATTCACAAAGAAAAAAGAACTAAAGTAGCTGAAACTGCTAATGCTGTGATTAGTAAATTATCGCTCTAAGAGGGCTTTGGACATCCTAGGAAGCTCATTCAAGTGCTGCATCCACTAATTTATGCTCTTGGCTCCTCCACTCTTCTCCCAGTGTGTCACAGATGTAATAGATGGACTTTTCACAGGCTGCATGCCTGCTGTCATGAGTGTTAGGCACCAAAACACAAGGGATGGAAGAGGTTTCACCGTGGACAGCGAGGGATGAGGAAGGGACTGGAAAAGGAAAGCCACAGAAAAAAAAAGAATGCTGGAGACAGGGTGTTACAGAAGACAAAGTAACATGGGACAAAACTAATTCCTGGCAGTGATCACAGGCTGGTGTGGAAAGGGAGACCCTGGGGAAGTATTGTTTCCCTGAACCCCTGAATGGTGTGTTTTCACTCCAGCCAAAGGCACATCCTCCAAGGTGCTCTGTACGAGCTTGCTCCATAAAGCAAAGACTGCCTATTATATTCGGGCTCTGTCCTTGTTCCCCCATCCATTTGGACAAATTTTACTACATGATTTTTTTTTTAAAAGAAGGAGGAGAAAATGCTGGAAGCCATAGTACTTCATTTTAAAACATTTAAAATAAAATGCTCAGTTTCCAGTTCAAAACCATGTCATTGTGAAATTGGACATAAGTGCAGTCAAAGAAAACCAGCCAGTTAAAATGCTCTAAAAATGAAACAAGTGCCAACAGCTTCACTATTATTTTTGTTACATTTTGAAGAAAAAAAAAAAGTTATCTATTTATATCTTTTCTCTGGCCATGTTTTCTATTCCACAAGGTGTCCTGAATTTATTTTTAAAAAGCAGGAAAAAATCACACACCTTTGGTGAAGGGAGGAGGAGGAAGGTGGGATAGTGCTAATGGCAGCCTTTGACCTAGAGAAAAAATGCCTGAGTACAATGTACTGAGGAATGAGAGGAGCTGGGAGATGTCCTCTTAGTGTGAGGACATTTTTTTTCTCACTTTCCACCTTTTTTCTGAGAAGGGTTTATCCTCATCTTTCTTGCTGACCTGACAAATAGCCCCTTTACCATCTCACCTGATGAGATGGTGAGATGGTAAAGGGTAAAGATGGTAAAGTCATCTTTACCTGACTCACCTCCCAAGCATCTGAGATGGTTCCTGTGCTCTCCAGAAAAGTGCTGCTGTTCAGGTCCCTGAGAAATCTCTCATGTGGATGTGCAAATTACAGGAATTTAACTAAATTATTTTTTCCCCACAGTAATCATATCCTAATCTCATAGTATAATGTCAGAATTCTTCGGCATTTATGCATGCACAAAAAACCAAGTCATTAAATAGAGTTCAGTATTAAATGGCATCTGCATAATTGCTCTTTTCTTCTTTCTGTCTAGTTACGTGACGCACTGTACAATTTTCAATTTTCTTGCCCAAGAAGATATTGTCACAGTGCCTGTGAAACTGTGGATAACATGGGATGAACATAGGACAAATTCAGGCCCCTGAGAACAACTTGCTTCAGGTTTGCAAGGTTCTTCCTAGGCCTGAATTGAGGTTTCTTGAAGATGACATGGTGGCAGGAGAGTTTGATGACTCCAGGTAACAGATGCTTGTGTTATGTGCAAGGATCAGGATCTCCCTCTCTCATCAGCATCTTGCTGTTTGCCAAAGAGATTTAGCCATTTGATGCACCAGGTTCTGGCTGCTCAGTGGGGGAGATTCATGGGAGCGTACATCCCACTAGATGCTCCAAAAACATGTCAGTTGAGCCATGAGAATGGATTTGCCACCACCAAGGGGTACCATGGCTAGTGCAGTCACATTGCTCAGAGTAAGCTTTATCCCCGGGCAAGATTTAATGAAACCATTTTGCGATAATGGAAGATTTAAAGAAAACTAAAGCAGTAAAGCATCTTTAGGAAAATGTATTTATCAATAATTCAACATTTTGTTGATTATTTGATACCTCCAGTATCTCAGCTATTTTCTGAGGCTGGGTAATTAGCGTGCATGACCTATAAGCATGCCCTGAAGTTTTCTTAGATCTACACCTTCCCCTTCCCCTTACGAAAGATGATTCTGACACCAAACTGTGCTCCTTTCTTAGGTCAAGGTGGCATGACTCTCTCCCACCTCACTCTTCTGTTCGCCTGACCCTTCTTCCTATGTGGTGGACACAGGGACATCACACACTAACAGATGAGGGAGGAGCTCTTTTCCCTTCCCTTTTCCCCTTTTTAATTAACATTTCTAGCACATAATTTGATTTACACATTTTCTCCACTTGGTTGGCTTCTACCGTTACAGCTCTCTAACAACAGATTGATAAAACTTAACCTTATTATCATGAGAAATATTAAATGCACTTAAAGTTTTGCAACTGTTCTCTTTCTTTGAGCATCAGATACAGGCTAAAACTGGTTTTAAAAGAGTCAACTCTTACACTCCAGAGAGTATGAGAAACTTCTATTTCTATAATAAAAAGATTCAAGCTGGATATTAGGGGGGGAAAAGCTTTTTTCCCTAGAGGGTAAGGCAGCAGTGCAACAGGCCACCCAGAGATCTTGTGAAATCTCATTTCTTGGATATCTTAAGGATTTGACTAAGCAAAGCCATGTCTGACCTGACCTAGCATTGGCAATAGTCCTGCTTTAAGTTGGAGGCTGGATAAGGGACTTCCAGACATCTTGTCCAGCTAGTACTTTTGGGATGGGGAGTTCTAAACATCCCTGTAAGGATCCTAAGTAATTCAGTGTCAGGGTAGAGCCTTTGGCTAGGTATTCAATTATTCATGTGTCCTGAAGCCCTAGTTTATCACCGCATGTTGTGGTTTAACCTCAGCTGGCAACTAAGCCCCACCCAGCCGCTCGCTCACTCCCCCTCGGTGGGATGGGGGAGAGAATCTGAAAGGTAAAAGTGAGAAAACTTGTGGGTTGAGATAAAGACAGTCCAATAGGTAAAGCAAAAGCCACGTGCGCAAGCAAAGCAAAACAAGGAATTCATTCACTCCTTCCCATCGGCAGGCAG
>NW_008795557.1:1179570-1205456 GCF_000699145.1 Aptenodytes forsteri
GGGTCAGCTGTCCTGGCTGTGCCCCCTCCCAGCTTCTTGTGCACCTCCAGCCTTCTCAGTCGGTAGAGCATGGGAAGCTGAAAAGTCCTTGACTAGTGTAAGCACTGCTTAGCAACAACTAAAACATCGGTGCGTTATCAACATTGTTCTCACCCTAAATCCAAAACACAGCACTGTACCAGCTACTAGGACGGAAATTAACTCTATCCCTGCCGAAACCAAGACACTGCACAACTCCCACTCTAGGCTTTCCCATGTTTTTTTCTGTTTCACTGTCCATCGAGATTCAGATCCAGTTCACACCGCCTCAGACCTTGGCTACAAATGAATACCTTGGCCTATCCTACACCCTGTCAACTCCTGTTTTAAATCCCAACTGTTACACTGGGATTTTTACCAGCACTATCTAAAAGTGGCTAAGGGAAACGCCTCCTGTCTAGGTAGTGAACAAATACAGAGTGCTCCCCTTGCAGATCTCCACAGTCCTAATTTGGGAGTCTAGTCTCCCATAGTTAAGGGCAAAAGGCAGCCAAAGCCAGGGGTGTTTCAGAGCTGCCAAGAAGAGTGTTTCCATGTATCTTCATCGGAAGGATCATCTTCATCTCCACTGGTGACAGAGTCTACCCAACCAGCTTAGAGTTTGTGCATTTATTTCCCCCTTAAAGACATCTCTCTCCATAGAAACCAGGCCTAACGTGTGAATCCCTTTCACTGAGAAAGGCATCACAAAACCAAGCCTTGCCTTTGCTGCCGGGGGTAGCACTGCAAAACCAAGCCACAAGCCCGTGGCAGGCATCTTACAGCAAGTTCCTTGTGTAGTCAGATTGCTTACACAAGCCGTTTGGGATGCAGGTTGGGGCTGCTCTCTAGCATCCATCCCACTCAATGTTATAAAGCATTTTGGTATTCCAGGGCAGGTCATGCAGCAGAGGCCATGGAAAGGCCTGTATCCTTTCTGAGTATCTTTTAAATCCTCCTGGGGATCTAGCTATGGTCCCTTGGAATCACCACTTGCACCAGTTTTACAGCACTGCACCCTGCGCGTGTGTTGCCATGCTATAACCGGTTAGTATTTCCTAACATGAGGCGTGTGCTTCTGTCATAAGAGCATTTGGCAGAGGAAAAAATTATTCCTTCCCCCCACCCTGTTACCCTGATGTAGGTTTGAACGTGAATTATCAACACACAGAGTGCAAGGTGGCAGCCACACCATCATTTCCAACCACGGAGATTGTAACTAGTGTGGCTGTTTTCAATAATAAATAGGAGAGTTTAGGGCTAATTATAAACAGCCTTCTAATTTCCATCTGGATTCACAAAATCAATAGAAACTCCTTGCTGCATTAAATAATTGCAATTGCCAATAGCTGGAGCTGTTCCATCTGCAGGTGTGCTAAAAACCTGTTGATTTAGTGGTTACCTTGCTCCAAAGCTTTTTTTGCGAGGAATACGGCCATACAGCTGCCATCTGCTGCACCAGAGAAAGAGAAGACATGAGGAGGGAGAAGCATCTTGGGATGCTTTGACAGAAACATGATATGTGCTTGGGCTGGACTGAATAGGCTGCCGAGACAGATGCTGGGGAAAGGGACAGCTGATCAAATTTTCTTGAATTGCTTTAAAATGAGAACGCACTGCTGGGTTGTCAATGCATGCTGAGGTCTGCGGTGCTGTGCTCCTAACAGTGCCTAAACTGGTGCGTGCGTTGTCCTCCAAAACTCTAGTGACTGAGGTGTGGTCAGATTCCTCCTCCCTCTACCTCCACACCTGCAATATTGCATGGAGAGATGGAGGCACTAGCAGTCTTGGTTTAAATGGGAGTAAGTTTTGGTTCATTTGGCCAAATTCATCACGGGGGGTAAAAGCAGCATTTGAAAATGGAGTTACAAAGGTTATTCTGGTAGCCCTAGCCAAAAGAAGAGATTCCAAGGGTGGCTAAATGAAGCAAAATCCATTTGAAAAACATGGGTTTTTTTCCGGTATCACTTTACTGGAAACAAGAAAGATGGACTAATATCATGACTTGAAAACCTTCAATTACTCTACACAAACCTTTCTCAGCATTTGTTGTCTTGCTCCTGCTGACCTGAGGTACTCTAAATCCTTTTAACCTTCTCCTAAAATACAAGTGGATTTAGGTGTTTTAGCAGATGTCACCCTTCCAGGATAGGAAGGAGACAGTCTAATAAGAAGAGTGGAGCTGAGCAGATACCCTACAGACAGCGAGAACTTGCTCCAACCTGAATGCGGGGGACAAACTTCATGCCTGCCAGAGTCAAAATGCACGGATATTTGGATGTAAGGAAAAATTTCTTTACTGAAAGAGTGGTGAAACATTGGAAGAGGCTGCCCAGGGAAGTGGTGGAGTCCCCATCCCTGGAGGTATTTAAAAGACGTGTAGATGAGGCGCTTAGGGACATGGTTTAGTGGGCATGGTGGTGTTGGGTTGACGGTTGGACTCGGTGATCTTAGAGGTCTTTTCCAACCTCAATGATTCTATGATTCTATGATTCTATAAGTTTGAAATGATTTTGCACCTCTGGGCCTCCTAACTCCTAGGAAGCAGGAGCTCTGGAGGTGAGCACCATCAAGGAGAATGGCCTTAAGTAAAACTGATGGAATGGCCCCAGTAAGACAAAATATATTTCTAGCATAAAAGTAAAAATGGTGATCTCTCAGACTGTGGGATATTCTCTCGCTGGCTAGAGACACCAGTGATTTGTGCAGTACATGCTGGTTTTCTGCTGCTGTGAAACCAAACTTCTTCATGAAAGCAACTATTTATGGAGCTTCTTGAAGAGTATCCCTTTGGTAGTGAACAGACTGATGCCTCCCCAGACTGATCCAAACTGCAATCTGTTCTCCTTCTGAGCTCCGTGCAAGTCATTAGGGTTACTCAAGATATTTACACTGAACTATAACAAAAAGCTATTAGTATTAAGTGATGAGTGTAATAGCTGAACTGCCTTACGAAATGGACAACAGGGTCTATCAGCTTTCCATCTTCCATCTAAATGTTTACTAATCTGTTTTTTTTTTAGCAGGACCTTTTTCCAGCTGGCTAGGAGCTGCCTTCCTGTGTAGATGTCTGAAAATCTTAGGTTGATTCCTTCAGGTCTGTACCAAGGCAGACTGATCATTTGCTATGAACAGAAGTCTTTCTTTATGGGAATAAAATCCGGCAAAGCACTCTGCGTAAACAATATGAACAATTTAATCAAATTTTGACTGACACAGCTTCAACAAAAGAGGATGCCTGCGATTTTCAGGGAATAGTTGTGATGTAAAGGTGTAACCAAGGAAAGTCAAGGAGTATCATGTTGGAACAAAACAGACAAGTGTCACCTTAGCATTGGCAGCTTGCAACAGCTAGTAAATATTCCCTAGTTTGCATCTTAAAATGAGCGTTACAGCTGCTCCATTCACAGGATGCCTTAGGCAGCCTACTAGTGAAGGATATTAAAGCATCTTTTAAAATATGTTTCCCCCAAAATTACTTGCCTTTGACGGGACCTTGAATAAAAAGTGACTTGGAAACAAGGAGAATTATACATCTAAATCCAGCCTCTGTCTGAGCTTTTTCAAGTGTATGAAATGGGAAGAGAAGAGTTCAGTCTTCCCTATGGGGAAGGGGACTTGCCAGCAGTACTAGCAGCTGATGTGCTTGGAAAAGTGGTTCACGGCTGACCAATATGCTTGCTTTTTTATTGTGCTCTCTAGCCACCTACCAGCATCTGTCATCTTTTCTGTCATGGACCTGGTTTGAAAGGTTTTTGTGGTAGAGGCTTTTGGTTCATTCTACGTGCATTCAACAGAGTTTACAATATTGCCTGCTGTAGCTATGGTGTGTGACCAATAATCCCGTGTTTAGCCCTGTGATTAGAAGAGTTTATTATCAGGGAAAGTCGTTTCCAGGATCTACAGTGTAAAGCTGGGGAGATACCGTAAGCTTTGCAATCTCTTAGGTCTTCAGGGTTTTTAAAGGAAAACAAAGGTTTGTATACCGGAGGGGGTAACCAAAGCAGTTGTAGGTGTCTCTGGAGATTGGTACAAGGACGTTACTTATAGTGTAAGCAGCCATGGGAAACGCAATAGGCAATAGGAGCTTCAGCTCAGAATAAGAGACTGGTGAAAGATGTTAAGAAGTAGAAGACAAGACAGGGAAATGCATTTTTGGTAGTGAAGAGAAGAAAGAAAAGAGACATCTGAAGGACGTAGAAAGACCACAAAGGCATTTTTACAGCAGATGAAGGACATACATTTAAAGCCAGTGAGTGCAGTTAGAAATGAAACTGCAAATGTCCGCCAAGTGGAGTGCTACACTTCAGGAGAAAGTAGGCTGTGTAGGACTGGGGAATGATAATCATATCCGAAACATGGAGAAAGGCCAGGTGTGCCTCAGGCCCTAAGGGGCAGAACCAGGTATACAGCAAGTTTGGGAGCATCTCAGGAGTGATATTGCCTTGCTTTTTTATGTGTATGACTGACTGCAGCTCCCATGTACTCTGAGGTCTGAGTACAGACGCTGTGTGGTTCCAGATCATTTCAATTATGGCGTGGTGAACTTGTATCTCCTCTCCAACCAGTTTTCTCCATTAAAACAAGGAGTTAATCTGTCCTTCAGCAATGAGTAAGAGGAAATAGGAGACTAGGGAATGAATTCTGGAGGGACAGGAGCAGGAGTCTGAAGACAAATACAAGGACACTAATTGGTGATCATTGTTATCCAATATGAGTGAGGGAAGACAAGCCTTGATTTTTGTAGTACTGGACGTAGTACTGCTGCCTTGTTTAATAGAGTGGGTCAAATAATGTCCCTTTATGTCTTCTGTAGGGATGAAGGGTGGAAGACTCTTTAACAGAAGACATCAGCTTTGCAGGGTCTCAGGGCTGTTGAGGATGGGATGGGCTCTCAGAACCTCTCTGAATCTCCAGGCCCACACAAGCTATAGGGCTGTGGCCCTGAATATTTCTTCAGGGGAAGGAGGAAAGGTGTAGAAGCAGGACTCCAGTAAACAAGCTCCCTCCCCCTTGAAAAAGCCTCTGGTTAGATGCCATTTTTTGCTGTTCTGTATGAAATTATTATATAGGGTTATGAGGAGAAAATGAAAAATCCCCAAGTGAAACAAATGCACATATACTCTGCTAACCCTGTGGAGAGCACCAAGACACAATAAATTGAGCAAGGCCACTTGACCTCTTCACTCACCTTTCTATCCTCTGGATTGCCAGGATCGGGATAAGTGCCTGAAATCACATCCCCAGGCTCTTCCTCCATGGGTAAGTGATAGAAATCCAGGGAGCAACTAGTTCAGCTACACAGTCCTCTGTATCCTGGTTGTTAACCCCAGGCTATGCACCCATCCGAGCCACGTGCTTCCAGCCTTGTCAGTCTTACAGGTGTGTCTGGACCAGAACAGCGCCTCAAATTGTCCAGGCAGAGCTCAAAAACTGACCCTGCGCAGCGAGCAAGGAACGAGTGTGCTCAGGCTTGCAAGGCACTTGCACAGATGGTGCAATTAGGGAGAGCAGCTATGCTGCAGCGTTCAGTATGGTCACCCTCAGTTCCATATGTGTCCTGTCATCTGAAGTGGGTTGGCGGCCGGCCAGACATCCTCTGCATTTGTGTTTCCCTGGCACATACCGCAGAAATAAGATTAAACAGCTCTCTGCTGGGGTTCCTGGATCCTAAAGGCTGGGTCACCTGCAAGACTGGTGATGAGATGAGGACCCTTACCTCCTGAGGACCAAGCAGCCTGAATGCGTATCCTCTCTGGGCTTGATTTATCATGTTTATTGCTTTGTGGGCACTGAGGATCAGTGTAGATGAAGATGGTGTCCCCCTACCTTTTGATAGCTGAGAGACAAACTCCCTTGTATCAGTGAAACAGTCAAGGAATGACAATACAGTGCAAAAATAGTAAACCAGCCAGTTCAAGGATAAGGATGATGTACAGCTGTGGACAAAGAAGAGGAGGATTTCGGAAACCTCTCCTGCTTCTCTTCATTTGGCCCAAATGAGAATGAATGAGTGGACATAACCTGTGGATGCAGGTTCTGTGCCAGTTGTTGTACGCTCCTACCTTTATCCACCAGGAGACAGAGAAAAGCTCAGGCATATTTGCCTGCGTGTTTTAAAGAATGAGCTGGTAATTTGCAAACAAATACGCAAATCCAACCTGGCAGATGAAGCGGCAGAAGTATGGACAAGGGATAAAACTGTCTGAGGGGGATTGAAACATATCAAACTGACTTTCCTGTGGGACAGTGACACTTTGGGGGTCAAACTTTGATTCAAAACTATTTAGAACCTATGCTTCAATGCCACAGGGACAACTACTGTGAAGACCAACAGACAAACTGGGCATATAGAGGCATCAAAAGTCTCATAGCACAATTTTCCATTGAATTGTCCTGTAAGCTGGCTGGTTTGTTCATTTGGCTATGATATGTTTTGGAAGTGATAAAGACATTATTTAAGGATCTCAGGAGCTTCTGTGCTGGAAAATGAAGGTTTCTGTTGTGAATAGTGGAAGAACACTGGTGATTTCTCAAGTGCATGTGTAAGGGCAAGCAGGATGATTCAGGGGACTTGTGGTCTTAGTTACGAGGAAATATTACCCATACATGACCTTTTAGTTAGCACCTCAGATGAATAAAAGCATGCTTTGTCTCTTGAAGATCTTAGAGGCACAGCGATGGGTAGATGTCCAGGACCTTTCATGGAAGTAACTAATTCAGAAACAAGACCTAATGGGTGAAAGAGGAAAGAGGCTGTCGCTATCCCCAGAGCAAATCATAGTAAATTATTTTGCAGCAAATGACACCAAGGCTCTCAGATCTCATACCATCCACCTCAGGAAAGCAAGTGAGCTAGCTGGTGGCCACCTCAGCCCAGGACTTAACTGCCTGGGACTCATGATACATCAGGTTTGGGCCAGACCAGCACTGTGAAGAGGTGTTCTCCAGCAGAAAGGGCTCAAAATGAAGTCCTGCTGGAGGTGAAAGACCCTGACCAACACTTTGGCTGGCTGGTGCAGTCATGCCAATTTACCCCTGCTAAAGGTCCGTTCCACAGAGACATTACCCTAAACCATTTGTGCAACAAACTATTTCTGGATTCAGGCCAGGAAACAACCGGCTAATATGATCTCTTACATAGGGCTGGCTAAAAAATACCACACCATGAAGACACATCATGTACTTAATTTCCGAAAAAATTCAGTTTATAACTTCCTCCAAAACCAGCAATACAGTTTTTCCCCATTTTTTTTTTTCCTGAAACACTATTATTGCAAGGTGATGATCCCATCTGATCCCAGAGACCATCAAACCAGCAATACAGTTTTTCCCCTTTTTTTTTTTCCCCTGAAACACTATTATTGCAAGGTGGTGATCCCATCCGATCCCAGAGACCATCAGATTTTTTTTTGGAAAAAACAAAACAAAACAAAACACTTTATTTTTTTTTTTCCTGAAACACTATTATTGCAAGGTGATGATCCCATCTGATCCCAGAGACCATCACATTTTTTTTTTGGAAAAAACAAAACAAAACACTTTGTAAACTGCTGGGTTGTGTGGAAGTATCTAAACATAAAATATTATATAAATATATTGTGCTCAGTTTTGGGCCCCTCACTACAAGAAAGACATTGAGGTGCTGGAGCATGTCCAAAGAAGGGCAACGAAGCTGGTGAAGGGTCTGGAGCACAAGTCTTCTGAGGAGCAGCTGAGGGAACTGGGGTTGTTTAGCCTGGAGAAAAGGAGGCTGAGGGGAGACCTCATCGCTCTCTACAACTCCCTGAAAGGAGGTTGTGGTGAGGTGGGTGTTGGTCTCTTCTCCCAAGTAACAAGCGATAGGACGAGGGGAAATGGCCTCAAGTTGCGCCAGGGGAGGTTTAGATTGGATATTAGGAAAAATCTCTTCACCAAAAGGGTTGTCACACATTGGACCAGGCTGCCCAGGGAAGTGGTTGAGTCCCCATCCCTGGAGGTATTTAAAAGATGTGTAGATGTGGCGCTTAGGGACATGGTTTAGTGGTGGACTTGGCAGCGTTAGGTTTACAGTTGGACCGAAAATCTTAGAGGTTTTTTCCAACCTAAATGATTCTATGATTCTATGATTATTATGTGAGCAAGGTACCAAAACAGATGTAACAAGGTGAGGACTTGTAAAATAATAAAACTTAGGTGGGAAACTACTGAGAACAAAAGCAAATGCGAAAATGAGAGGATGTAAAAACAGGAGTGAGGCATGGAAGAAAGAAGGACTGGGGTTATTTCAGCTGGCGGGGATGAGCTAACAAAGGATACTGAGTGCACAGCTGGTTTGCTCGAGAGGAAACATGAACCAAATGGGAGTCATGAACTGGATGGATGTCAGGAGATGGAGGAATGCCAGGACTGTACCACAGCTGTCTCATTTCATGCCTGACACGCAATGTGGTGGGCAGGGAGCTGCATGGCTTTCAAGTGGATAACAGCCAAGCGAAGGGCAGGGGAAGGGAATAGGAGCAGGAGAATTTGAACTATTGGCCTTGAGCTGCTGAGTTAGGAAACAGGCAAATTCAGGAGGTGGATTCAGGTCTATTTTTGAAGAGTGAAATCTCATCTATGCTTTCTGACAAGGAGGAAGAATGAAATCGCAACATAAAAAGATCCTGGTAAAGCTAATATGTTCCCCAAGGAAGCACGTTCGTTTTGAGAAAATTTTCCAGGTTTTGGTGCAGTTACTTGGAAGGTGTCTTTGAGGATGTCAGAACCAGTGTGGAGCATAACAGGAAGAACACGGGAAGGGAGTATTTGAGGGGGATAACCCACATCTGGGTACACGTGGATCCTGGCTGCCTCGGGAGCTCCTTGGTGAATCTCTCTCCCAGCAAAATGCCCTTTTAACTTTGATGCAGTATTGTCTCCTCTTACCACCACCTCCAAACCTAACATGAGCAAGACTGATGTAACTTCAAAACTTTGTTCATTTGTCTAAATAGCCCCGAGGCTGAAAACTAACTCTAGAGGTGAAGGGAAGCATAAAAGATATCATATCTGCATATCCTGAAATTCAAAATGACCACTCCTCACTGAGATCTAGCACTAAATATCTCCTGAGTCATAGACTGCATTGTTTTGACCTAAAACAAATTTTGACCACTGTTTTTGTACAATTCAAACTGGGTTATCTTGTAGAGAAACAACACTAAAATGGAGAATTGAAATGAATGCAGTATAGATCCCCACGAACAAACAGATCTATATTTTAAGGGATCAGAATCCAGTTTCATGCTGGCATCATTCTTCCTCCACCGGGTCAAATCACAAGTTTGGATCAGCTTTCTAACAGGGTTGAGAAACCTAGCTAAGACTCTTGTGTTCCCAGGCCAATGTTTCCAGAGAAATTACATGCATGTGCCTCTTCATCTATCTCCTTATGAAGCTAAATGAACTAAATATGTATGGAATCAATCCTTGGCTTGTCGGTTTAGTTTTTGTGTCTTTTCCTGTATTACCCACTAGTAAAACTTCATTTTAGTGCCTTAGAGCTCAGGTTATGGTGGAAGACTAGCTGATGCCATGAGCCTGACTGTATTTTTAATTGTAATTTGTTGTTTGTATATGAATGTAGAGGCCTAGAACAGAGATGCAGATACTCCTCTTTTTCAAGGACTGCAATCCAATATTAATAAAGCCTTTCCACAGAACAATTCTGCTTTATTAAATTAAAAGTTCCCAGTGCAGAGAAATGTTTCCCGTTGCTCACAGATTCCCTCTCTGCAGAACCTTGTCTAACCTAGTAGTCACAGAGAAATTTCTTTAAAGATCAAAAAATATGTTCCAATAAAAAGATCTTAGAAGACAGTACAATCACCAAGTGACACCTGCTACACTGTTATTCAGAACTGAGAAGTCCATGGTGCGGACTTTATCCTACAACACCTTTCCACTTTATGCCTATAGGATAGGAACTGATAGGAACTGTTTTCTCCATCTCAAAGTAGGGAGGAAAAGAAGACACCCAGCCACAGAGAAGCAATGGTCCAAACTGGGAAATGACCCCACATTTCCTTACTCCTGGCCACTGCTCCAGACTTCATCTTTGCACTGGTGGAAATGATGTTGATGATAGATCTGGTGAAAATCTTTTAAACACAAATCACTTTTTGTTCTGACAATATTCATGAAAGCATTTTTATGTTTCTCCATAAATCACCTTGGGAGAAAGTGGAGATTTTACCTTATCAGTTTTTTCCTGAGTTTTATTCCCCAGTTGTCTTCATGTTCAGAAGAGATGAGGAAAATTACTGGTAAACAAATGCATCTCTCCAAAATCTCAGTGCATTGTGTTAAGACTGGTGCAGGGACTGAAAACTTGTATTGGTTTCCTTCCTTCCACAATCCCCCATAACTCCTACTTTGACTGTTTTACAGATGTTGCCCTCTTTGAAATTCAGCCTTGAGAGGACATGTTTTGTTTCCTGAGCTACTTAATGATTGCTGATCCCAGATAGCTATGTTTCTATCATCTGCTACAAAGTTTGATTTGAGCAGCCGTCAGCAGTATTTGCAATTTAACGCATCGCCAAGGCGTTGTTTAATTGACAGTAACTTTCTGAACTGAACTCTGCTATAAAGTTTGATTTGAGCAGCCGTCAGCAGTATTTGCAATTTAACGCATCGCCAAGGCGTTGTTTAATTGACAGTAACTTTCTGAACTCAGCACTGGAATATTGAAGAATTAGACGGGAGAACAATTTGTGGACAATAAGAAAGTGCTTCAGCCTTTCCCTATTCAGTTGTCTTGTCACTTCAAGCTGTCATTTAAAATAGCCCGTCATCTCTCTTCTCCTCTACTGACTTCGTTGTGTTCACCTTGGAAAGGCTAATTAGCTCCTTGTCAACTACTGGCTCCGCCTGAGTCTTGAACAGGGGAATTAAAATCAATTTGTCTTTCCAGCAACATACACCAGGAAAGGATAAGGAAGCTGGCAACAGAATGAGTGGCAGGGAATACTTAATTCCCTTAACAGAATTATACTGAGACCTTGGGCTGGACTCTTGCAAGTTTATGTCAGTCTTTGATCAGGAGAGTCTGGACTGAATTATTCTATTTAAAAGAGAGAGATAGTGAGGCACAAAGCAGATCTGCTCATGGCCAACCATCGGCAGAAACAGGAGTTCATGTAAGTTGTCATGGGTAGCTCCATCAGCGCTGCTGCCTTCATTAGCTCATGAGGTTGGTCTAAGCTGTAGGTAAGTCCTTCCTGAGCTCAGATAACAGGCCTGAACTGCAAAGCCCACAAAGTGAAGGATTTCCTGCTATGGAGAGCTGAGCATCCCAGAGATCTACCATGAAAGGCAGGATCCCCAGAGAAGTCAAATGATTTCCCCAAAATAACTATTAGATGATTTCTTTTTTTTTTTCTTGAGGGAATTTTAGAGTTGGCACAGCATTACAAGGCACTGGGTTGTTGGTTTCATCTCGGGGAATTCTCTGAGCCCAGTGTGGTCTCTTGGCCAGTTGTTTGGGGAAAAAAATCCTTCTAACAGTCTGCAGACAAAGAATTTTTTTTTTAGGAAATAAAAGCAAATGGTCACTACAAGAAAAAAGGAAGTTACGTTTCGTGGAGTGCCATGTATAACAATAAAGGTTCACATTTCTCTAAGTGCTTTGCCTCTGTTTTTCCTTCATCCTACAAGTCCTTCAGAAAAGTCACTTGAAGCAAAGATTGGTTTTGAGCAGATTACAAATACTGTTTAATACCTGGCTCACCAGATCCAGGAAACCTGCCTGTGCTATTGTCATTAAATTCAAAATGGGTATTAAGTACAATTTTTGAGACCTTTTTCCTACTGAAAGTCATTATTCTTTAGCACAAATGTTCTCAAAACGGATGATTTTTGTGAGAATTAATTACTTGTTCCCCATATTACTCACCATGGGCCCATTTTCCTCAAAGGAAAACAAAAAACCCTCTTTCCACAAGGCTTCAAAACAGTGCTTATGGAGAAATGGCCTTTCGGTTTGTTGCTGGATTCAGTTATAGCCCAGGGTAACAGAACTGTTTCAACTTCAGAAAGCAAAAGATCCTCACTGTAGTCTCTCCCAGGTAAGACTCCAAAGAAAAGAAGGGACTTTGAACTGCTGTACACTTTCTGGACCCTGGAGCAAGGTGAAAGGTATCAGCCTGCAGGCAGGATCGCCTCCCCACTCTGGCCTTTCAGAAAGATGCAGATGCCCTTCAGCTTCCAGGCGGTTTGGCTATAGCACCACAGACAGTGCAAGAAAACTACATGGGACCATTAACATCAGCCCTTCCCCAGGTGAAACTTTTCCTGTGCCCTATTTAGATTCTTCTGTGCCCTATTTAGATACTTCCACAATAGCTTGCAAAGGCGGAAAGAGAGAGACAGAGACATTCAGGTCATGCAAGATGCATGGTTGCATTTGTTAACAGGAATGGTGATTGCCTCACTTATTTCCTCTGGAGAGGTGCAAAGTGCCACATACTCATTTAATCTTATTTTTAACTCTGAGTAGGTGCCTACATCGCACTGCCTTCAATGGGAAATGAACAAGTGTTTAAGTATTCTTTCTAAATAAGAAGGAGTCAAGCCCCAAATCTGGGGACTTAGCTTAATTTGAAATACTTGTGAGCACTGACAAATAAAGAATGGGATTTATCATTTTCTCTTTTGACTGATCTGCTCGTGCCTCTGATGTCACTCACTGGGTATGATACATGGGATAGGTTCTCATCTTATTTAAGGTCTCAAATGTGGACCGCCTCCAAAGGCTATTCTTCAGTGCTGCTGTTTCTGCTTTCATTTGTTGGAGTGCATGAGGAGTCTGTATAATTTAGGCAGAATATCTGGTGCAAACCCAGACTGAGTGCCGCTTAAGCTCATTCAGTCTCCACCACTCCAGCTTCTTTGGGGAGGAGAGCTGCTGAGTGTATTCACAGCTCTGCCCTGAATTTAGACGCACTGTGCGTCTTGGATGCCCCCATACACCCTCAGTCTGCCTTCTCCCTTTTAGGTTACACTCTCCTTTGGGCAGATGTCACCAGTTGTGTAAGTCCTCAGACCTTTCAGGGTAGGATCCCCATGTAGACACTTAACTTCAGGTGGCTACAACACAGGTGTCTTCATCTGAGCCAGCTGATCGGGTAGTCAGTAAGGGCAATGGAGATGCAGTCAACAAAGTCAGAGCAATTCACTGTGTGCTTCCTTTGCTGATCCAAGAGTAGCCATCTGTTTCAGGATAAGACGAATCATGCCCTAAAATCCATCATCTCTACTGATTTGCTCTCTGCTGGCTACAAGGAATGATTTGCTGTATGCGTGTAACCTCTGTGTGTGATGGGCACCCTGTTAAACTGAATAAATTCCCACCCTTAAAGTCTTGCCCTTCAGCCTAGTGTTAGAGGTACACAGCATGCTTCCCAGCTCTGGCCATAGAGAGGGGCTGTACACGACAGAATCTGTGTATAACTTAAAAAAACTAACTTGTGTTTCTCAAATAACCTCTTGAAATGAGTAGTTAGGTGGATCCGGTGCCTACTCAAGTGTTGCTGGAGAAACGACCAGGTGAAGTACCAAAGTACATTAGGTCTTTATCTGCTGTGAAAAGAAAAAAAAACATGTATCTCTGTTTGCTTGAGTAAAAGAGACTATGTAAACCAGCTGGAGACTGCAACTTCAGAAAATGAAATGGCAGACCAAGTAGGACTCACCATGCAGTTACTTGCAGAGGACTCTTCAGCTGAAAAGAGGTTATCTTCCCCATGTTCAGGGCCCAGAAAGGACTTGTGGACAAACTAGGCTCATCTTGTCCCTGCAGGAATCCTGTTGGCTGCAGATGGGTTGACCAGGGCTAAACCCGATGCAGGATTTGAATTGTTGGCTTCTACCACAGCCCTAGGAGGTTTCTCTTCCCACCCGCCATGCCTTCATGCACTCACACTTTCACCCTCTGAGCTCAGTGTTGGGAAGGAACAGGGATCCGGCCCTTCAGTTAGCTCAGAGCTGAATTGGAAGTTGAAAGCATACCCTTTGCCTTCTTGAGCCCAGTGACACGGAGAGGAAAAAAAACCTCTTCTCCTGACCTCTGCTCATGACATGCCAGAGGCCCTTGACTTCCTTCCCTGTTTCATTTATGTGAGAGATGTGGATGTTGCCTTTTAAAAAATCCTGCCTACATACCTGTGAAAAGCAGGACAAAAGGGGCTTTTCAGACTCCTTCAGGAATTGTGGTGGTTTGTGTAGTTCCTGCTCTTTCAGTCTGAGCATGATGGGGCCCACTTCAAGAAGGAACATTATTATTGCTTTTTCTATAGATATCAATCAGCTTTGGATTATCTAGGTGGAGAGAGAAGAGAGGCAATTCCTTGTCACCGGGGAGGACCACAGGAATCCCAGGAACTCTGGGAGAGGACACTGGATATCAGCAAGCACTTCTCTGGACTATTCATGGCCCAGTTTTTCATACATAACGCTGCTGGACAGATTGACCCTTGGGTTGTGAGCCAGCAGGCAGAAAATATAAGAGATGAGCCTGGTGGTAACAAACCCATTGTGTTCTTCAACCAGCAGCTAGAAGGGTCCCACCAAACAGCCCTCAAGGACTAATCACAGTGATTTGAGGCCCCTGTTGTCATGTTGACTGAATGCTGAAGCTGGTGAGATAGCTGGTGGGGGTACGCCTCATTTTGGTGAGCTGTGTAAGCAGAGGGAGCCGAATGTACCCAGGAACTGAAGGATATCTACTTACTTTTTAGCAGATTCAAGCAATATCCCCTAATCAGGGGATATAGAAAGCTGTGAGACACGGGGGCTAGTCCAGATTGGCCAGTGCAGATCGGCCATAGCATGGGGACCCCATAAACCAGCCTCTGACAACAGCAGCCCATATCATGTTTTATACCCAGGGCAGCACAGCAGCTGGATGAAGCAGGAGGCTCAGTCCTGTACGACAGTAATTTATACCTTGACATATGGGGAAATCTGTGCAATTTATGATTCATCTACTGCAGATGTGACCTGCTCAAGCGGGACCCCATTTTTTGGAAACTGAATTGTCTGAATGACTTTGTAGATTATTAACTTTCTTTCTCAAAACACTGCGTTCAGTGTCTAAACTATAAAGACTCCTTTTGCTTTCTTTTTGCTTTATTTAAGTTATGCTAAGATATGCAGTTTGCATGGAGCAGAAAAAGCAAATAAACTAAGCAGCAGTATCAAGAAATATACCCTGGCTGCAACAACAACTTCAGGCTTCCCTCTTCTGAATGGTGCTACGGTCTCAAAGTCTCCAGATCACTCAAGTTTCATGGTATTACTAAGTGATAAAGACTAAAAATATAGTAATTATTAGTTAATGAATGAGTATTTGATACTTATAATATAGCAGCATCTGGCAGCTCCAGGACTTCACAATGCATTTGATACTTATAATATAGCAACATCTGGCAGCTCCAGGACTTCACAATGCTCTGTATTCACAATGCAGAACATAAAAATACTCCTACCGTAAAGATGTGACCACAAACTTGCTCTCAGGTGGGTGCAAAGCAAAGAAACAACAAAACAATATTGGCAAAACGGGTAAGCATCCACTGGTGGTTTTTATAGCCACCTCATGGGAAGATCTCTCTACCTTCAAGCCCTCTGTTTCGCATGTTAATCTCAAATTTCAGCTAAAAATACAAGCCATATCCCTTCTCGGTATATCCAGAAAATCTCCTCCCACTCTTTCCCTTTCACCACTTGGTAGAACCAAGCAAACACACTCCAGTCTGAGAGATCTTGTCAAGAGCAGCAGACAGAGGGTCACTGAATGTGCTATGCTTGTAATTTATTTTTCCCCCTTTCAGTGTTATCTCTCCCCCTTCTAACATTTGACAGAAACCAGGGTGAAGAAGAGCACAGAAAAACACGATGATGTTCAGGCCATTTTGGCGCTGTGAGGATATGAAATTTTATGGTGCTGGAAAGAGAGCGCAAAGGTCACCCTCCCTTCCTCTCTCCCACCTCCATCTCTGTACCAAGAAATGCATTATAAATCTCTCCCTCATCCATAAATTAAGGACTGTTGTTTACCAGTAAACTCCTTTTCTCAGAGAATTATCGGCTGCCTTGTTTAAAATTTGTTATTCACAAACTATTAGGAGATTTAACCTTATTTTCCAAAGGTGTATGAATAAATTACCACAAACTGAGATGGAGCAGGCAGCAGACGGGTACCCGTGAGTGGGAGGTGAATGCCACATGCACGCTCTCATGCTGTACTCTGATGTTAGTGCCCCAGCCTCCCACGGCTCATCTCTCAGGCTCCAATTCAGACAAATGCTGGGGTTTGTTATTATTATTATTTTATTTCCTGGTAATGTTTTGTAAATCACAGTAGCAACATGATAACAGCAAGCTCAGCCCATTCAACAATATGTAAATATTTTTCCACGGGAAATGAGGGAGAGTATTCATGTCCACAGATTTCAAAAGGTCACTTAAGCATCAGTGTGTAAACACCGGCAATCTGCACCCCAGCTGCCTTCAGCGATAATTCCTGTTTAGGTGCTCACCAGGCATGGAGACCATGGTAAGTGAGATGTGCAAATGTGGATGACAAGGAGGTGGAGGGCAGACTGAGACGGAGAGCATGAGAGACCAAGACACCAAACAGCAGAGGCAAGAAAGAGCTGAGCTGCAACAAGGGTGGTTCTTCAGACACAGAGTTCGGTGGTCTGAAGTGATGCTAAAGGCACTTTCCAAAATACTCATCTGCATATGTTACAGTTGTTTTGCTCCAGGGCATTTTCCATCTTTTATCTAAATATTTTCTGCCTGCTTTCTTACCACACCAGATATGCAATCTGCTCTAGGGGAATAGGTGCAGAAAAGGGACTACAAACCTTCAAGAAACTCTACTCATGCACAGTCCCAGTGGGCAGCTGCCTCGCTTAATAAAGAGGCAACACAGTTTCAGCCAGGCTCAAGGTACTTTTCTCTAGTTCAAGGGATGACTCCATCACCTCTGTAGCTCTCCCTTTACACCACCCACCTTCCCGAGGAGAAGGTTACCATGCACAGGAAATGCTTTGTGGGGTGACCTTCATGCCATGGTCCAGGTTAATGATAACAGTGTTAATTTTCTCTCTCTCTCCTCTCTCTCTCAGCGCACACATGGTATGTGGGTTTTCTCCTGCCACTTGCATGCTGAGGGCACTTGCAAGCAGCACTCAATGATGTCTTGCATCAAGGTGAGTACAACAGAGAGGATTTTATACCAGCCATGCTTATTTGTCCTCACCGCCTGACTGTCCTTCCCCAATCCTGAGCCCAAGACTTGTCTTATTTACTTCTGAGCTCCATTTGGGCTTGGATTACCCACACCTTTCCAAGCCTTGTCCTTCCCTTGAAGGTACTTGGAATACAGCTCTTTTTTCTCTTTCCACCGTCAGTACAGAAGTAACTCTGGATGCGTTGTCACCTTGCTCTCTAGAACTCACCATCACAAGTGCTTATGTCTGTCCATTACATTACAGAAGGTTGCTTTCTACATAGAATCATAGAATCGTAGAGTCATTTAGCTGGGAAAAGACCTTTAAGGTCATCGAGTCCAACCATTAACCTAACACTGCCAAGTCCACCACTAAACCATGTCCCTTAGCACCACATGCACCCTACAGAAGGATATATCTTTGTTGCAATGTTTATTTAGGGCTCAGCTTGGGTCCATCAAGTTAAAACACCTCACTAGTTCATAGTCTATATATTGGCTGGAGCTAAGAGAAAGACTTCTTGCAGAGGGACCTGGACAGGCTGGATCAATGGGCCAAGGCCAACTGTATGAGGTGGAACAAGTCCAAGTCCTGGGTCCTGCCCTTGGGTCACAACAACCCCCTGCAGCGCTACAGGCTTGGGGAAGAGTGGCTGGAAAGCTGCCTGTCGGAAAAGGACCTGGGGGTGCTGGTCGACAGCCGGCTGAACATGAGCCGGCAGTGTGCCCAGGCGGCCAAGAAGGCCAATGGCATCCTAGCCTGTATCAGAAATAGTGTGGCCAGCAGGAGTAGGGAAGTGATCGTGCCCCTGTACTCGGAACTGGTGAGGCCGCCCCTCGAATCCTGTGTTCAGTTTTGGGCCCCTCACTACAAGAAGGACGTTGAGGTGCTGGAGCGTGTCCAGAGAAGGGCAACGAGGCTGGTGAGGGGTCTGGAGAACAAGTCTTCTGAGGAGCGGCTGAGGGAACTGGGACTGTTTAGCCTGGAGAAGAGGATGCTGAGGGGAGACCTCATCGCTCTCTACAACTCCCTGAAAGGAGGTTGTAGCGAGGTGGGGGTCGGTCTCTTCTCCCAAGTAACTAGTGATAGGACGAGAGGAAACGGCCTCAAGTTGCGCCAGGGGAGGTTTAGATTGGACGTGAGGAAAAATGTCTTTACTGAAAGAGTGGTGAAACATTGGAAGAGGCTGCCCAGGGAAGTGGTTGAGTCCCCATCCCTGGAGGTATTTAAAAGACGTGTAGATGAGGTGCTTAGGGACATGGTTTAGTGGGCCTGGTGGTGTTGGGTTGACGGTTGGACTCAATGATCTTAGAGGTCTTTTCCAACCTCAGTGATTCTATGATTCTGTGATTCTTCACCAGGAAGAAACCTCAGGCAAGAAGACACTGCTCAAATTTAGTTCCTGGCCCTGAGGCTATGCCAAACCAACTCATTCAAATTGTGTTCAAGCATACTCAAAGCCAAACGTGGACCTGAGAGTGGGGACATCCAGTGGGGGACAGTGAGGGAAGGAAGGTGCAGCTGATATTGAGACCTCATCTCTGTGACTCAAAAAAGCTGCAGAGAAATGGTGGTATTTCTTCATTTGGAGTATCAGAAGCACAGCCATGGAAAGGAGCAAGGTATTACATGTGATGGTCTCAGGACCTTAAGAGCTGGGTAGGTGGGTGGATGGCCTCGAGGGACAGTCTTAGCTATTTTTTTTTTGTTGTTATTTAGATGGAATGGTTAAAGATCAATCATCTTGGTTGGTGTTTCCCAGAGAGGAGAGGATTTGCACTCTACATTCTGTACCTGATTTATTTTAAAAATTCTTCTCTGTTTTGCCAGGGTTTCTTTTGGCTGACACATTTTCTTTTCTTCATTGACTCTGATTTACGTTTTCTACTCAGGTGACAACTCATACACTATGTTTTATGTCCTTTGTTTTTAGGGCTATTTATTTGCACCTCTGGATTGTGATCTATTGACAACATTTCTTCTAAAGCAGATTAAAAAAATTAAGAGGATTGATATGACAAGAAAGAGTGCCTCTCAGAGAGCAAAACCTTTAGCCTTCTTTAGCTGGATGCAGAATGTTGGCTTGCAGGAGGCAAAAGATAGAGTGGCTTTGTGCATGCATGTGGTTGGTGGTTGAATCTTCACCTCTGTGCTTCTGCTCACTGGGGTAGTGGCAATATTTCCCCCTGGATTTGCAGGGATCAATGCACAAAGAGGCACAGACCACTGAGTGGTGTTTCTGGGACCATAGGAGCCAAGAAGATGGGTGGAAGGTGCTGATATATGGACTCAAATATCTCTGTAAGATTAATTTTAAGGTTTTCTTTCAGCAGGTACTGAAGTGGAAGTACCTAAGAAAGTGTGCTTAAACAACGTGAAAATGTTACAGCATTTTGATGGATACAAACCTTTGTCCTGCCATCGAGCCCTCTGGCAAAGCACAGTGCAAATGACAGCAAACCCCACACCACTCCTGTGAAGCGAGTTATTATTGCAACCATTTCTGGACAGGGAAATGGGAGCTCAGACTTGTTCAAAGTGACTAGCTTCAAGATCATACCAGTAATCAGTATGAGTTTCACGAAACCGAAGACTCCTGATTCCCCCTTCCTAATGTCCGGACAAAGAGCTTTTACCTCCTTCCATGTAAGTTTTAAAATAATGTCAATATTGAACTAGCATGCAGGCTTTCTTGCCAGGATTTTCTCTCAGGTTTTTTTTCCCCCCTCTCTCTCCTTTTCTCTCTTGACAAAGGTTCATTGGTTTTATAAAAAAAAAAAGATTGCAATGGAATTGGTATAGTTTATTTTTAAGAATCAGTATTTTACTGATGTAAAAGGGGGAGAAAATAGAAAAAAAAATTGTGACTTTCAGCACCTTCTACCTTTTGGAGGGAAGTATAGAAAATTACAAGTCACCTGCACTGGAGTCAAGAGTGCACCTTTTACCATACAGATAGAGAAGTGCCACAGGTTGGTCCCTAATATTTTCCTATCACACAGTTGTGGCAGGCAGCAGCCTTTGATAGCAAGTTTTTTCTTGAGAACCTCTTTGCGCGGAATATACTCCAAGTCTCTCTAGCACTGTTGTACTGCTCTGACAGCATATACCCCTTCCAAGACTGCTTCTATGGAGAATTATCTTCCTACCCATTATCATAGAATCATTGAGGTTGGAAAAGACCTCTAAGATCATCGAGTCCACCCGTCGACCCAACACCACCCTGCCCACTAAACCATGTCCCTAAGTGCCGCATCTACTCATCTTTTAAATACCTCCAGGGATGGGGACTCAACCACTTCCCTGGGCAGCCTGTTCCAATGTTTAACCACTCTTTCAGTAAAGAAATTGTTCCTCACATCCAATCTAAACCTCCCCTGGCGCAACTTGAGGCCATTTCCTCTCGTCCTATCGCTTGTTACTTGGGAGAAGAGACCGACCCCCACCTCGCTACAACCTCCTTTCAGGTGGTTGTAGAGAGCGATGAGGTCTCCCCTCAGCCTCCTTTTCTCCAGGCTGAACAACCCCAGTTCCCTCAGCCGCTCCTCATCAGACTTGTTCTCCAGACCCCTCACCAGCCTCGTTGCCCTTCTCTGGACACGCTCCAGCACCTCAACGTCCTTCTTGTAGTGAGGGGCCCAAAACTGAACACAGTATTCGAGGTGTGGCCTCGAATCCTTCTTATCCTTCTTGACTATAAGACTTTGCGTTCATGCATGAGCATGTATTGTCTCTCCAGTGCTCCCATGATTCTTGGCCACTTCAGTATCTTGGGAATGTAATGTTGGTAAGAAACTTGATACATAAAAATGTACCATGCTTCTATTCTGCCAAGGCTGGGGAGAGATATGAGACAGGGCAGGACCGTCTCTGCTCAGTCTGGTCCACAGGGTGCCCAGAGCAGGCAGGTGACCACTGCTGATTCGAGATGTCTACCAAAATCTTTGTAAAATGATTGATCAAATCCTTTTCAAATCAGCAAAGTGGGGGAGACACTTGCTCATCTCACAAACTTTCCCTTTCGTAATATTGCAGCAGCTGCTGGGAAAATTAGAAATAGCTTTTATCCAATGAATGAAATACATAGAGAGGAGGCTTATTGGTTTTAGAGCTTCAGGCCAGGTTCGAAACACCACGTAGGATGGCTAATGACTACATTTTCTGACTTCTTGATGAAAACCTTCGCTAATTTTAACAGGTACTTATCCATCAGATATATCTCATAGCTCAGTGTTCAGCTTTACATCTGCACCTATGCTTCTGTACTTCTATGTTCTTACAGAACAACTCCCCAAAAAACCCCAATAGTGCCCTAGTTTTGCAGCTACTAAAGGAAAGGACTTCATCATACTAGCTTAAGTCAGTATCAGGCCTTTATTCTGATTTATTAAGAACTGGCTGCAGGAAGATAATCCTCAAACTGCATTACAATTTAAAAACCACACAGGATATTCATATCGAGAGGATCCATCATTACCTGGGATTCCCCCGCGTTGACTAATCTGTGCCACAGTAACCTGTCATGTGAGTGACAACCTGCTGAAGTGAAAAGATGACTATGATAACATTCAGGATCATGTGCTGCAAATCTCTTCCTTATGGTTATCAAAAGTCCCTGCAGAACTTGTTCCCTGTATTCCTGCTCCCCTCCCAGTGATAAGCTTCGACCAAAAGAGGCATGCAACTGAATAAACTTCTTTTTTTTTTTCTTTTATTTTCTTTTTTTTAATTCTGAGATAGAAGAGATTCTCTTGCAAGACATTTTCCCTTGGGATACATTAATATTTGAGAGAGAGACAGAGGCAGAAACTTGTTTTACATTCCTTTATTTTAAGACTAATTTCCTCCATCAGAATAAACAAAGGGACAGAATGGAAGAAATAATTTTTCAGAGTTGAACGAGTTTTGCATCAATGTCTTATGTGCAACATCCCTCTCCAGAAAGAGAAGGGAGAAGAAGACAAAGAGAGAATTATAAAGGCAGCACATGAAAGAAAAATTCAGTGAGAAAATTAAGATCTGTATGAGCGTAGTATGCAGGAGGAAGTCTTGCAGGGTCATGGTGTGCTCTCTCTGGGACCAAGCACTCACAGCAACCATCAGATGTGAAGTAACACAAAAAAAGTTATTAAAAAAGAACAAAACTAACCCCAAAACCCCACAAAACCAACATGCACACGCAAACAAACAGAAAAGGGCACCCAGCAAAAAAACAAGTGACAGGCACAGCTTATTTCTATGGGATGGCCTCATTACTGTGCTGGCTGAAACACTTTATTTCTGCTCTGCTATACACAATTGACATGAGTGAGGAGACACTGAAAGCCACTGGCTTAATCCTGCAGCGGGATTGGTGCAGGTCTGAGGACTGCAGTATTATCACCTGATGATAAGGCTTTTGGAGAGTTTGCTAGCAGTGAGGTTGCTGGGTGAGGGTTGCTCTTTGCGTATAAAAATGCAGCCAGCCAATAGAGTTGATTGCTAAGCCTGGCTGAGCGTGGTCAACCAAGAAGTGAGGTTGTTTGAAGAGGCTGGGAGATGTAATGGAATGGGGCAGAATGTAAGGTTACAACGGAAAACGCAGCATGAAAGAAGGAGAGTTGCACAACTAGCCCTTACATGCCATGGGTAATGGGAATGAAGGGAAAGGAGGAGTCCACTGAGAGATGACTGCAGACAGCTGGCTGATATCAAGCGAGACCATCGTACCACTTGGGTAACTTGGCCTTTCTTCAGTGGTGTAAAACGTACTTTTTTCCAGACCTATAGAGTACCTTGGTGAAGCGTCATCAGAAACTAACCCTGTGGAAAATGTCTCTATTCCATGGACTAAGGGTCACAACAATTTCCAAGATGACATGGTGTCCTTCTGTGATTACCAAGTTTTTGCCTAAATGGAAGAAAACCATCCCCACTGATTTCTTACTTGCAGGGGTTAGAACTCTTGTCTTTCAGCTCCTGTGAGGTTTTTTTGGGCAAAAAGTTTGTGTGCTGGGGAACAAAAAGGAAGGAATTGGAATAGAGAAGCTGATTCCTCCCTTGAAAACTGTGCAACACTCCCCTTTTTCTTTCTTTCTGTTTTTTCCATGTGATTGGGTTTTTTTTTTTTTGTTTGCATTTTAATGCCAAGGAACACGTTCATAGATTTTTAATGAGCATGAAGGTTTTGGTGGGGGAGGAAGGTGTTATTTTTAATCTGGTTGAGAACACTGAAATTTTGAATTTTATCTGGCTCGAGCCAGTCCAAATTTAATGAAACCATGGTCTTCTTTTAACTTAGAGAAAATTCTTTCCACCCTCTCAGAATAATGATGAGCAGCAATTCCTTCAGTTTTTCCAACACCAGGATTGAGGAATAATTTGATTTGCCCCATCTTCCGAGGTAACTCTTCTTTTTGTGAATGCACACACACAGACTGAAAGGCAGTTTTTGCCATGTTGCCTCAGTTTGGGAGAAGTGTGGTGTCAACATAAGACATTTCACTTTCTATCATGCACTGAAATGTAGTACTCTTCATACTGAAATTAAAGAAAATAGCAATAAAAAAATGGGGAGAGGAGAGGGAGGATACAAGCAAAGCATGCGTCAAAAATAAATCCATATTGCAAAGCTGGTTTACCATTTCTAGATGGAAACCCTTCTTTTCCAAGGTAGAGAGCTCATCCAGAACTCGGAAGCATATGAGATCTCTGCAAACTGAATCAAGAGGCACTGGAGTTATGAAGGTGTACAAATCCGTGTCGTATAGCACAAGAGAGCTCTGTTTTTGCCTTGATGCCTTTATTACCACCATAATAGCACCCAGAGGAATACACATCATGTTTATGAGTATTTTCTGAGGTGGCAGGAGATATAACTCACAGTCTAGAAGCATGAACGTTGCTTTCCAGAAGTTCCAGGCTGCATTTCCATGTCACATCCCTGGTGCACAGCATCCTTCTCATCTTGGGATAACTCAGAACTAGACTTTTCCCAGTGTATTGGCTGTTGTCCAAAGTTTCAGCAATGCTCAAGACAAAAGCAGATTGTCCTTTGAATTCTTCTTTCTCTTGGTATGCCAGCCTGTGAAACTGCAAAGGGTGACTTTTAGAAGGATTTTTCAAAGGATTGCAAGCTGATCTCTCTCCATCCCAGGCACTGGGACGGCAGAAGCAGCTGTAAGAGTCCTGTCTCAAAATGAAGCAAAATGCTGACATAACAGAGAACACAAACCTTTGAACATCTGGACTGTTTGAAAGTCTCTAAAGTCCATCTCAGTGTGGGAGATTTGGAAGCTTTTTGCCATAACAAATAGAAAGCCAAGAAGCTACCTGATCACCGTCTGTAAGGATGCCTTTAGGGTGAACATTTCAGAAGACTTATAGAAAATGCACTTTTAACTCAGAGGGTTTCATTTCTAAGAGGTTCATGCCACGTGACCCAGAAGATCAACTTTATACGACATGAAGTGTACAACAGGGAGCTCTGAATGACCAGTAGGAAAAAAAAGAAAAAAAAAAAAAAGGGTGTGTGCAAGCTAACAAAGATTAGAAACTTTGCATCTAGTGTAGAATACAAAAGGTTTAAACAGGCAAATATGGAAGTTGAATATGCGTGGCCTAGAGATCAGTTTCATATTTTTAACCACGAAGGCTGCTATTCATTGGAAAAACCTAAGTAGGGAAAAGGTGTTCAACATTGCTCAGAATTTTTCAGTCTAAGCCACTCTTAAAAATAAGTGTTGTCTCTGTCTGAAGAGACTGACTCCATATAAGAACTTATTGATGACTTCAGTGCTCCATGCTGTGTCCCAAAGTCCTTTCAAGCCTTAAGATGTAGTACTTAATTAACTTTTCATCAGTAATGGACACAATAATTAAGATGAAGTTCCTTCTCCAAAAAACAAAGGATTTTGATATCAAACACTCTAATATTCTGCAGAAAGGAATTATTTGCAGACACGATAATGCCTGAAATAACTTAGTGGTTGCGGGGACATCCCACCATGGATACGCATTACAGGTGTTAGTGTTCCTTCAAAGAGTTCTCTCAGGTTTTTGTTTCTTCAGGGGGTCTGGCTGTGTGCTACTCTGTGTTGCTTTTTGTAGTATAATGAAGAAGGTGAACTTGAGGAACGCCTCCCTGTCCTCATTCTCCTGCTCTCCAAAGATACACTGTTTACCTGTGGGGAAAGCACTCCTGCCTTTAGCAAGCCTGACCCCAGTGTAAAATGCATCATTCGTTTATTGCCTCTCATCCTGTTATCAGCTCGAGGTGGATTATGAGTGCAGGTCCACATGTTGGTGTTCCAAACGCAGAGAGCTCAACAGTCCCATACCCTAAATAAGGTCCTTCATGCTTCACGGTCAGGTCCTTCACGGACCTGTTGGAGTGGGTCCAGAGGAGGGCCATGAAAATCATCAGGGCGCTGGAACACCTCTCCTATGAAGAAAGGCTGAGAGAATTGGGGTTGTTCAGCCTGGAGAAGAGAAGGCTTTGGGGACACCTTATTGCAGCCTATCAGTACTTCAAGGGGGCTTATAAAAAAGATGGCAGCAAACTATTTAGCAGGGCCTGTTGCAACAGGACAAGGGGGAATGGCTTTAAACTAAAGGGGGGTAGACTGA
>NW_008795557.1:1205480-1216199 GCF_000699145.1 Aptenodytes forsteri
CATCCCTGGAAACATTCCAGGTCAGGTTGGACGGGGCTCTGAGCAACCTGATCTAGTTGAAGATGTCCCTGCCCATGGCAGGGGGGTTGGCCTAGATGACCTTTAGAGGTCCTTTCCAAGCCCAACTATTTTATGATTCCATGATTCTATGCTGGCTTGGGAAGGCCCTGGGTTGCCAAATGACAAGCCAAGTACCTGGAGTCTGATTTGCCCTGTTGACAAAGAGGGAATGCAGGGAGAGATATTAATTTGAATTTGAAAAATTGGGGATCATTTGATGCTAATCTAGCCTCCCTGATATTAAAAAAAAGATATTAACTTTGAATTTCAATGTTAGATGCCCACTTTGGCTGGTTGCCTCTTACTGACTCTCTGTGAATGGAAATCCCTCTTTGCTTCAGTCCAGATACAGGCATGAAAATATTTTCCAGTTGCAGCTGATCAGGGAAGCCAGGAAACATCTAGGAACTAAAGATTCCTCCACTTTTTATTCCATGGGAAATTTAAACCTGCTTACTAGCCCAGATACAGTCTGTGATGACATTGCAAACCTGCTTAAGAGCATTAGACAGTATGCCAGCATTTATCCACTCAGCAATGACTCTTAATTCCCATTACATTCAAATCCCCATCTTTCGCTGCAGCTTGATTACAACGGTGATTAATTTTAAAGTCAACATATTTACCCAAAATACAACATCATTAAAAAGACTAAACATAAAACTGCATATTTACAAATATCTTAACTTGATGTGATTAAAACAAACAGCCTCCTCTATCCTTGTTTGGATATACGCAGATGAGCCCAGCTTCTTTTTCACCTTTATATTTTCATACCAATAGATGGCACTAGCATTTTCTCCATTTTTTTAGTACAGTGTTAGATTTCCATACGATACCTCCTGCCCTTGCTTGGATTTTCAAAGGGTTGAATTGCTCATTTCCAAGGGGATGTTTTATCCTTGCAACATATATAATATCGCTCCAGGATTGCTTTCAGCTAGTAAATTTCTGCATACTTCATAAAGCCTCAATGCCATGAGACTGACTTTTTCCCATTGTGAAAACAAAATGAATTTAAAGTTTTCATTTCCATACTGATGGGAGAGTTCACCATGAAAAAGCCTGTAGGGTCTCAGTATAGGGTGCCTTAAAACTTCTACGGCTTTTACGCCGTCATCAGTATGAAAATAGAAAGAAGTTGCTCCTTTTCAATTATATTTTTATTTGAAGAATGATCAGTGGGTTGCATGAAAAGCAGAGATATTAAAAAGTGTGATTAAGATTCTCAGTTTATTTTACTCTACGCATAAACTTGGGAACTGGTTAAGATTCCCTTTTCATACCATGTATGCCAGTTCAGCTTTTCTAATTAAACCCATACTTTAGGAAAATGTATTTTAACAATGTAGTAGGTGCTCTTGTTTTTTGCCAGTGTACAGTCCTTTTGAATTAAAGTAAAATTCAGCTGGTCAATGTCATCCTGAACAATCTTTTGTTTCGTTTGCCTGTGCTTAGGAAAGGATATTGTTGCAAATGGCTCCTCCAGTGTGAGAGAGGATCAATGGAACTGTATTTCAGAGGGTATCAAGAGTAGACAGGGTATAGATTCAGTTCATTGCCTTGCCAGAGAATCCTTGTAGGAACAGTGTCAAAAAAACCTGAAAAGCTTGCTGCCCCAGCTCCCCAGCTGCTAACAAAAGTGATATTTCTCTGACTTGTGAGGTTATGGTGAGGATAAAGAGAATTACAGAAATGCCTTTCCCTTTTTCATATCTGCTACATACTGAAGAGGATTCAATGGGAAATTAGGTGAATCCATCAACCAGGCCAGAGCATGGAGTCTAATTAAAAAACAAGCAAATCTTCTTATATACACACATTGGTCATGCTCCCTCCACTTGCACCCAGTCTGCACGGATTTAGGAAACAGCCATAAGTTAAATCAATGACAGATCAGTGGTGGGAAAGTCTCCCTTGTGTTGCTCTGAGAGAACATCAGGTCATGACTAATGAGTTATGACATGAACCCAAAGGAACAAGTGAGTCCTAGACCCCGTGACATTTATTCTCCTCAGATCTCTGTATTACCGATAGATCTGCTTAAATATGGCAGGTAATTGTCAGCTGGCCCAGGGCAGCAGCATTTTGCATTTGAAATTTTATGCCTTTAACAATCGCGGTGTCTCCGTTTGCTAACACAGAACTAATTAACATGCCAGTTAAGGCACCTGGGCTTTGACATGGGAGCAAGCAGAAGGTGCAGAAATTAAACGACTACAATTAATTATGTTTGCCTCTCGGAGCAAGGCACTGGTGTCCTGGGAATTTCTGTCTGTTTTCGTTCCCTTTGTTCATCTCCCTCCCTGGTAATAACGCAACACTTGTAGAAATTAATTTGGTGGAAATTGATTAAACGTGGATGTTGTTTGCCCGTGAAAGTAATTGTCTATGATGCCTGGTGACAGGAAAGACGTGCACGTATAGATGCGGAAAGGTGCACGTTAATCTTCTCCTCTCGAGGTGGGAGTGCTAGGAGGTGGGTCAAGGAGGTGAGCTCAGCCAGAAAGCATGGAAAAGAAGAGAAATAAAATGAAGGTTACGTGGAAGGAAAGTGAGTTCAGCAGCAGCATCCAGTGTGACAGAGAATTCCATGAGGCTAAAGGATTATACCTGACTGAGCCAACTCAGTAAAAAACCGCTCATACTGCATTGCAGATTTGGGTCTAATGGCTGTGCCTTGAGGTTTCTTGTATTTAGTAGGAGTTTTGACTTTGGCCTTCATTCCTCCTCCAGTTTGTGCAGGTAAGACAGTACTGTCCAGGGAATAGGTCAAACACATGTACTTGAGAGTCAACCTGTTATAACCTGAGTGGGAACAGGTTTTTACTTTATGTTTCCTCCTGATCTTATACCACTAGAAGATCAGTATGAGGGGGATCTCTCTGGCCAGATGATTTCCCTGTTGAGTGCCCCGTCCTTGGTACACCCTCAATGGGGGAAGGAGAGCTCTGTCCTCCTCCATCCAGATTTCATCCAAGGAAAATGGAAGTAGGACACGAGGGAGTCCAGGATTACAGCTGAAACCAGGGATTACCCTCTGCAATTTGACATCACACCCATGAGCTGTTGCAAATGGTTTTAGCCTGATGATAGCCAAGTATTATCAGAGGCTGTTACAGATGACTACTCAAGCTGTGTACAAGAAAACAGGCAAGTAAGGAAAGCTGATTGTAGAAAAGCACAGAGGGCAAAAAGCATGCAAAACCTAAGGGCTGAAATTAAAGACGGGGAGTAAGAAAACCCTGTTCTGATAGCAGAGATCCCCATTATTTAATAAATCTTCAGCAATTTTTTCATTATTAGTGGAGTCTGAGATCTTAAATGAAAAAGAAAGCAGAGCAAAAAGCAGAAAGAAGAAGTTGGGAATGCTGCAGATCCATGAGGAATTTTTAAAAATTTTAAAACATCTCTCTCTAACGTCATTCTATCTCCCTATTCCTTTAATAGCGGTTCTTTTCATCATCCAGACAAACTAATCTGAAGTATTTTTAACATTTTTTCAGAGCACCTTCTGTTTGCATAATAATTTCCCCCAAGTCCTTATAAGGACTGTAATAATCCCTTCATGTGAACTTTTATTATTTGATTTCCAACTTCCTCACCTCTGAAGCAATGGCACGGGGGAATATGTGTATTAATAAATAGCAGCTTCTGACAATTGCTACTGAAAATAATCATCAAACAAGGATAAGTTTCAACTATCTCATCAGGGCAACAGTATTCACATAGGTATGTTTCTATCAGCCTGGGTTGGAGTCATGAGAACATAAGGGCAGGGGAACTGGTTCAGACCAAGCACAGTAACTTGTCTCCAACATCAGTCAAATCTGGATGTTTGGGAAAGAGTAAGAACAGAGCGGGCAGAGATGATACATACTCAATTTTATTCCCTCCTCCAACCATTTTCAGTTCCACACCTGAGCCTGTTGTAGCTTGTCTATTTATTAATCTGCAACAGGAATCTTTTCTGAGTGTTCATGCAGCCTCAAAGGATGTCTTGAACCCAAACTGGCATCTTGCAAGCAAAAAATAACTTGAAGAAGCTCTTCAGATCTGCAGCTGTACTGGTTTTGGCAGGGATAGAGTTAATTTTCTTCATAGTAGCTTGTGTTGTGCTATGTTTTGGATTTGTGATGAAAACAGTATTGATAATTTCTTTACTGAAAGAGTGGTGAAACATTGGAAGAGGCTGCCCAGGGAAGTGGTTGAGTCCCCATCCCTGGAGGTATTTAAAAGACGCGTAGATGAGGCGCTTAGGGACATGGTTTAGTGGGCATGGTGGTGTTGGGTTGACGGTTGGACTCGATGATCTTAGAGGTCTTTTCCAACCTTAATGATTCTATGATTCTATTCTATGATTCTATGATAACTCACCAATGTTTTAATTATTGCTGAGCAGTGCTTATACAGAGTCAAGGCCTTTTCTGCTTCTCACCCCACCCCACCAGCGAGCAGGCTGGGGGGGCACAAGAAGTTGGGAGGGAACACAGCTGGGACAGCTGACCCCAACTGACCGAAGGGACATTCCACACCATATGACGTCATGCTCAACAATAAAAGCTGGGAGAAGGAGGAAGGGTAAACGTTCAGAGTGATGGCGTTTGTCTTCCCAAGTCACCGTTAGGCGTGATGGAGCCCTGCTTTCCTGGAGATGGCTGAACACCTGCCTGCCCATGGGAAGGAGTGAACAAATTTCTTATTTTGCTTTGCTTGCATGTGCAGCTTTTGCTTTACCTATTAACCTGTTTTTATCTCAACCCCTGAGTTTTCACACTTTCACCTTTCCGATCCTCTTCTCCATCACCCTGAAGGGGAGTGAGCGAGTGGCTGTGTGGGGCTGATCTGCTGGCTGGAGTTAAACCACCACAACAGCTTCTTTTAAGAATCATGTCCTTTTGTTTATTTTGAATCTGGCTTTCAGTCATTGTGTTTATTCACCTAGTTCTAGCAGAAGAGATGGTGAACAGCCAACCCCCATCCAACCTCTCTAAAGACTTATGATCTTATAGCAGTAAAAAGAGGGACACACCTCTCTCATGGAAAAGACTAGAAAGATGAGATGTATGCAGCTGAAGAGTATAGTTAAAGGTTGTTGTATGTAATACTCAGCATCATTCAGGCAGGCTATACCATACGTACATCATGCAATACCCTGTCTGAATGAGGAGGACATTTGGAGCTGCTACAATATTCAAGGGGGTACTTAGCGGAGTAAATCTTCTGTTCTTATTCTCTTCTTCCCATAGCCTTCAAAAAAACCAAAATCACCTTCCAACTATATTCCCTCCTGTGTAAAGGAAGATAATCCTAAATATATGTCAGACCTGTGCTGAGACCGACAAAATATACCCATGGGACATTATTACAGCATTTGCCTCTGTCATACATGAAATAAAGAACATGTGCCCTGTGTGCTACTTTGCTGGACACCAAACTCCCTGTAATATGAGTATTTCCACACTTCAGTAGCAGTACCTTTGATGTTCACTTCTATATATAGATATATAGATATATATATTGGATAAAGGATTACATGAAGACTTTGCCTTTCAGATTCCTTTTGCTGTATGTTATAAATTTGCCTGCTCTGCAGAAGAGCAGAACAAGGACTTTGTTCTTTTATTCTAACTGCGAGACAATGTCAATAGATAAGCGTGTGTTAAAACTTCAAGATCATATTATTTAAACTTAATTCAATTAACCTTTTTTGTGCTTTTGTTGGCAGTTTTCTATTAAGGTCATTCAGTCGAACTCATACTTAAAAAGAAATAGCTGCATAGAGTCTTGCTACTTAATACATAGGAGTGCTTCAATTGCCAAAGTCCAAGGTGAGTCAAAGGAAATGACTGCTCAGGTAGATAGGAAGACATGCCAGCAACCACCTGAACTCAGCCAAGTCATTGCTGCCAACCACAAACAAAGATTCTTTTGTCAGTTGATTGTTTTATCTATATCTTCTCTTTATACGTGCTCTGACCAGTTGCAGAGAGGGATGAAACTACCCTGAGTTCAAGAAATCTCAGCAGTGTAGCAAGGTCCCAAGAGCACTGAGTATTTTCCTAGAGACTAAATTTATCCTGGGTTTTAAGAACAGCAAATAAGTTTTGGTATCAATGTAAAAACCATCATAAAATGCTATGGGAGGAAAACTGCCTTACATGTCCCAAGAACATCTTGTACAGCATCTGATACTACCCCCCTCAGAGCCTACCTTGACATCAGATCTGAGCAAGGCTAATGAGCTTTGTATTTTGGATGTGATCTACCACTTGGAAGACACCACCTGGTCAAGAGAAACCGGCAAGATGAGGGTATCAGGTGTGCCTGAGGCCTAAATAGATTTTGAAATGAACTGCAGTCACCTAGGACTCCAGCCGGAGTTTTCTGGACAGAAGAAAATAAATAAGAAAAAGCTGTTTGTGCACCTCTGTTCAAGAACGAAGCTTGCTAACAGAGAATGCCAGCATCTTCTAATGGCTGCGTGGGCACTCATCTCCATCTGAACCTACACAGGCATTGTGGAAGATGATACTGTCATGGACAAACCTCCCAGACCTATTGGCATAATTTATACCACATTAAAAAGCACAAGAACTTTCATGCTATTCATGTATCCAGTGAAGGCCATGGCACACAGGTGAACTTTTAAATTTAGATGGTGACATAGAGGAGCATCTGTACATTATTATAGATGGTGGGTCTGTGCACTGGGGCTTAGAAAATCGCTGAGGCAAGGAATACATCGACTACAGCAGGGAAAAGGTTTCAGTACAACATCAGCAAAAACAGGAATCCTTGGCTGCTAGCCCAGGTATATTAACACTATTGCCAAGTGCTGACCTGTCTGTAACAAAGACCTCTGAGTCTGTCACAAAGTGTAGTTAATTGGATGGAAAGATCTCCATTGATTTCAGTGGGATCTGCATCGGGACTCTCAATGTTGTAAGGGACGAGGCCCAAGTGACTGTGCTGTGAGCACAGACAATGCCCCAAGAGAAAGCTCCAGGAGCCAGCCACGGGGAGGGGCCCAGTGTCACTCTCCTTGACTGACTAATGTCTCAACCACTCCTGAAGCTGGGGTGAGAGAAGATTCTAGAAACCTTGGACTGGGGCCAATAAATAGGGGCGCACACGAGCCTCCTTGGAGCGCTCTCCACACCGACACCTGCCACCCCGTTGGCAGGTCTGACGCTGGATCCAGGATTGATGATCTCTCTCTCCCTCTTGTTTCCCAGCTCGCTCGCTCTCTCTTTCTCTCTCCCCCCTCCTCCTTCTCGTTCTTTGCCCTTGATGCTGCTAAGTAACACAAGGCCTACCTCAACTTCTCATAAAGCCACTTAGCTTATGTGACATATTAATACCCAGAGTGTTGATCTTTATAGAGTGTTCGTTCCATTAAAGTTGATGTTCGTGTATGGACCTTGAGTGTTATCTCACCTTAATCCACACCGAGGGGATTTGCGGACCTTAGTCACTCTCCCCTTCTCGTAGGTGGGACATGACAAATGTGAAGAAGGGGCCACTTCTAAAGTGACCTATCAGGGCCAAAGCAATGTCATGCTCAATCTTTGCTTTCATTTGCTTCAGGTCTGAAACTGGAGCAAGCAAAAAAAATCTTCAAATATTAGTGAAAGTCTTCACTTAAGTGAATTTGGGATGTTTCTGCCAATAGACATTTGCAGTGGCTTGGTTGATGTCTCTGCAGAAGTATTTTCTGTTTACCTGTGCGTATTTCTATTCCTGTAAAAATTATCTGTAGTGATGTGAAAACAGTGTTGTCTAGAAGCATGCCAAAGACCAAACTTTACAGACTTCAAAGTCCAGTCGCTGAGATGTTTCAGCCATCTCCACGTCCTACTTTCTTAGTCTCAACATGCTACTGTTTTTTTCTGATTTTTCTTGAAAAGAAAACATTCTGAGATCTAAATGGAAAGCAGAAACAATATTACTTAACCAGCAGCCAGCTGTGGATAAGCAAAACTCATGAACATACAGTCTGGGCTGGGTTTGCTGGCAATGGATGTGATGCAGGTAACACTGAGATCTCAGTATGTCAAAGCACTTTCTGTGCATATGTTCAGTGTGGCGCTGATGCACCTTCAAACTCCATTTGAGTCTCCCTTAATCTCAATGAGTTTAAAAATGATCAGAGGAGATGTTAGAATTGATGAAGAGATGCTGTTGATGCTAGAAAGAGATATTTCAATATGGGTAAGAATAGACAAATAGCATTGTGTGATGAGTGCCAATTGTGTTCAGTCACGCACAGGCTAGACCCTGAGAAATCTGCCTGTCGGCATCTGTGCAGTATGCTTTTTCTCAAAATATGTGCTTCTTTGGAGAATGAATAGTACTAAACAGGATCGCCATGCAATCTCCTTCTTTAAAGGAAAGTACGAGGGAGGGAGAAAAAGAATGCAAAGCAGAGCGAAAGACTCTCCCAAGAAAATTGTCATGGAGAACACTGACTTATACAGAAGCAGATCAGGTAAACATCAAGGAACATGTGCAGGGCAATAAACTCTGTCATAAAATACAGCTAAAAAAGGACTTCCTGGAAAATGTAAGACAGATAGTTTTATGGTCCTCCTGGCTCTGGAATGCGTGAAGTTCAAGTTCTTGTCTCTACCATAGAGTACATTAGCAGCATTTTGTAAATCTCTGTAATTTGATTATTTCTCTGCAAAGTGATTAATTCACACTCTTTTGCCCTTACGACCAGCCTAGTACGATCTTCGGATGTTTGGCTGGTCCATCACCATACTGCTGAAGACATTAGCTCCTGGAGCTTACATGGATCTTCTATAGATTGTGGACAACATCAGCCTAGTTTGTGTGTGTGTGTGTGTGTGGTGTAGAGATCGGATGCTATGAGAAATAAGTAGCTTTAAACTTCTGTGTTTTGTGATCAAGATCTATATTGGATCTGCTTGCCAGTTTAGCATCTCGAATGCCTGACCCATCAACGCTAAAAGAATAATTGTTATAGTAGAAGGGCATTCTGTTTTACATTTCCAAGTTCATCTGTGATATGCTGTTAAACACAGATTGAAGTATAAGATGCAATTACTCTGGAACCAGGGAAAGATAATAGGATGGCTGTACCTGACCTGACTTTGAAGTGTGGTTAAAAACAGTTAAGGGCAAGAAGAAACGTGGTTCCCTGATGCTCACTTTCAGGAGTAAAAACTGAATCACAGAGTACAATAGAAGAATATTCTCTTACTAGAAGAAGTTATTCAAGGATTTGATAGAGATATGCAGCAGGGATGTGAACTGCAAGATCAAGTGATAGATCCAGGGCACCACAGTTTAAAATCCCATTGTGAGCTTCTTAAAATGATGTTTTTTCTTACATCCACTGAGCACTTCTGAAACCTAAGGAGGGAAAAAGCACTCATTACTACTGTAAAAGATTTCTCAATAATTGATTCATTATGCTAATGCTTCTCCAAAATCAGCCTACATTCTTCTTTCAATCTCTGCTGCTCAAATCTAGTCACAGAAATGTGAAAAATGCACTGCTTACAACCATTCCGAACAGAAAAAACACCTGAGCTTCTCCTTCTGGTTGGTTTTGTTTGTCAATTTGTTCTTTGTGTGTGGTTTCAATTATTTTATCATCTCCTTCTTTGATGAGTTCCAGTTTATGCCTAATGGGATTGCCTTCTGGCATTTTACTAGATGGCCCCGCCTTTTCATTTCCAAATTTCAAAAAGCAGAAATGACCTGGATGCAGGAAGCTGGTATTTTTGCAGCTCAGTGTATCGGTAAAGTCCTTATTCATGTGGTGGATCTTCTATCACTTTCATACCCATCGACCACACCATGACCATTGGACCTCCAGCGATAGAATTTCTGTAAAATTCCATCATACAGGAACTTAATGAGTGCACCCAGCTCTCCTCCATGGGGAAAACAAAACCAGAAAATATAATCACACTCAAACCAAGGTAAGATTTGCCATACTGAATCAGACCTGTGGTCTTCATGTCCCTGGATTAGAATAATTACCTTAGGGGATCTAGTATGTATTCTTGTAGAGAAACACAGAAAGCAATCTCTTTTCAATGTGCTGTCCTACCTTCATTTTTGCTACACCACGAAGATGGTATGACTTGCCAAAGGTCATGCATGCCAGAGACCTGGAGGGAACACCTACATCCCAGTGTGGTGATCTAGGCACTAAGTCACACCTTTGGGTACCCTTGTTTGTTCTCTGTTTTGGTTTTTTTTTTGCCAGGAATCTCAAACTTGGAGAAAAGCAAATAGTTCTCTTGCTAAGGAAGTCCAGCCATGGAAAAGGGCATATCTACTTTCAGAGTCCACCCCCTAGAGGCAGTAAGTATATGAATAAGGCCACATCATTTGTCCTGGGAACAGTGACCACCCCCTGGACAGCTTCATAAAGCATAGCTGCCACCTACAGCACAAGTAATGTTGGGGTGGCAGCCACAGCATGTGAAGAGATATCTGCAGCAGTTCCTGTGGACCTCCAAACTCAACAGAAGAGTTTCCTTTGCAGAAAAGGAAGTTCCAGCCACCAGCAGACCAGCCACATCTTTATCATTTTGCATTCATTGGCCTCTGCTGCATTTTTTCCTGTACATCTCTCCTCTCCTCTCCTCTCCTCTCCTCTCCTCTCCTCTCCTCTCC
>NW_008795557.1:1216346-1218284 GCF_000699145.1 Aptenodytes forsteri
TCTCCTCTCCTCTCCTCTCCTCTTTAGGAAAGAAAAATAGTCTGGCATGTCACTCAGGGAAGGTTGTTGACTCCTGTGTCAGACCATGCTGCTTTGCACATGCTGTACACACCAGGAACATTTGAATGGCAGCTTGCTGAGGGAAGCATATTACTGTTCACAGTGAGGAACGTACATCTAATACAGAAACAGAATCCAAAGACGAGGCTGAGGCTTCCCAGTCCTGTCTTGTGGGTTTGCAAATCTTTGATAGGGAAAATAAAAAATCTGAGCAGTTCAGTTTAATATTTACCAAATAAAACAAGATGAGCTCTTGCTGCTTGGTTGGCAGAGCAAGGACTCAGTGATAGAACAGACAAAATCACTGAGGTGAGACTCCCTTCGAGTCAAGTATATGAATTGCCACACTGTTACCATGTTTAAAGCCAGTGCTGTAGATCCCACTTCTTATAATTGCTCTGCAATAAAGCAAGAGCAAAAACCTGTTTTTCAATTGTTGCCTTTGTCAGTTGAAACATTTCCAACATCTCTCACTTCCCTCAGTTTCTTCAAGCGATCACGTGAATTTAAAGGATTTGATTGCAACTTGGAGACCATCTTGTAAGACCAGAAGCCATAAAGCAAACCTTATCAGCCTTGGTAGATACACTACAAACCTTATATTTTTTTGTGCCTTCAAGGGTAGGAAGACTAGAATGGTTTGGCTGGGAAGAAGAGAAGTGAGAGAAAGAGAGCCGTAGAAAGCCAGGTAGGACATGACTAGTTATAGAATCATTTAGGTTGGAAAAGACCCTTAAGATCATCAAGTCCAATTATTGCACCCTGTGAAGATTCACAGACCGTAGGAAGCTGCTCATCATGAAAATGCAAACGACTCACTCTGCTTGATCTGAAGGGAGAGAAAAAAAAAAACCAGTCAAGGAGTTGCCAGAGCTGACAGGAGAAGCGTTTAAGCAGATGATCACATCACACACAATCAGTTTAAAACAGGGACTGTGATTTTTATGTTAACTCAACTGTCACGTGAGGGAGAGTTATTCTGATGGGGAAAGGGGAAAGAGATGTTAGCTGAAGAAGGGAAGGGGAGGTAGTGTTAGTCCTATTGCTCTAGAAAGGAAGGGATATAGCGACTCTTTTACTTGACAAATGATGTTGAGCGTACCTGAGGGAAGCCCCACAGTCATAACAGTCGAAGACTAAATTTCTTAGGAAAGGTATGTCAAAACTTATTTGTCATGTCATGTGCATGTTTGCTTTCAAACGTGAACATACTTGCTGTAGGAAGGATGGGACTTTGAAGGTATCTGTCTGAAAGGCCACTTTCTTATGCAAATGGGAAAGGGTCTCAAGAGGCTGTTCTAGGATGATAAGGCAGGCAGAAGGATTATTACCCAAATTTCAATTGGGAATTAATCTCTGAATTTCATTGCTGCCACACCTTCTTGAGGTAGGAAAATCATTCAGGCAAAGTGCACCACTTTGCAGAAGGGCAGCCACAAAACCTGGCCACCATGCAAGCCTCTTTGGGGGTGTTGTTGAGACCTCTGCCCCCAGGTGTTTTTCACCGTTAGGGAATATAAATAGGACTATCACTTCCATATATTCCGATAAAATCGTAAGAGTTACAAATCTCCCCTCTTCACGCGCAAATCCTTTCAGCCTTCAGGAATTTGATTGCAATTTTATGGCCGACTGAAATATCTACATGGATTTTTGTACCTTTCTCTTAACTGAGGCAGAGTGACAGCTTGTCGTGGTTTAACCTCAGTCGGCAACTGAGCACCACGCAGCTGCTCGCTCACTCCCCCCCCTCCCCGGTGGGATGGGGGAGAGAATTGGAAGAGCACAAGTAAGAAAAACTTGTGGGTTGAGATAAAAGCAGTTTAATAATTGAAATAAAATGATAATAATAATAATATGATAATAATAATAATACAC
>NW_008795557.1:1218627-1223733 GCF_000699145.1 Aptenodytes forsteri
AAACCAGGACACAGCTGTCAAGGAATTATTCAATTACAGTGTGACCATTTACCTGCTCCTGCTCTGGAATATTAAAAGAAAACAAAGGTGAAGGGAGGTGATGAATGAGAGGAGAAGAAATAAAAGACCTCAGTCATAGTAAAGAAAGCAAACAACTCCCCTCATAATAAAACCCAGGTGGGGTTTTCTTGTTTTGTTTTGGGTTGGGGTTTTTTTTGTGACAGAGAGACCCTTGCTGTTGAGATTACATTTAGGTAGAGTGGACCAATCCTGATCATAAAATAATGTCTTCATCTCAAAGAGACTGCAAATCAGCATGTAAATCAAGGAGAGTTTGGCACTTAATTTCCTCATGTGTTTCTTACGTCTTTCCTAGTGGGAGGTGAGTTCAGCTGCTGCACCACTATGGTGTTTGGCTTCAGGACACCAGGGCATGAAGCCTCATGGTGGAGGGAACCACCAGTATTGGTGGCATCCGAAGCTCTCAGATACTCCCACAAGCATCTGTTTTTAGTCCTACAAGCTATCAATATCCCATCCAACTGAGAAAGAAGGGTTGTGGATGTCCTTTTCATAAGAAGGAATGTTTCTTTCCCCAGTCCACAGATGGATTGGGTTAGGTTACTCTCCCTGGTTGTGTTCTTCTAGGCAGCTTCACATTCAGTCCTTGGTTTCAGTAGAATTCACATGGTAAATCCAAAGCTACATTTTATTTCTTCTCTGACAGAAAGATGCATTAGGAATTACAGCAGGCCTGCTCTTCCATTTCCTCCAGAGAAACCCTGCAGGACTATTTTGGGCAGTCTAAGTGGAGCAGACAGTTTCATAAACTCATTCATGATTGATTTGGCACTGAGAGAGCTTGTCAGGAAACAGAGTTTACTGTAATCAATACTTCTTGGTAGATTGCTGAGCTCTTCTCAAAATGGTTGAAACTCCTCTAGTATTGTCCATTTAGTGGCCTGGATGAGATAGATAAGCAGAGTCTTTTGATGCTTTTGTGTATTCCCTGAGTAAAACCACACCCTAAGTGAGCATACTGACCTCTGTTTTTTTCCTGGCCATGTTTCATTAAGGCATCACCTCCTTGCAGGTTGCCCTAGGGACAAGCATCCGTGCTGTGATTTCACTGGTCTAGGCTCCTGGTATTGCATTCTGTATGGTGAGAGGAGGCAACAGCAAAACTGGACAATCTCCATATCCATTTTGCTAACTGATTAGCTCAAGATGTAATCTGCCTTTTTTTTCCTAAAATGTAGTCTCTTCCACTGGTTTATTCCCATACTCTACTGCTGGTTGCCACAGCCTCTTGGGACATAGAATCATAGAATCATAGAATCATTGAGGTTGGAAAAGACCTCTAAGATCATCGAGTCCAACCGTCAACCCAACACCACCATGCCCACTAAACCATGTCCCTAAGACATCTCTCTATGGAAATCTCAGCTCAGAGAGGTCAGCATTCATTGGCTTATTCTTCAACTGATTTTTTTTTCCTTCTGTTCTGGCTCCAGGCTCTCAATATGCAAGTTGTTTTTCAGGTCCTCCATATTCCAAGAATGGCCCATGGAAGATGCATACCAAATTGCTCCAATTCACCCTCCACTTTTTCCTTGCTCTTGGATGTGGTTACAAACAGATCATCATCTTCAGAAAAGAAGATGAATTTTAAGGTCAGGACTGGAAGTTCATGCGACCGGTCAGACATACCTTTTGCTTTCCACATGAACGTATCAAACAGCTGCTAACCCCATCCGAGGATCACAGGGTGTGTTAACTCCCTGTTGTGTCCTGGCCATACTAATGGAGATGGTCAGGTACATCTTTGCATCTTAGTCTTTTGAGGTTATCCTTTGAGGTTATCTGCCCAAGGGCTATCAAGTTATCTCTGAGTGACATTTGATTGCATCCAGACTTTGACAGTGGGACACAGAACCTGCTTATGATTACTGACATCATTAAGCTGGGTAAGGCACGGCACTTGGCTAGCCTGTCCAGAGGAGAATGTCCTGCAAAAAATTCCTGCAGAAGACAGACTGAGTCTTTTCTCCTCAGTCCTGCAGGCAGTACGTTTGGAGGGGGGTCTGTGGGGAGACTGGAGCAGGGGCTTTTTTTTCTCCTGTTTTATGACTTAATTCTAATCTTTACTTGCCATCTTGCAGAGAATAAGGGCAGAAAGACACACTGACCAAAACCTACAACAAGTGGTGCCCTGCATCCCTTCTGCCTACCACGATTTTCTCAGGCTGTAATTGAATTTACATCTACAAATTTGGCATTTATAACTATATATGACAACACGAAGAAATTGTTCTAGAACCAGTTTTCTACCATCTGGTAGGTTCTGACAATATCCTTGTAAAGCCCCTGAGAAGGTGTGTGGTTATGAACAGCCTTTAAATACTGTTGCATATGCTGATAACATTTTCTGTAGACCTGTCTCTTAGTCTTCTTGGCATGAATTACAAATGTATTTGGGTGACTGGCCCACACAGCCAGAGATATGCACAGAGTTATACACAGACAGAGCATCTGCCTGTTTTTTCCCAGGACCTCATTACAGGTTGTAGACATTTTATTGTGTAGGTAGCTGGCAGCAGTCAGGAAATATTGCTATAGTACCTGATTTCCCAGACGATTAGTTCATCAGCCCACAGATTTTAAGGCTAGATGGAGTAACAAACCGATCCTTTTAGACCTCGGTTGAGAGCCATGAAGAAATGGAGTCCTGGAAATCAGTAAGCATTAAATTTTTATCCAGGGACCTCTCAGTCTTGACCAAGGAATTGCTTGGAGGACGTCCATAGTGAACTCAGCTCCACAGGTTTTTGAGCTATGAAAGCACATCATCCACAAGGCTGTGCAATTTCTCAGCCACTGTCAGTCGACTTCCTAATATAATTCACTGCACATTCCTAATAAACAAAATGTTCTTGTTGCGAATTAACAATGTTGGGCCCAATCTATGTTGAGGCAAACATCAGGAGTGTGAAAAATCCAAAGCATCTGGCACGTTTCAGCAGATTAGTGGGCTGCCTGGGCTCTGTGTCTTGTGTCTCTCTTTTTCTCTTTGCCTCTTTTTTTTTTTTTTTCATTAGAAGAGTATAAATAACTGGGTAGAAACAGAACATAGTGCGCCACTGTTCAGTCAATTAAAGAAGTTATGTTCTGAGAGAGTTGAAACAAGTGGGATAGGTTTACTCAAAACCAGAAATTTGAAATCACTAGGTTTTAATCAGCCAAACAGCAAGTTTCAAATAGCTTTGGGCCTCACCCCAGGAAAATTAGTAACTTGTGTCTCTTGCATACTCTTCAAATTTGGGGTGGTAATGGGGATTATCAGAGACCTGTTTTCCTCCCACATAGATGTTTGCCATTTTAATAGGTTTTGAGAGTCAACAAAGCCACTGGAATCACTTATTTGTGTGGACCCATCCTTCCCCCATCCATGGCTAGTGATGAACTCCCAAACATTGGTGACAACCTTCCATCACTTTTCCTTATGGGTCTAAACATCTTATTTCTTCTATTCACAGAGTGTCTAGTGCTCACAAGCTTTATGGGCAATATTTTACCCAAGAGTCATGACTTGGGAATGACTGCTTTCATCTGGCAGCCTGCATCGTGTAGGTTCAGTTATTCCTCCAGCAAATCCACAGTGCCATGAAATAAAAACGTCATCAAAGGCTTTCAAACATCATCTCTGGCTTGGAAAGTACATAGAGGGCAGTTTGCTGGAGGCTGGGAGACTATAGTGATGAGGCATCAGCTTTTTTACTCTACTCCAAGCATCTTCTAGAGCTCACTGCAGGGGACAACACACTGGAGTAGACTGAGCTTTTGGTCTTCCCTGGAGCATCTGTTTTACGTTCATCTGTAACACCACTCTGAGATACAGCAAGTATTTTCATGTTTAAATGCAATTATTTTGTAAGTACTTCCTTCTGCTTGCAATGAAGTCAAAATTGCCACCTTTTCTTGCAGGCATTTCCAGTAACTCAAAGTCAAAAGTTCAGTCTCTGAATTTGGGATGCATCAAAAACTTTTTTCCTGGAGGTTCCAGTGTGCACAAAAAAACAAAAAAAAAAAAAAAAAAAAAAAAAGAAAAATATGGGAAGTTCACAGTAGCCCTTTGCCAATTTTTGTTTCAGTTAACTTCTGGAGAAGTTGCCTCAGGATCATAAATCAATCTACACAAAGCAAGCATTCCAGTTCCCGAAATATACCAAGGGATAGCCAGAAAAGTGGTCCCTTGGAGCCAGCTAGAGGCTCCTTAGAAGCACGAATAAAACTCAGTATTTCTTATTCTCAAGAAGAAGAGTTGAGATCAGACCAGGTTTGCTCACATTGTGGGAAAAGGAGGTTCAGAAAGAAGAGTCATCTGGAATAGGAAACTGCCATGTGAGCTCCAGGAAGGAGCTGGAGGAGGGGATGCTACTGGGTGGTTGCACTTTTCAGCAATAGACAGAGCTTCACAGATCTCTGCTCCTCTCTCAATCGCTGGCCAAGTGGTTCTCCATAGCTCTGCCCTAGGCAAAAATGCTGCAAATCTTTGGCTGGTTTGCTCCTTCTGGGATTTGGCCTATGCCTGTGATTAATCCCACATGCAGGCTCTCCTACCTACCCTCCTCTGCCCAGTCCCTTGAAGATGCCTTATTTGCTCTGTGCTGAAGGGGACAACTGTTATCTCCATGTGTCCCACCCTTTGATTCATCCACTGGTTTTTACACTAGCTTGCCTGTAGAGATCACACTGTATTCGGGTATGAGGAGCCCTTGGTAGATCAGTTAGCCTAGCAAAATGAGCAAGGAATTGACCTGGCAATATCCAGTTTTCTTCATTCCTCATCGCATCAGATATATTCCAACAATGCTGTGATCTCAGATTTCATCATTATTTTCTGTTATGTCTAATTAGTTAGAGAATCATAGAATCATAGAATAGTTTGGGTTGGAAGGGACCTCTAAAGGTCATCTAGTCCAATCCCCCTGCAATCAGCAGGGACATCTTCAACTACATCAGGTTGCTCAGAGCCCCGTCCAGCCTGACCTGGAATGTGTCCAGGGATGGGGCATCCACCACCTCTCTGGGCAACCTGGGCCGGTG
>NW_008795557.1:1224422-1231298 GCF_000699145.1 Aptenodytes forsteri
ACTTGCTGAGGGTGCACTCGATCCCACTGTCTATGTCATTGATGAAGATATTAAACAGTACCAGTCCCAATACGGCCCCCTGCGGGATGCCACTCATCACCAACCTCCATCTGGACATTGAGCTGTTGACCACTACCCTCTGGATGCAACCATCTAACCAATTCCTCACCTTCCTTCCTCATCCTCCCTTGTTCAGAACCAGGTATGCCTAAAAACAGATAAAGCAATGCAATGTCATCTCACAAATCCTACATCCGCTACGTGGGAAAGTAATTTAAATTATTTTCGTAATCCATGAATATATTACTGTGGCTGAAAGAGCCGGGATGGTGTCGAGAGGATTGCTGGTGACTGTTAGCTTCATTATCTGCTAATTATAATGTAAGTCTTAATTTTTGTCACAGCACAAAACCCTGCACAGTCTGGCACATCTGGAAAACATAACCAGGTTTTGGTGAATGTGTGGTGCTTGCCTTTTTCTATCCTCACAGGATATTAATCATCTTTTGTGGGGATCTCTAGCCCTTCAGCTCAAGTTATAACTTTTCACTCTATTTGTTTTACAGGTATTTCATTCAATCATGGCCTGCTAGCCCAAAAGACATCCATTACACACCCACAACATAGGTAGAGAAATGGCTGGGGGAGGAATGAAATGTTTCGGTTTCTGAGCTTGGTTTTAAAGTTGTCACTTCTGAGTATAACAAAGTTCCTGGTCATGGCATTGTTTGACCATGTTGAAAAGTTGTTGTGTGTGTTTTTTGGAGATTTTCCCATTCATTGCATTTATTGTTTTTCTTGACCTGCTTTCTACCTGCTTCCAAAGAGATAAATGAGTCTAAAGGGCTGTATTTTAAAAGGAAGGAGTAAAAGAAGGGGAAAAGTAGCGTAACCTGCAGGCAATCTTGAGGTCCAGAAGGACCTCACAATCAATAGCTAGCCCTCAATCGCTAGCCCTTGTTCTCGTGGGGAATAAAAGAAAGAACTTTTTTTTTTCCTCAGCTGAAATTACCAATGAATCGGTTAAAAATCTTCAAAAGGATGGCATTTTTGAAACTTTTTGGAACTATCACTAGAACGGTGTCATTTTCTAAGAAAATAGACTACATTTTCTTTTTGATATTACCTAAATATACAGAGCATGATGCAGCCAAAATGCGTATGTTGGAGGAGACAGGCAGAGAAGGAAAGAGCCACCAGTGTTTGTGTTCTCTACCGTACAAGCGGCAACATACGTAGGTTGAATATCATCAAGGAGGGAAGGATGAAGGACTAGCAACCTCCACCAGTCTCTCTGGTAAATCTACTCTCGCTGATCTTGGAAAAATAATAGGATCATAAAATAATCATTGCAAAATGTAAGCATCCTTGGTTCTTTTTCTTCTCTTTTTTTTTTTTCAACTAAAAAAAAGAGAGAAAGAAATTAAGCTAGCTGTTCTCTTTAAGATCTGCTTCACCCACTGGAAATGGTTGCCTGTTCCACAGTCCATCTCTAATCATCTCTCCCAGCCTAAGCCTAGATCTCTTCTAAATGCACACCTGGGCTCAAGGCTGGATTTCTCCTGCACTTTTCTCATTCAGTGCAGTACAGTAGATGGCAAGCCAAATACCATGTGCTAATAACCAGCCATCACGCAGCAGGGTCCAGCTGCCCAGCAGTCCGCAACCAGACGATTAGGTTCCTCTTTTAGTATCACTCTTTCTCCTACTGCTGACAATCTCCTGTATTTGTGCACTTCAGCCAGCTAATCACCTTGTCCATGCACAAAGCATGCATGAAAAATTCAATCCCCAGCAGAGCCACATGCTCACTGGATATTCTTCCCCTCTAAATACCATTTTCAAACATTTCTTGGTGTGTCTATCCTTTACACAATCCCACAGATATCTCACACAGGCTTTTGTTAGCATTTGAAGGGCTGTGCGCATCATTGCCTATTAGACCATTATCTTCTGCTTATCAGTCACACTCTCTAGTCCCTCATTACTACAGTTGCAGTGCTATTTTAATTAGACCTCATATTTTTCAGACCTTCATAGCAGTGTTTTAGTTTATGAATTGAAGAGTTCATTCATGCAGGAATGTTTTCTTTTGTTATCAATTTATTTCTTTTTTATTTTTAATTTGTTCAGTGAACCAAAATATCAATTATTTGCAGAGCTCTAATTTAGAGAAGAAATTAAGGAATACATTTGTAACTGTGCTATTAACTATTTAATCTGCTTTCAGACCTTCATAGCAGTGTTTTAGTTTATGAATTGAAGAGTTCATTCATGCAGGAATGTTTTCTTTTGTTATCAATTTATTTCTTTTTTATTTTTAATTTGTTCAGTGAACCAAAATATCAATTATTTGCAGAGCTCTAATTTAGAGAAGAAATTAAGGAATACATTTGTAACTGTGCTATTAACTATTTAATCTGCTTAACCAATGCTGTGATGGATTCTCCATCCCTGTAACTCTTAAATCAAGAAGAACTTTTTTTTCCTTGTTATAGTGGATTTTTCTTATTTAAAAGCTAAGCTTTAGTATTAGCATGACATTTAGACTTGAAGCAGAAATTAGTACTGAAAAATCCTATTTCCTGTCTCGGCAGGCAAGAAGCCAGTGTAGGTAATCACAGCACTCCCTTCCAACCAAATAATCTGAAACATAGTTTACATCATTTATGACGGTATTACATCTTGACCAAGTGGCCCCATGTGCTCCAGGCACCATCTGTGTACGACCACTACTCAGGTAATCCCTCCGGCTGTCTCTGACACCAGTTGCCTTAAAGGTAGGGTAGGCAGAAATCAGCAGCATGTTCCCCTGAAGTGCAACAGGAGACTCGTGTTGCCAAGGGCAGACCTCCTCTGACGTGAGTTTCTGTGGGGGGTCCTTTACTCTTGCTTTGTACAGCTTTCTCCTAAATTAAGAGTCCTAACGAGCCCGAATGCAGCTGCAATTCAGCTGCTGCAAATGATTTTTCAGATCTGTCTCACTTTTCATCCGTGGCATCAGGGCTGGCAGGGCTGCAAAATTATAAATTAGCAGCACTTGTTCAACATTAACTTCTCACACAGGGTCTGAAGGACTGCAGGGTCTTTTCAGAACTGCCACAGACTCCTCTGAGACAAAGACAAATCTAGAGAAGGATTGATCTGCCACCTGGAGAACTCCATAGGCTTTTGTGTCCATCATCTCCATAAGATCTAGTTGCCCCAGGCTTTCATTGTGAATATATGGAGGAGAGCTAGAGACTCTCCTATCTCCAGGTAAATACCTGAAGTAAGAAAGACAAAACAGACGCTTTTAGGGTACGACTCTTTTGTCTATAATGAAAATTGAGGGTGACTAGCCCAGGTGCAGAAGAGTATAGTCAGAGAGATTCAGACTTCCTCTCTCTTAGTTGTCTGTCTGTAGAAGTATTCAGCAGGTTTTTGGGGGTTTTTGCTTCCCCCCCCCCAATTTATTTCCAAAATGTTTGAAAGAATAAAAGATCGGATTGGTCAAACTGAATGTCTTCATTAATCAAGGAAACACAGATCATATAAAGTACATGGTCCAAATTCTTAATGTGTTGAAATGCTGCAGAGGTCTGAATGGAGATTCAGAATTACTGTGACTTTCTTTTTATGCTTTCCATGTCTACAAAGAATTTCTCCAAAAGTTTAAAAAAAAACAAACAAACAAACAACTAAAAATGTTTTGCTTATTGTTCCATCATGATTGTGCACAGATAGATCAAAACTGAGGGAAAACCTAGCTGTTCCTTAGTCATCATTACTGTCCTAATTGTATGCAACTTCAGCCGTATCTTGTAATATTGTATTTCAGGCATCATAGAAAACGCTCCCATGGATCAACAAGAATTTGGAAAGAGGTCTCTGCTGTTGAGACTGTTTAGAGCAATACATAAAGAGTTTATCAGGAAAGATTCAACACTGAGATCTCTCGCATACCCTCTATAGCCGCAGTGCGATCTCTTGTACTTGTCCCAGCCCTCACTGCTGGTTCTGACACCTGGAGACACTTGTGCTGCTCTAAACCAAACCAGGGTTTTCAGATAGGATCAGAATCATGTCATGAACAAAATCCCAGAAGCTGAAGGTTTCTATGGTAAAGACATCACTCATGAGTACAGTCCATCAAGCATTTGTCACAAATCTAGCTGCTAGGAGCTTAACATCTGGTAGGAAACAAGTCTTTCCTTCAGTCATCCTAAATCTGGGTTTGATCAGGCTCAGTCCCAAGTCAAGTTCTGGGTTTGCAGGAGTGAACCACTCAAACGGGAGATTCCTATTCCCACAAACTTCCAGCCACATGGCATCTTGTTTACCTTCCGTAAGGGACTGGTGGGAATTAACTGATCAAACTCATGTCTACCATCAGTCCGAGCATGATAAGCAATGAAAAACCGAGCTTACCCATGACTATGCTGAGGATGGCACTCGTAACTATCCCACCCCTGTTGTGGGATTTACAGCTTGCAGCACAGCACTCTCCAGTCTGCATCACAAAGGCGGACACTGAAAAACTAAGTTTAAGAGAGACAACCCTTTAAAATTATCTTTTTTTTTTTTTTTTTTTTGAGGGAGTATGGGACACCGAGCAACTAAGATTTGATGAAAATAATATTTCTTTTTGTTGATTATTTTCCTCTCCTTTGCTGAAAATATGATGAGACAGGGGAACCCAGAAGAGAAACTGTGTTTTATTACATACAGTATGGAGACTGAAGAGGCTTTGACCAAGGCTAATGCCTCGAGACACTGCTATCGTGTGTTTAATAAATGTTACTTATTTCACATCCTTAAAAGCCAGAGAGAGTTCTCCCTTCATTTTAGCCCAAATATAGCTTAAATTTTCATCCTGAGGTTAGTCAAAACTTGACCCAAATTTCATTGTAGGACTCTCAGCTCTCTCTGGAGTTTCCATTTAGCAAGAGCTGAGTTCTAGGTCGGTAAGAAAACTTTTCAAATTTCATTAAGAAAATTTCCCCTGTCTCCTCTTTCACTATAATTTCACTTGCCTCTGAAATACTGGAATTCACTCATTGCTTGAGGCAAGATACAGGAACAAATGGACCACGGTCTAATTGAGTCTAATAAATCCTGTGTTCCTCAATAAAATATCATGCTTTTAGTCCCCTGTTGTGTCTCTGAAACCATGCTGTGCTTTTGAGACTGGAGAGCATATTGGAAACCAAAAGTCCAAGAAGTTCGCACGCACAACAGAAATGCCATGTTTGCTAAAATACAACTTGGCAATTTTCACTTACAAGTCTCAATAATTGACCTTATATTCAATATCAAGTGTAAAATTATTACAAGGAATTCCAGCAAATCATGCAACAAAAAAATGACATTGTTTTCTTTGTGATTCAGATCCCTTCTTTTGTTGTGTTTTCTGTCCTAGTGGTGGGTTATGTGAAGAAGATTAAATGTTATTCTCTCCAGGGGTGTCTTTTTAATTATGTGCTTCTTCCACGGCAGCTTTGTAACAGCAAGTTTCATGGTGTTTCACAACCCTTTGATGGGTTTATCTTCATCGAACCTGCATGAGCCCAAGGTTTGGAATCTGCACTCACCTGTCTTGTTATCAGGATGATTTATGGTGAGACAATGGCAGCGCCACAATTCACAGTAATTAGTCCAGTGGGAAATTCACCCTACAAGGCTGATGGTGAGAAAACCAGCTCAGACACTGTCTCTCGCTGAAACCCAGACAGGCTGAGTAAAAAACTGTGGTGACACTGAATTATGACCATCCAGGTCTTTTCCAAATCACTGCAAGGTCACTGTCATCAGGCAGGAGAACATTCATCACATTTATGACTTATGTTTGTCGGCACAGTAACATGGCATATCTTTGGTGCATGTTAGCAGCATTTTTACCTCTGCCAGAAGGCAAAAGTGATGGAAAAAAGGGAGCTGGCAGATCTAGCTAGATCAGTCTGAGGAGTTGCTACCTCACAGTTGTTTCCAGCATCCCTGCTGCTCTGCAATGAAAGAACATCCCCACCCAAAGCCAGCCAGCTCCATCTAAAACTTCCCTAGCCCTGACAGGCTGCCGATAGATGTCATATAAGCTAATGAAACATCTCACCAAGGGCACAAATATTAGCAGCGGATTTTCCTCTCTGCCAGAGAAGCTGGCGTGTGTATTGTACCTCTCTGTTCTCCTCCACTGGGATGAAGCTCAAGAACAAAAACCCTTCCCTGCTGCTAGAAAACAAATGCCACAGGATCTTTGCTCTTAATCATAACCCCTCTGCAAGACAGCAGTGCAGCAGACTTTTTTGTTACACTGGTTATGAAAACAGGTCAAAAAAAATGCTGCCAAGTCTATAGGAATGGGAGACTAAATATAAAACAAGACATTAATGGGGAATGCAGATGGACAGGTAAACACCAGGAAACAATACTGTTAATTCAGCCTCCAGGCTGACTTTCTTCCTTACGTATCTTCAGAGGAGAAGCTGGATGGTGAACAGCAGCATACAACACCCTACCTTGGTGTGAATTCCCCTAGGCTGGATTTCCAAGGTGTAGTTATCCATAAACATCCCACAAATGTTATGCATTGTTATGTATATCCTTGTTGTGGTTTAACCTCAGCCAGCAACTAAGCCTCACACAGCCGCTCATTCACTCCCCCCCGGTGGGATGGGGGAGAGAATCGGAAGGGTAAAAGTGAGAAAACTTGTGGGTTGAGATAAAAGGGACAGTTTGGGTCAGCTGTCCCGGCTGTGCCCCCTCCCAGCTTCTTGTGTACCTCCAGCCTTCTCAGGCGGTAGATGTCCTGGTTTCGGCAGGGATAGAGTTAATTTCCTTCCTAGTAGCTGGTACAATACTGTGTTTTGGATTTAGGATGAGAACAAAGTTGATAAC
>NW_008795557.1:1232299-1235359 GCF_000699145.1 Aptenodytes forsteri
CCAGGCAGCTTTCCAGCCACTCTTCTCCAAGCCTGTAGCGCTGCATGGGGTTGTTGTGGCAGAAGTGCAGGACCCGGCACATAGTTAGTTGCCGACTGAGATTAAACCACGACAGTAGAGCATGGGAAGCTGAAAAGTCCTTGGCTAGTGTAAACATTACCTAGCAACAACTAAAATATTGGTGAGTTATCAACATTGTTCTCACCCTAAATCCAAAACACAGCACTGTACCAGCTACTAGGAAGGAAATTAACTCTATCCCTGCCAAAACCAGGACACTCCTAAAGCACAGGCCAGGACATTTCTTTCAGCACAGCCAAGGAAGAACCGTTAGAGGTCCCTTCCAACCCAAACTATTCTGTGATTCTATGATTCTATAAGAAGTCAGCGTTGCTGAGGTTATCAGGGTGGCTCACCTGAAGCATCTTGATCCATCACCTCTGTTAACAATGACTGTGGGTTGCACTTAATGCACTTAGTGCAATCTGTACTAAAAACTTGCCTAGGAGGTACTTCATCCTCCGGATGCCTCAAATTCTCTGAGTCCTTGTAAAATGAAATGACATTTTCATGCTTCAAAAAAATAGAGCAAAATCCCAGCTATCTGTGCTAATATAAGCAGGTAAGGGACAATTTAGGTGATAAGCACAGAACTTGTGTCAGATGCAAAACCACGTCTGGTTCACTATGCCTTTTACCAGAGATTCAGCACAGATCAATGAGGCCAGGCTACTTCTGTATCCAGCTCTTAGCAAAGCCACAGTGAGTATTTATGGGGATGGAAGGTCTTATACTACCTCAGGGACAATTGCATAAGCACGCAGACCTACTGCAGGGCACACCAGCAGAGCAAATAAGCTGCTTAGCCTGGTGCTCAGTGCAGAGACATCCCAAATGGCTCAGCAAAATCAGCTTGGGTTGGCCATGTTTATTAGTTTCTGTTCAGCTCCAGCCATGTCTCATCCAAAATCTAATTCTGTCAAGGATGTTTTGCAAAAGTAGTCCGCATTTATTCTTCTCAAACTCTGCTGCACCCCTTAATCTTTCCTCTTTCCTGTCACCGAGGGAAACTTCTGTGTTTGCTTTATACAGTGGTGCCAAGAGACATAATTTTCACAATGCCAGATTTTGCAGAGAGCAGAAAAAAATACCTCGCTCCCCTGCACCACCCTACTTTTTAATTTCAAGCAGACTTTAAATACTAATAATGAATTCTTTGGAATCTGAGCTGCCAAAAATAATGTGTTTATACACTGACAAATGAAAAGATGAAGTTAATGAACCTGAAGTGAGGTTTTGATCCATCACACTAGTAACAGCAGCATCATTCTTTACATTTGTCAAATGCCTCCATGACTGTAACATCTCGCAGTCATTTGTGCATTCAGCTCAACTGCCTTAGGAAAAATAGCCTCCATTTTATCTATTAATATTTAAGGACAAGGAAGTTAAAGAACCTGTCAAAAGCCACCCAGGGCATTTGTGCTGTAGCTGGCAGCTAAAACCAGAAACCACGAAGTACTAATCCAGGTTAGTACTTTAAGCATGTGACAAAACCCTGTTAACTTTCAGTTGTTAACATACACAAAATATAATCAGAAAATATTAAGATCGTGTGGTGGTGTTCTTTCTAAGATGTAACTTGGGTACTAAGAAGACCAGACTGGAAGTGCTTGTCCTTGGGACAGTGTCCATGCTTTAGTACCCAAGAAGTGCTGAGGGACACGAACAAAGGTGTTGCTTGAATATTTTTCTGTAACCTCTTTAAGGCTACAAGAGAGGAAACTGTAATGGCATTTTGAAGACATGTTCAGTGGGATTCAGCTCTAGGACAAGCCGTGGCTATTTAGGTTTCTGTATGTTGTTATCAACATGCGTGTCATGTATCAAAGCCCCAATCAATACAGACCTGATCAACATAGTCAGAGGATCCTAGACAGTAGTTAAGTTCATTCTGAAATAGACATCACAGATAAGATCCAGTTGCCTAAACATAGATATCTAGCGGCATTTGTGACACCTTCGGGTGTCTCTGACGGTCAGATCAAGCCTGCTGACTGTATTGATTAGGTCTTCACTCTATTGCGATCTCAGATACCAATGCACATGTAGAAAGCTACCTGTTGACACCTACATTCAAGTATTTCTGCTTTGACCTGAATACCACTCTTTTTTTGATGCACCTAATTTTGGTTTATGAAATTCTAAGAATCAGCAACTGAAATCAGTTCCTGAGTGATGACCACATTCTTTCAGGCACATCGGGGCTACCTGCTTGCTTGGAAGCATTTATTCTACTGCAGTTGAGCAGGTTTTCAGGCAGTGCATCAAGATTAAGTACTCTCCTGCCTTAGCTTCTTTCCAGGTTCTCTCTGGCAGATGTTTCCACGTACAATCAGATGCTTTTAATTGTTGTGTAAAGGACCACCACAACTTGGCCAGGACAGAGTCCCAGGCTTGATGGACATTGAGTGAACCATTACATCTGTGTCTAACCAGGGAGGACTGCTACCTAGAACGAAGCTCTCAAGTAAGTGATCTCATTTCCTTCTTCTCAAAGATTTCCATTGCATCCCCTAGAAAAATGTAGGCCAGAAATGTGTTGGCAAAGTGCTTCATGGAACTGCTCTTTCCTCTTTACTGTGAGGAAAGAAAATACTTGCACAGGCTACAGCAAACAGCCCAAAAGTCCATCTGATGCCCAGATGACTTCTTGCATTTATAGGGTGAAAGTGAACAGATACAAGAAGGGATGGAAGGAAGATCCGGGGAACTACAGGCCTGTCAGTCTGACCTGGGTGCCCAGGAAGGTTATGGAGCAGTTCATCTTGAGTGCCATCACATGGCATGTACAGGACAACCAGGTAATGAGGCCCAGTCAGCATGGGTTTATGAAAGGCAGGTCCTGCTTGAGTAACCTGATCTCCTTCTATGACAAGGTGACCCGCCTAGTGGATGAGGGAGAGGCTGTGGGTGTTGTTTACCTAGACTTTTGTAAAGCCTTTGACACCATTTCCCACAGCATTCCCCTGGAGAAACTGGCTGCTCGTGGCTTGGACG
>NW_008795557.1:1236618-1249463 GCF_000699145.1 Aptenodytes forsteri
GAGAGGGAGCGAGCGAGCGACTGTGTGGTGTTCAGTTGCCAGCTGAGGTTAAACCATGACACCAGAGAACTGGATGAGTCACCTTCTCGGGAGGCATTTAAAAGATGTGTAGACGTGGTGCTTAGGGACATGGTTGAGTGGTGGACTTGGCAGTGTTAGGTTAACGGTTGGACTTGATGATCTTAAAGGTCTTTTCCAACCAAAATGGAGAACTGGTTGAGTCACCTTCTCGGGAGGCATTTAAAAGACGTGTAGACGTGGTGCTTAGGGACATGGTTGAGTGGTGGACTTGGCAGTGTTAGGTTAACGGTTGGACTTGATGATCTTAAAGGTCTTTTCCAACCAAAATGATTCTACATTTCTGTGACTCTATGATTCTATTTCTGCCCAACTCACAATGGCAAATATCTGGCCATTTTTAATTTCCCATTCAGGAGTGATTATCTAGTGGTCACCTTCAGAGCAAATCTGCAATGAAGCTTGAATTCATACAGCTGGATCAACAGTAAGAAAGAAAAGATCATGCTGTCGTCAAGGCAGATGAATTGCATATCTATTGTCCTTCACACTTCCTAGCCGGTCAGAAAATGGTAGGCATAACTTCTGACCTGTTTCTTCCTCCCCTAACTCATGATTCTCTGGAATGGAAATAATTGCTCCAAGTTATCTTTTTCCTGAAATTTCAGTGGCAATCTGGCAGGGTCACCAATTAACTGTTGGTCAAGACATTGACCGACACATGAGCACTTGCACAGCCTGGCCACATAAACCCTCCCACAGCACTTCTCAGCTGCTGCTCTGTCTATTCTTATCTTCCTATGTCTTTTCCACTGGCCAGCTGTCACTGAAGATGACAGAGCTTTCTTTTGCTGTGGAGAAGACTGAATATGAGGTGGGTACTTGGAAACTTTGGAAAAAGAGTTTTTTAAAAATATCTGTTCAGGAGAGCAGAGTGGATTCATTTTTATGTGTTCTTTTTTTAATGCTAGTTTTTCTGCCACTCGGAAATGTTGGCAGCTGCTTGAACTCCACTCATGAGGGCTAAAATGCTTGCTTATTCTCACTGCAGTTTTATTCTCCCAAAATATATTTTAATATTGCTCAAATATAACTTCAAGGAAAAGACACTTCTTCCTGTTCTCCATCCTGACAGGGTAAACTTAAAGAGGGCTGAAGCCAAAGAGATCTATTTCTCCTTCAGCATAATTTGGAATAATAAATGATAATGAGTGGTATTTGCAGCTTGCCTTTCAGCCTTTTGATCGTAAAATAAAGGAGAGTACTTAGCTTCTGCCACGCAGGTGTTGAATCCAGCTGTTCACAGGAGTGATTGCTTCAAAAGGCCGTTGCCTGAAGCATGAGCACAAAGCCACTTCCCATTTAGACACTGAGCACAAGCAAGAGATCTGAGGATGGAGATCATTGGCTTCACTCCACATTAAACCATTTGATGTATGAGTGCATGGGTAGAGAGGAAGAGGGAAAAGAGACCACTGAGACCCAAGAGACTTTGTACTTTATACATTGTTTTTTCACTCTGGAGGGTTTTGCTGGAGGCACCATATAAAATGGGGCGTTGTTAAAAGGGACATAGGACATGAAATCCTATCTCCCCTTTCCCTACCAGTATTCACAATCCTCTAAAAAAAGGTAAAACTCACTGAAAGCAACTTCTCCTTCTTTGCAGGGGCAAAGAGACCTAACTTGGTCAGTCATTTCCCCATCCATGGAGAGGATGGTCACCGAAGGATGGTCATTGAACTGTTTGGAAAGCAGATTTTTCTGATTTTTTATTTTGTTTCAATTTTTCTTCCTGGTTTATCAGCCATCTTTCCTCTGTATTGCTGCTTCCAAACTCTCCTGCCTCAAGCAACATACAGGCATAGATGACAAACCTCTCTGCGTTTCCCAAAGCCTCCTACCAAAGTTAAATAATGTGTTTAATAATTGCAGCTACAACTGATTAATCTAACATACATAAAAATTAATCAAGTGCCAGTATACTTCTGTATGCTCACAATATTAAATGCAGATGTCCAGACACTGCTGTTTGGACCCCAAACTTTTTAGCTATGCAACTAGGGTCATCAAGAAAAGCTGAAAACTCAACAGTTTGACAATACAGGACCTCTTGAATGCACGCCCACAGAGCTGAGTGCATCCAAGTCCTACCAGCAGAAGTTTTTGCTAAACAGGGGATCTTGTAGCGACAAATGGACTAAGCTTAGCTGAAATTGTCCAAGAACAAAAACCAACAGCCTAAACATATTGAGCCAGGGACCAAGCAGAGTCAGCCAATTATATCTAAATATCAGCTCAATAGCTGCCCTTTCCAGATAAAGGATTATTTGGAAGGACACGTGTTTGCTGATTTCCTGGTTATTTGGCACCTAAGCTTGTAAACCTGCATTATAAGATTGTTCTGATTAGCTGGGGAAAGGTAGTCATCTCCTTCATTTGTTGAGCAAGGACTGATTTCTTTATAGACCTAAGTAAAAATTGCTGGCATCTCCCTGTCTTAGTGGGGTTCCCAAAGCGCCTAGGTGATCCAAGTGGCTTGTGAAGCAGGAAGGCGCTGGATCCCGTCCCAGAGGTGCTTGGCAGAACAAGTAGTATAATGTCCTTAGCCCAACATAAAAGGGATATTTTGAATAGAGCTAAAACACATACGCACTGACTGAAATAATAGCGATCCCTAACCAGTCCCTAGCCCCTGGCTGTGTATGGGACATCCCAGCTAAGTAGGGCCTGAGGGATGATTTCATCTCCTAATATAGCTTGGGTAAAAAGGAGATGAAGTATGAGATGCACCATGCTTGAAATTTTGCACTATTAGACCAAACCCAACACTTCCATAGGGTGTAAAGCACTGATCTGATGGCCACCGGTTTTGCAGCTCACAGTGACGGGCTACATTAGGGTTGTATTTTGGGGAACAGAAGGAGTCATCCCTCTGTGTCACTCTAGCTTCATGCTGGGTCAGATATTGTCTGTCTTCCCAATGCCAGCATAAAGCTGTCATAATCTCCATTCTATCATGTGTTAATCCAAATCAGATGTGTCCTGGAATGTGATCCAAGAAGACATCAATCCAGAATTAATAATCACGGCCCGATACATCACTACTGAGTCCAGTTCTGCTGTCAACATCTTTAAACAAGATGCTGAAAAAAACCCAGAATGTGTACAGAAAAAGCTGCAAAAATGATTTGAGGGCTGGAAAAATGCTGTATTATGAAAAAAAAGTCAAACAACTCAATCTGTTTAGCTTCATAAAAAGAACATTTATTAGAGTGCATAAATACCATCATGGGGAGAAAATACTGGGTAATAAAAGGCTGTTGAATCTGGCAGAGAAAGGCAGAACCAGAACTGACTGCCTGAAGCTGAATTCAGACAGACTCCAATCAGAAATAGAGGCCTTTAACTGAATGGGGAGGGAAGATCACTGCTGAATCTGACAGTGAAGTGCAGGAGGTGAATCTTTGAATTGATCTCGAACTGATCTAGAAAACAGAGTAAAGGGGTATGCACGAGCAGTGCTGTTTGCACAGCACTGGCTGCTTGGCCTGGTTTAATCCAACACCAGACTCAATAGTGCCAGGCACTGAGGAGGGAACTAAACGATTGCTTTTGTCTTCAGGACATTTACAGTCTAGTTATAGGACAAGGAGGAGACCACTGGAAAACCACAAGGAATAAACCAAAAAGTGGGCACTGCAATGGTCTGTACCTTGGCAATTCCAGCAATCTGTTTTTATAGTTAACCACGGCACGTATCTGTTCTGCACTCACTAATAACTGTGTGCCTTTCCAATTCCCCTGTCTCTAACAGAACAGAATAAAATTGGAGAAGATACAGAAAAAGGTGACGGGGATTATCACAGAAGTGGAACAATCTCCCTGCAAAGAATGACTAAATAAATTAGGCTTCATCATCCCAGAAAATGAGACTGTTGGGAACTGACAGAGGTCTGCAAAGTCTTGAGTGGTCTCAAAAAGGGAGCAACTGTTTATTCATCATCTTCTTTTTACAACAAACCAAACCAAACCAAACCAAGAGTTCCTGGGAGTTCTGAAATGGAAATAGGAGGTGGCAGGCTCAAAATGAGCAAAAGAAAACACTTCACACAGCACAAACTTAAGCTACAGGACTTCTCAATGTAGGACATAATAGTTGCTAAATATTTACACATCTTCAAAAATTGATTAGACAAATTAATGGGAAAAAAGTCAATTAGCTGATGACTGCTAAATATAATAGCATGACCTCCAACTCCAGAGATCTCTACAGGGTAGAGTAGCATGTTGCAGGGTACCTCTCTCTGTCCTTAAACTCTCCCCTTGGTATCTGCTATTGAACTTTTTTTCAATACATCCACACCGCATTCCTCAGGCAATGTGCGATCGCACCGCCAGTGCTTCATGGCTAATGACAGCAACGTGGGTATGCTTGAGGTCACTGCAGGGCTTCAGGTACCAGCTTAGAGGCGCTTCTGGTTTTATCCAATAATAGTGCTTTTATGTTCGAAGTCACTGCCAAAAAAATTAATTTGGAGATTGTTGAGCACAGGAAACCTACATGTTTATCTGTTTCTTACCCAAGACAATGGTGTCATTTTGAATCAAAGTGAACACAGGTCATTACAAAATTACACAACCCAGGTTTGCTAATGCAGTTCTATCTAGAAACAACTATAAAAGATGCATGGCCTCCATGGAGACGCTTACCACAGCAATACCTCGCAATTCATGAGTGATCAAACATGTCAGAAAAGGGGGAGAGAATCTTCCCAGACAAACGTATGTGAGTTGCTTTTTGCCTAAACAATAAGGCATTATAAAAAATGTTTATCTCCCCTTCTATCAGGAAAAAAAACCATAAAAAATACTCCATACGTAAATGAAAGACATAAAGAAGTGAAAGGGAAGATAAAAAGTAAGTATCCATTTATAAAATATAGGCATATTCCCATAAACAGAAGTGAATCAAAGTATAAACCCTTTTAAAATAAAAAGCTTAAAAATCACAAGGCATCACCCCCCTCTAATTATAATCACATCCCTTTGTCTTGTCAACCAACAATTATGATCTATCTATTAAGCTTTTAGATTATAGGCTGCCTCACATTGCTAAAGAGTGGCAGGCTGAATAACATTTTGAAAATGAGCATATAAATAAGGGTTCTTATTATTTTTAAAAACAAAAGTGTGTATTGCAACATTGTAATTCTGTTTTTTTAAAAATTAAACTGAATCGCAGCTGACAGCTCTTAGAAATTAATACATTTATAAGGATGCACTCCAAAGACCTGCAAGATATACTACTACCCTCAAATAATCCTAAATCACAACTCTTTCTTCCCTGCTAATGCATTTTGTTTCCCATTATCAATGACTTATTAAAGAGTTGTTTGTGTCGTTTGTATTCTCACAGAGTGTATTACAGATGGCTTATTAAACGGTTATATAAGTCACCAACGTCAGGTTACAGTTGTGCATTATTTTCTTTGCTCATTTCGTTAGAACTGAGCAGCTTCTCTTAAGGAAGATGTTTACACTGTAAAAGTGGAACCCCAGGTCCGAAAGACTTCATCAGTTAAAGATCCTCGGATGCTACATAATGTGTAGCGGTTACAACCCCTCCATAATCTATTATTTGGGTAATCCTGGCCTAAAAGCAGGAAGAACCCTTGTGATAATGCAGAGTGACTCTTCCCCATCTTTAATGCCTGGCTGAGATGGATGTTGGGTGTGTTACACGATACAGCAGACGTGTACCATGAGAGGAAGAGAGGATGACATGCTCGTGTCTCTACTGGTGTCTGGACAATTTTTTTTCAGGGTGTCTTGCTAGCCCTTGAAAGCATAAAACACCTCCTGGAATGCCGTGCTGCATAATGCTGTAGGATGAATCCAGCCTGCTTCTCTATCTAGGTATTACTAGAAGAAGATGAAAGCAATTGGATGTCTACCTATTTTACCTCTGTAAAATCCCTTCTGGAGGGGAAGCCAGAGTTAAGCTCTTATCCCTGAGGACTTCAGTCTGAGGCGCTGACAGGTCCAGGTCTCTGGTGGCTGTCAGTAGAGATAATGCTGGGATTCTTCTGAAGGACTGGTTTTGCAGAAAAGATCCATTTGTCAGACTCTCAACTTCTTACAAGACTTGGCTGATCCATTAAGAATTGTCTGCTATGGATCCTGACTCCAGGCACCCACTCAGCAAATTGGTCACAGCCAGATGGGTACCTCTAGAAGTCCTATGTCCGAGTCATTATCGAGGTGGTGATGGTCATGCAGGAATGTTCTCCTTTCTAGAAATTATGTGTGTGACACCAGCCTTTACTCCTCTCCCATGCAGAGAAAAGCCATGAAGTATTGCCCTCGTTGGCAATGGTAAATTACCTCACCTGTAAAGAACATGATATTTTTTTCCTGCAACTTGCCGGTTATCACTTGGTTTATAGCTTGAAGCCTGTAGACTTATTTCCTTTCTAAATAATGAGTTTTAATTAACCTCACTTACTTCTGACACTGCATTAAAGGATCCTGAAGGGTCTTTGCACCCGGCTGTAATACATATTTAAAATACTAGGAAGAAAACTGCGTTGTGAATTGCAGTGATGTAGCTAAATGACTTTGTTCGTCAGAGGACATCTAGGTACAAACACAAAATGCCCTGGGTTCCTGCTGGGGATTTCAGGAATGGGACTTGGATTCCCGTACCTTGTCTCCCTTTCCAACCACCCAGCAGCAGATTTCTGCTGACTCCTTAAAGCCAGGCTTCCTTCCAAGAGAGGAACCTGTGGCGAGAACTTTCTTCAGTAATGAGACTGAATATCCTTCTAGATATAAGGAAGACATTTTTTACGCTGAGGGTGGTGAAACACTGGCACAGGTTGCCCAGAGAGGTGGTGGATGCCCCATCCCTGGAAACATTCAAGGTCAGGTTGGACGGGGCTCTGAGCAAGCTGATCTAGTTGAAGATGTCCCTGCCCACGGCAGGGGGGTTGGACTAGATGACCTTTAGAGGTCCCTTCCAACCCAAACCATTCTATGATTCTGTGATTCTATGAGTCCTGCAGGGAGAGGGTTTTTGTGTGCTGTTTAAACACAGGTTGCCCATAACTACTAACCATCAAATTAAGTGACACCTGTGTTGGAGTCAGCAGAAGAAAAAACAGTTTCATACCCACTGTCCACAGCTTTTATGTTCTGCTTCTCTCAGGAGCCACAAATTTCCCTTCTGTCAATGGGAGAAAGAGAAAGAAAAGCCATAAATTAACTGCTCACATTCTCATTTTGGTTTGCCACCTCGGTACAGAGCAAATGTACAGAGAAGCACAGAAAAGTAGATGCACGCAGCACCTAGAGGGCTGATTCTGCATCATTTCCCAAAGTCTTGCACTGAAATATGTTTCTCTGCTGGGTTGTTGCTTCTCCTACTGCCATCTGAACTGCAGCTCGGGAGTGTTAGGTTGGAGGGGATCACTTGGGTCATGATCTCCAGTCTCCTGGGGCATCAGGTATCGTGTCATGTAAGCCCTGTTTTTTAAACTGATCACGTTTTGCCTTTCAAGTATTCAAGATTTTGGTTCTGCTGGGAGCCTATTCAAACATTTGTCCCTCTGATAGCCAGGAATCATCCTTTAATTTCCAGCCAAACTTTATTTCTGGCCTACTGAGACCTTTTTCTTCTGCCAGTATTGACTTTTCCATCAAGTTGCTCTTCTCACTCTATGCTCAGTGCTCCTGGTGTTCTTATATGTGATAACCATAGACCTCATTTTAGTGACCTAAGCAAGGTCAGATCTCTTATTTTCTTCTTCAAGAGTTGAGCTTTTCATCCCCTGAAAGACCTAGATTTCCATTTTGCATGTCCCCAAGTCTATACTATTTTTTCTTGTTCTTGGGTGATGAGACATATACATAGCATTTCTTGTATGTATTCACCAAGAACAGGACCTTATACCACAGCTCTGAGAATTATTTCCACTAAAGAAACCTCTCCTAATACATCCTCGTCCTTGCTGGGCCACTGTAATTGGGATCCTGCATGCAGTTTGAATTGCTGTCACTGTATGGCTTAGCTATAAAAATGCAACTGGTAGGACTGGACTAGGGTCTTCCTGGAAACAACGCTTAGGAGTAAGTAAACCAGCATTTGGACACTGGCTTGTCTCTAGTTTTTAACCACCTAATCAAAGAGAAATTTCTGTTTGGCTACTACATGTAAAAGCACAGCCAGAGATGGAGAATGGACCAAAGTTTTAGAAATCAGAGAGGGACCAGACTCACAGAGGTATTTTAATTTCTACTGAAGTAAATGGGAGTTAGGCATCTGAATGACTTTGTGATTCTGGATCTTGACCTCTACACTTTGAGAAATTATTTTAAAAGACATTTGCTCACATTTTTGAAAGCTCTTTGAAAGTCTATCAAGTTGAGCACTGCCACAAGAAAGATCCTTCACATCATTAGCCATTTTTTTGAAATATTAGTCCTCTTTAGGATGGCCATGCTGACACTACTCACTGGGTATCTTTGGTATGAGAAAGAAATCAAAATATCTACCTAAGGTGAGGGTGTTTAAATGAGTTTGAGGACGAAAAGTTATTTAAAAGTGTGCATCATTTTGATATAAAAAATTAACCGCAGTGTATGGAGCCCTTGAATCCCACTAAGAACTCAGTAATTTTGAGATCCCTTAGGATTCAGAGATAGGATGTAAGACATTAAAAGTACTGCTTTGCAATGAAGTATTGCAGGAGATTTGATGACACTGGCTCAGTCTTTTTCATAGTCAATGAGCAATAATCAATGCCACCATTTTCAGTGGCGAGGTGCTCACTGCTCTCTCCTCTCTCCCTATTTGACATCCGCAGATAGACTATTTCCTCCATGCTTTATTGTTTTACATATTTAAAAAAAAAAAAAAAATTAGGCTCCATCTGCAGCTTGTGAGGCTGTGAAAAGCAAACAATTCCCCCCAGATTGAGAGCAATAATAGGTTGTTCTCCATGCAAATTGGGCAAAGCAAATGCTGGGTAATTGGCTAAAAATGAGACTCTGATGATCTCTGTTCCAAACTGTCATTTAAGACAAACAAATGTATTTGCATGTCAGGAATACTGCCAGTGTACAGCTGGAGGAGTCTTAATAGTTGGGCTATCACGTATTGATTCAGGCTAGACGCCACCATGCAGATGTGAGGTGGCTGGCATGTTTGCGATCAAATTGAATTTGCTCCATTTTACTTGTAGGGGAATTGGGGAATAATGGGACAACACAGCCCCCGGGCAGCCCTTGGGGACCAGAAAGCTTCTGTGCTTATAGATACCTTCAGCAGAAATGCAATGGCTATCCTGGGTGAGACTAAAGGTACGTCGAGTGATATAACCTGTCTCTGATGACAGTCAGAGCAAACACTTCGGAAGGTTATAGGGTTGTATTTCCCTACATATACCCTCTTAAAGGCTGGCTTAGGGAATTTCTTTGCTGTTGAGGGACATGTGCTCCAGCCAGAGTGATCAAAGCCATGTGCTGAGGCCAAGGTGATAAATCTGCTAAGTAGTAACGTTCACATTTTCTGTCTTTTTTTTAATGTGTTCACATGAGGCTTTTTGGATTAGATCTTGGTTGCGGATCGCAGGCAAGGAGACCTTACATCTGTCCTCAGTGTACCTTGTAGGTACACCCTGAGAATAATACAATCCTCTTTCCAGTTCCCTGACTGCTGTTTGATCACAAATGGGAATGCAAAAAGCTGTCATTGCAGAGCACTCTGGAGAAGCGGAGTTGTTGCTACCCCCAAACACAAGGAAAAAACCTCAGATGGAGCCCTAAGAGGTTGGTCTTCAGCAGAAACCCTTGCCACCTTCTGACCTGAAGTACCATCAGGTGAGCAACTGGTAGAGACTGAGACCAAATGAGTTTGACTATCCAGTCTACTAAAGCACCCACTCTCCATTGCATTTCAAACTTTCCCAGTTTCTTCTAATGAAGGCAGGCCCGAAAAAAGCCTAGTGACAAGCAAATGAGCATCAGATGCGAACAAAGTCCACTAAGAAATGTATATCCTGACAATCTTCGGGGAGATGGTGCTATAAGCACAGCAGGACATTTATCATGCCATGGGTAAGCAGACTGACCCCAATCTTAATTGGATCTAGGCTGACTAACCCTCTGACAGCTCCTTTGAAACAACGGTATAGTAACTTGGGAATGTGCACTGAATGTGCTGCTTTGTTATCAGCAGGCAGCTGATCAGCTGTGATTCATAAATCTTCATCAGATGAGGAGGAGTCACAGCACGGACTACTTTGGTCAGTTCAGTTATAAAACACCTGCTTGTGGTCAGGGACCGGCCAAGTCGCAATCACAGAAGTCTAGCACTGCAGATAGGATCAGATGTTATAACACAAAGGGTCTGTTTTTCAAAGGTACTTAACTTTGTTGTTTTCATCCTGCTATGGATTGCCTAGAAAGACCGTTTAAGCAGAATGGAAGCTTTCAGTTATTGCATTAGTTCTTTTTCTGCCAGAGACCTAGGTTCAAACATTAAAACTCCGCATGATCTTATCCAAACAGACAAAGTACCGTGGGTTTACATGGCACAAGCAGGGCTAAAATATCCAGGGAAACTTCATCGGTAGAGCAGTGCAAAGGCAAGAGATTTCTGTTAGTCCCAGGACTGGAAAGTAGAGGGTGTTTCAAATTAAGAGCGAGGAATAAAGCTCCAGTGAGTGGAGTCGGAGTCTACTTTCCTGAGCCATACGGTGAAGACGATCTCAGCAAAGAGTTCATGGAGATGCATTGTACAGAAGCATGTAGATGACAACAAATACAGACTTACCTAGCAGACTGTTTGATTCTCTGTTCTGCTAATAGATAGCTGGTTTTATTCACAACTTTCCATACCTGTCTGTCGTCTTACCCTTCTCAAGCCCTCCTCCCAGTGCTGTTTGCTGACAGCACTGACCTTCTGTAGCAACTCAAGCACACAAGGGTGGCCCTTACAACATGCAAAGGTAGAAGCAGAGTTAGATTTAAGTGCAAGGGTTGATCCCTGAAATACAGACATGTTCTGTGTTTTGCATAATCGTATGCAGTAAAAAGATAAAGATAATATGTAATAAATAAACAAGTGAACAAGCAGTTAAATAAAATGAAGTATGTCTGTGCATGTGTATATGTGAGTGTACACAAAGATTCAAGAAATAAATAACAAGCATTCACAAAAATAAATATTTTGGCAAAAGAAAATAAAAAATGTAAGAAGCAGTGTGACAGTCCTGCAGCTTTCCCTAGAGACTCTGATGATATTCTCTAGTCTCTTCTGTAGGCTTAGTTTAGTGATTTACTCATAAGAAAGTGGACTTTAAAAGGATGACGTGCATGTCCAGATGCAGATGCTAAATGAAGTCTGACTATGCCAGCACAAACAAGAAGTGTGTCAGAAAATCATTTCACACTGACCGCTTCCCCAGACCAACTCCAGAGGTTTGAGCCTGACAGGCAATACAGGGGTAATAATGGCAGATTTCTGGTCTTAAAAGTTCAGAAATTGTATTGGCAGTTTCTGTTCCTCCATATTCCCCCTAATTCTGACATATCCATTCCACAATGAAGCTATGCAACTCATGCTATAGCAGTATCCGCACTTTCACCTTTCCATCCAAAATACAAAAATAAAAAAAAAAAGAAAAAGACGTAATTGTGTTTTGTATAATCACACTCAAAGTAACTAATCACATAAATGGACTACTCACATTGACCTCTCATTTTCTCCCCGTCTAGCTAATACCTGTGAATCCCTCAGCCTTTTATTCTTTAAAGACACAAGCAGTAATAAAATATTATGCCCAGAGAGAATATTCTGTCTCAGCCTCTTGGCTGTTGGAAGGTCTCCAGGGCAAGACATGTCTCTCGGGTTTTAGGGTACCTAAAATGATGACATCGCTGTGATAATTGATGAACCTCGGCACCACAGGGTGCACAGAACTAATAATGGAGGGCAATAGCATTATGCATTTGGAAAGAGCTATAATAAGGAAAATCATGAAGATGTCAGAAGAGTTCCTTGCTAGGGCTGAGTGTCAAAGCTTCAGAGAAGCTTTGCCCAAAACAGCAGCAGGAGCCTTACAGAGGATATGCATATTAAAGCTTTGCCAGAGTCTACGCCCAAATCCAGACCTGGACCCAAATCCAAACCATCATCATTTAAATGAGTTCTGTGAGACCCAGGAGTTGAGGTCTTTAAATTGGAGCTATTGGATATAATGAATATGATCCCTTTCGGGACTCAAGATCTTCTTCATGCGGCATGCACCTTAGGATCAACTTAGGATCAACAAATGTCTGTTCCATGAGCAGTCATTGCTGGTTTAGCCTCAGCTACAACGTGGCCCAAAAGTGTCTGCTCATGGCTTGCAGCAGCCTTAGGCCAGCTTTCAAGTTCAGCCTTCACTGTGAACAAATACTGTGGCATTTCTCACTACTAGTGGCAAGAGAAAGTGGTAACGCATCATAGAAACATCCCTATTCCCCTTTGAAAGCTGTTGACTACAGCAAGCCTGGAAACTGAAATGACATTCCTGAAAGTCTTAGCCACTCCCCTGACCCAGGATTCTGTCTAAAACGTATCTCATCACCAAAAAGCTATCAAAAAGCTACCCTAAAAGAATCATGGAGATGTTGGACAAACTCCTTTGTCTGCAGTCTGCTGCCTTCTGAAAAACCTGATGGAAATCATAGAATCGTAGAATCATAGAATAGTTTGGGTTGGAAGGGACCTCTAAAGGTCATCTAGGCCAACCCCCCTGCCGTGGGCAGGGACATCTTCA
>NW_008795557.1:1253391-1254799 GCF_000699145.1 Aptenodytes forsteri
CCCCAGCTGGAGCCGCGGCCTTTACCCTCAGACGAGTGCCCACCATTCTGCCTTGAGGGTCGGGTAGGATGAGTGCCCTTGAGCTGTGCCCAGTTGCTGGGTTATGTGTACGCCGAGTCCCCCACTCGGCCCGCGGAATGCCTCTCCTTCGAAGAGGCACCCTCCCTGCACACCGTTCCGCACAAACTGCCGTGCAAACTGCCGTGCCACGGCCTGGCTGACACGCCACACCCTGTTTGCCCGTCCTGGTCGCAGCTCTCCTGGTCACTAGTGCTCCCTGGGGCCGTCTTTAGTGGGAATGGGGGGTGGCAGCCGTTACTCCTGGCCCAGCCCACGCCTCGTCAGCTGCCCTCATGAGACTTGCCAGCTCCCGGCGGGTCTCTGCGCTCCCCTGTGGGTTCCCCGGTTCAGGAAACCCCCCTGTACACCGCGATCCGCCGCTCCGCTGCGGGACACGTCTGCACTGGAGCTGATCGCCTCTGCGAGTGTGGGGAAATGTGGCCGTGGAGAAACACTTGTTTTCCAGGCAATCAGATACCAGGAAAAACATCAGCATAAAGCTATTTGTTATGCCTGGTTAAAATGAGAAATAAGTCACAACAGTGGGACATACTATCAGACAAGAGGCCAAAGAAAAGCACAAGAATTGTGTCGCTTCTCATGCCGAGAAAACAAGCTGAACACAACCTCTCGGTGTGTTTAAATCACAGCGTTTCCATGCAGAGGCAAGGATTAACTGTTCCCTTGAAGATCTTCTGTACAGCAATCACGTAATCCCTCCACCACCTCATGTTAAAAATCTTTTCTCTTCTATAGTTGAGGGTCAAAAGTTTAGTGAAATTAACTTGCCAGAATATTGTTCTTTTATTTATGGGAGAAGCTGTAGTACTTAAGCTGCAGCTGGAGCACATAGCTGCAGTCACATGTAACAGGGCTGTAGCCCTCTTCTCCTTTGTTGCCCTGTCGGCAAGGGTGGAGAGGCAATGCAGGGAGGGCGAGTAGAGCCCATGTCGTGCATATTGCAGTACTGCGGTCATAAAACAAGCCTATTCTTGAAGCTGGATCTGTCATTCACATTATAAACATTGAAGTCAATGCTATAGGCACAAAACCTGGAGCTCTTTAAATGAGGAGTTGCTGAGCATATTAAACCCATTTGTATCAGAACTAGTGTGGCCAGCAGGAGTAGGGAAGTGATCGTGCCCCTGTACTCGGCACTGGTGAGGCCGCACCTCGAATACTGTGTTCAGTTTTGGGCCCCTCACTACAAGAAGGACATTGAGGTGCTGGAGCGTGTCCAAAGATGGGCAACGAAGCTGGTGAAGGGTCTAGAGCACAAGTCTTCTGAGGAGCAGCTGAGGGAACTGGGGTTGTTTAGCCTGGAGAAAAGGAGGCTGAGGGGAGACCT
>NW_008795557.1:1263865-1266654 GCF_000699145.1 Aptenodytes forsteri
GTGCTTAGGGACATGGTTTAGTGGTGGGCTTGGCAGTGTTAGGTTAACGGTTGGACTTGATGATCTTAAGGGTCGTTTCCAACCTAAATGATTCTATGATTCTATGATTCATTGTAGCAGCCCAATTTCATGCATAACTGAGCAGATCCAGGAGCAGAGGATTCAGGATCATGAATATTCCCATGATTCCAAAGACTTTCTTCAACGAATTTATTTAATGATGTCTACAGAGGTGAGCGCTTGTGGGTACTGCAATGACCAGCTCTGGCACATCAATGCCCAAAATCTGCACTGCATATGGAGGCGGAGGAGAATGTCTCAAACTGAGCAGATCCAGGAGCAGAGGATTCAGGATCATGAATATTCCCATGATTCCAAAGACTTTCTTCAACGAATTTATTTAATGATGTCTACAGAGGTGAGCGCTTGTGGGTACTGCAATGACCAGCTCTGGCACATCAATGCCCAAAATCTGCACTGCATATGGAGGCGGAGGAGAATGTCTCAAGAAACAAGTTCTCCAGAAAACACCTTTGGCTTCTAAATGCATCACAACAATGTTGCTTGGCTTCTATTTGCCTGATCTTCCTACAGAGCCTGCACTTGCTGAGGCAGTAGAAACGCTAAGGGAAGGCAGAGGAAGTGTTATTTTTCCATTTACTTTTGTGACAAAGAATTACAGAGCTGGGGTGCACCTTCGCAATGTCGGTCTATGGTCTTTCATAGCTCAAACTTTGAGCTATCATGGGCAAAATGGGCACCGTCACTGAAGACTTTTTATAACTAAAGGACAAAATGCACAATGTCTGTCTGGCTCAGAATAAGATGGAAAAATGAACCATTTAAGGTGTTTCCTCGTATTGTGAGGCTTTTTGGAGGCGGGCAAAAATATCTGCAGATGCAGAGTATCTTCTGTCAGGTTAGATATGGATAGACTAACTTTCTTTATGAACATCAGCTTATTGAACCAGGCTGTGAACTGGGTATCTGTGAGCTGTGAACTGGGAGACCTACAGCAACAACATCTCAAGAATCACAACGTTGCTGCATGCTGCATAGCTGTAGGGATAATGTGAATTATCCTTGCCTGTGTAAAGGGATTTAATATATTAAGGAATCTGTCATGTCTTAAATTCCATGTAAAAGCTAAAAGGGTACCAAAGACTATGAGGGATTTTGTGGAGCAGCTGGTAGATCCACGTTGTAGGGATAAACACTCTCCATAAAGTACCTGTATACTTGTTTTTAAAAATTTATAGACCTTTTAGTTCAAAGGGAGACACTGAGAAGTGGAGGCCCTTCTTTTCTTTCTCGAAGAATAATTTTCAATGCTTTCGGCAGATGGTCAGATTCTGCCTTTACCAGCTTGCCTTGGGGTTTTGCACCAGTGTGGGATGGCCCCAGGCAGAGTCACCAGAGGGCATGGTCATCATTTCAGTGGTGAATGGGGTTTCTGATCAAAAGCCCTCCTCTAAATGTCTCTCTCTCTTACTGGTGACAGGGTACACTGAAGGAGGTGGTATATGGCTTGAGGACTCATGAAAACACTGTTCCCAGACTACTTTGAATGAAATAGCTGAACTGAAGGGGAACGTCACCCTGCTGCACCTTGTCTTGTAGGTTAGTGCAGACCAAATCCACAGAGGTGTTTTATCAGGCAGGATGCTTTCTGAACCAGAAGTTGCACCTTGTCTTATAGGTTAGTGCAGACCAAGAGGTAACATCCTCCTTTATCAGGCAGGATGCTTTCTGAACCAGAACTTCTCAAACTGACCCCAGTTTTGAGCTCCTAACAAAATTGTCCTCTCTACTTTCATGGCTGCCTCAGAGTTTATTTCAGGTTTTTTTCCATATGACGTGCTAATGCTCAGAAATGGTGTCTCTTCTTATAGCTTTATGAAGGCCATCAATTTAGAGGCCAACTGAATCCCTGAATTCCCCCTGCTTTTAACAGCTTCTCATTCAAATGCTACAGTCCTGCAGGTAAAAAGTCAGCTGAAAGCTTTGTTTTCTCACCTTGTTTCAGGAGCTAGTAAAATAATGGAGGGACATGGGAACAGAAATCCATAAATACTAGGAATTAGAATTGTCGCATCAAAGGCCATCGCTTTTAATTCACTAGTTCCCAGAGGATTATTCCAACTGTTTCTTGTATGACCCAGCTTCTCTTTGTGCAAATGATTCAGCCCAGGAGGACATTTTAGATGACATTTATTATTTACATTTTTATATCCCTTTGGAGATTACTTCCCTTTCCACTGTGCCCCCACATCTTTCTTTTAATGTCTGTCCCAGCTTTCTCACTGTGCTGTGTCATCATGACTGTGAGAGTCAGTGCTGAGGGATATACCCAAGACCAGTGTTTTGAGTACTGCAGGAGAAAAAAATCTAATGGAATAGCTCATCTGTTGAAATTTTAGCTATAACTGGGTGTAGTAAAGTCTGCTCAGTGTTTGTCAGTGAAACAGCTTGTATTTTCATGTAGAATTTCTTCCCAAAGGGCTTTGTAGTAAAGATGATTTAGCAGGCAGCACTCTTCCCTTATTCAATCACAATGAAATAACATTTTGCTGGACATAGTGTTTTCATGATAACATAAGACCACACTATTCCTAGTATGCAGCCAGTTTGCCTTTTTTGTCATGCAACTCACAATTCCTTTTGCTTTCCCACAGGTATGGATAGCAGTGTTAATTTTAGCTCAGAGGTTGCTGTTGCGAGGAGTAAGAGCATGTGGATGAGGAAGAGCATAGAGTTATCTATATAGAGTTATATGACAGCCGGCTGAA
>NW_008795557.1:1267200-1282666 GCF_000699145.1 Aptenodytes forsteri
GAGTCACCATCCCTGGAGGTATTTAAAAGACGTGTAGATGAGGCACTTAGGGACATGGTTTAGTAGGTGGTGGTGTTGGGTCGACGGTTGGACTCGATGATCTTAGAGGTCTTTTCCAACCTCAATGATTCTATGATTCTATGATTCTATGATTCTAAGAGTAACTCCCGGTTACAACCGAATGCAAAATGGTTTTCCCACGCTATGAAGCATGTTAGTAGCCTGTCTCCAAATCTTCCTGTCCTTTCCAGGAATAACCCATGCATTTCAATGTTCTTGAGTGAGTAAAAAAGAACTCCTTTTCTTTGCCTGAGGAGTGGAGAAGTCACTGGAGAGGTGGGAGAAGCAGCCTGAAGCCTTTGCCTGACCCAAAGGAGGGATTTTGGCCAAGGTAAACAGCCTTCCCTGGGTCATTCTGGAGGACCTAGTTGAGCTTTCTTGCTTTCTTTTCTTATTTACTGTTACATAGTGATGCCATCTGCTCCTGCAGAGCACACCTGGCCGTCCAAACAGGCATTCAGGCTCTTCCATGTGAATCTTCCTTAATACTCCCGAAGAGCAGCTATTGTGATACCTTAACTCATACTAGCAAAGGTGAGTTTAACCTTTGCTGAAGTAACCTAAATACAGGTCCCACTCTCACTGATGGATGAGGCAACTCCACATATTCTGTATTTTAATAGCAAGTCCTCAGGAAATTGTCCACTAAGGAACAGGAGATGTTGTTTATAAAGTAGTCCACCTTTCATGTGTTGATGTTTGAACTGACCATTTGTTCCACAATCACTCCCATTTTCGGGAATGTTGTATATCTAGGTATGATATGCAAAGACTAGACATTTGTAATGATAATTTGCAAATCTGCAGCACCTTGTAGCCAAAGAAAATAAGACACTTTGCTAATCTACACTCCTAGTTAGTTCTTTTTGCCCATCCCTTAGTGGCAAACGTGAAGATGTTCAGGGACAGGTTGTCACTCATGCACTTTGTTACCCCTGCAGTGCACGTTGGGACAGCAAGAGAGAAAAGTTTCCATTCCTAGTTGCAAAAGAAAGGGGAAAAGAAAGAGGTGGAGAATTTATGGCAGATAAATTTGGCATTTCACTCCAGACCATTCCAGAGGGGTTTTCCAGAGCCAAGGATACACTCCAGCGGGGAAAGCCTGACTCCTTGACATTAGTAGGGGTTGTGCTACTGATTTTCATCTAACCGAGTTTGCACAGACTAATTCAGGTTGTGAGCAAAAACACTCTTCTTCCCACTCAAATAAGTCCCCTGCCATTGCACTTCCAAAACCCGCGCTCAGCTGTGCAACTCCGCTCCCTGCTAAGATCAGGGCAGGACTGGCACAGAGGCTACAGAAGGTACTGTTTGATGTCTTGGGTTTGTAGATGGTTAACAACCACTAATCTTTCTGAGCGATAGCCTTTGCTCACGGAGTGGGGCAGGAACCTAGGGATGAAACACCTGTGCTCTGAGAAAGGAACGGACAATGCACTTTTCCCCTTTGCCAGTGCATGAATGGACATTGCAGTATGCAAGGTACCTCAAGTTCAGACATCCGTTGTTTTGTGCAACTTCAAGCATGTTCAGCATCTTCCCCTAAGTTAACTCCTGGAGGGAACAAATACTGTTTGGAGATTCCTGAAGGGTGAGAGACGTGTTTCTTTGGCATTGAGATGCATTTCAAGTCTGCAGGTCTGAACTGCCAGCGAGCACGGACTGTCCCAGCAGGGAGGCAGCTGGGGAGGCAGAATGTGCATGTGTCTGCTAGACCACAGCATGAAGAATTGTTTGTGGCTTCATTGGCACTTTCTTAAAAAGAATAGTTTTGTTGCTGTTTGGAAGGAAACAAAAAAAAATTGTCAAATCCAAAGGAAATGTTTCAAGTCATTCAGTGCTTTGAACTGCAGAAATGTTTCAATGAAGCTTTTTGTCTTTTTGTAAAATGAAGAAGCTATAGAAATGAGCGTCTGTTTCAAACGCTAAGTATCTGTTTCATACAGGGAAAAATTAGAAAACAATTATCCTGCCTTTTCAGTTCCCTCCGCTCTTTCTTTCCATTGAAACTTCAAACACCCTTCAGGCTCTTTACTCATTCATAAACCCAGGAAACCATCACTAATTTAAGAAGCAAACTTATCAAGGAAATGTAAGAGGAGCATTCGCATACTTGATAACTCAATATCTCGGAGCCTATTCTCATCTACCAAGGGACTATTCTTGTTTACCAATATCATTGGGCGAACCCCAGTCCAACACAGAAGATTTGGTAAATATGATTTGGAAGCTATCCAGCCTGGCGTGGGATGGAAACACACATCCCCTTGCAATCAGTGCTGTCTACTACAAAGTACCACTGCCGTTTTGATACCGCAGCCTCGTATGAAGATACTGATAGAAATGCAATAATAGCACTTTGAAAACGATAAGTGGCACATTAAACTCTGCTCCCGTTCCTTAGCTCCCGGTCATAACAAGCATTCACCAACAAATATTAGTTATAAAGATGCAGCACAACATGTGCCAGGAAATTATAGACAGAAAAATCAATCACCTCAAATGATGTGAATGCGGCACTAACGCGAGCTCTAAAAGCCAGAACTTCTGGTTTTGTGCCTGAAATATCCTGGCAGAAGATAAAGATATTATCATTTGCTGAAATGAAAAGTGCAACTTTTTAAGAACATATTTCTGAACCCACGTAAGAAATGCCAGCATTCATTTTTGGATGAAGGAATTCAGTATTCCCTCTTCCGCATCTGAAAACTTATGGAAGATGGAGATACTGTGTGTTAAAGGAGATGCAATAATTCAGTGACTTGTGACTGGTAAATTCAGAGTATTGCCCCTATAGGTAATGTTTGTAGAGCCTGTACTTAATGCAAGATGAATAAAAGAAAATTTTCAAGCATTCCTGGACTCTACTGAATGGCTCAGTAACCTTCGTGTGAATTTGTAATTTGTTGTTGCTTTTCAAAATGCCATACACAAGAGAGAGGGAGAGAGACTCAGGGGGATAGTTAGCAAGTGGAATGGGTTATTAGGGAAGATGATTGAAGAATCTCATTGTCCTGAAGTTTTACTGACATTTCCTTTCTACGGAAGGCAGCCTGCCATCTCAGCATTTCTCCTCTTCTTGAAGTGTCTTATCTTCTCAGCCATGTGTTCATATGCTGTGTTAATGAGCACGATATATAATACATTTCACACAGAGCCAATGCAAGCCTGATTTACAAAGGATGGGGTGAAAACCTGCCTTTGCGATGGGATGTGAATCCTAATGTAGCACAATTTTCTGCAAATGCTATATAGCTGTAAATAATGGAAAAAGGATAAGAATAGACAAGTCAAGCCAATACCTGAGATGCATCTTAATTGCCTTTCTCAGTACAAACAAGTAGCAACACATGTTGCTTCTAGTGAGATCAGCCGGGCAGATGTTTTAATGTTTTTGGCCCAGTTTGTATGAGCTACAGTAGTTATGGAATATTGTTTTATCAGTCAACCTGACCCATCTGAGTTGCACTAGTGCAAGAGGAAAGGCTAGTCCCGCCTCACTGGGATCTGTTTAGATACATCTGAAACATTTTTTAGACCTTCTGAGCTGGTTGTGTTGTGAAGTCTACTGAAAAATAGGCTTCCCTGAGCAGATCAAAGAAAGCTGTATTCAGCTATGTTCAGACCCAGTGCAGGTTTATAGATCCTGATGGGGGCAAATGGATTTCCTTCCTCCCATTTCTCCATTTCACTTGTGCCTTTATTTTTCCTTCCTTTCAAACCTGTTTCTAAAGGATGTTGAAATCATTCTCGTATTCACTGTTTCAAATGTAGGACCACCCTCAGTACTAAAATCCTAAAGGATCTGTTTGACCCTTGATTTTTTTAGATCTATGTGTTTTCCTAAGAGCTCAAAATGAAGTTTTAGCAAGACGGAGTAACTTGAGATATTGGGCTACTGTTTCCCCTTTGATTACGAACTATTTAGTCTACCACTGAAACAATGTTCTCCTTTCCACTAAGAAAATGAGATATTGACTTTTGACACCAAAAGATGTATTCAGGTCTTTGTTTACTGAAAGCAACACATGCACTTTTTTTAACTACAAGTCAGTAATTTAATTTCGTTGACTTATAATAGCACAAGACCTTGCTGAACATCTGCTGGGGTGACTATGAGGGGAAAGGGCAGGGGAAATCTCATCACCTTGCCACCTTCCCATGGCCCTTTCTTCCAGTGCCAGGTATTTCTCTGTGCATTGACTAGACTTTTGTACAAATTAGGGCATAATGTCTCCTGCTTGATTTGTTTTTGATTCTTCAGGTAACATTTCCTGCCACTCACTCCTTGCTACCCCTCCCATGTTTGCGTTTGATTAGTTGGTGATGGAGTCCAGCACGGAGTCCAGTCAGTCATGAAGGTGGCAGAGACTTCTGCAACATGTGAAACAATAAAGAATGCTGTGATCAGCCACCTATTTAAACAATGAATATTTGTTCAAGAAATACCGTGTGAGCAGCTCAAGCTCTTTGGAACTGGCCATTCCAGAGGGCCTCATTGATGAGTTTCTGCAATGAGTCACAGGATTGCTCTAGTCACACAGCATCCAAGCAGACGTTGCATGGACAACTTGGCTTGAAAATCCCCTTTAGTCAATGTACTGGGCCTGGCTAGGATAGTTATTTTTCTTCCTAGCAGCTCATACGATGATGTATTTTAGATTTTTGACCGAAACAGCACTGATAACACACTAATGTTCTAGCTTTTGCTGAGCAGTGTTTGTACAGCATCAAGGCCTTCTCTGCTACTCATTCTGCCCCCACAGTGAATAGATTGGCGGGGGCGCAGTAGGCTGGGAGGGGACACAACTGAGCAGATGACCCGAACTAACATAAGAGATGTTCCATAGCATATAACATCATGCTCAGCAATAAAAGCTGGGGCAAAAAGAAGGAGGAGGGGACATTTGGAATTACGGTGTTTGTCTTTCCAAGTCACCGTTACGCGTGATGGAGCCCTGCTTTCCTGGAGATGGCTGAACACCTGCCTGCCGATGGGAAGGAGTGAATGAATGCCTTGTTTTGCTTTGCTTGTGCATACAGCTTTTGCTTTACCTATTAAACTCTCTTTATTTCAACCCACAAGTTTTCACACTTTTGCCCTTTAGATTCTCTTCCCCATCCCACAGCGCGGGGAGGGGGTTGGCAAAAAGTTGTGTAAGGCTTAGCTGACTACCAGGGTTAAACCACGACAGACAACTAAACAAAAATATCATTAGCTTCCAGTTAAAGAAGGTTATGGTTTAGGGAAATCTGATGTTAAGAAAGGAGAACACAATACAGAAGAGACGTTGATAAACTGTGGTGAATTCAGTGGAGGACCATGGAGGTGGTTGGGGCTCAGGCACTTGCCCTGTGCAGAGAGGCTGCAGGACCATGGCTTGTTCAGCCTGGAGAAGAGACAGCTTTGGGGGGGACCTAACAGCAGCCCCCTGTACCTACACGGAGTTTATCAAGGAGACAGCCAGATTCTTCACAGGGGTGCAAGGAGGGAGGACAAGGCATTAGCCACAAATGGAAACAAGGGAGATTCAAAGTGGATGTAAGGATAAACTTTTCCACAATGAGGAACAGGTCGCCCGAAGAGGGCTGTGCAGTCTGCATCCTTGGAGGTTTTCAAGACCTAACTGGATAAAGACATACTGGACAGCCTGGTATGATCTCGTAGCTGACCCTGCGTTAAGCAGGAGGTTGGGCTCGAGACCTCCTGGATCCCTTCCAGCCTGAATTAACCTGTGATCCTACTATCAAGTATAGACACTATGGTCTCCTAACTATCTTTCATAGTGTAGGAAAGGGTATCTTCTCTGAGGAATAATGGGTCTGAAATCTGATATAAAACAACACACTGAAGCAAGTTTTCAGGACTCCAGGTCTTTGCTGCTATTTCATGACAGTGGGCAGCCCTTGTTTAGAAACCAAGCTCTCAATTTCCTTAGGGTTTACTGAAATAGAGATGAAAACAAATGATAGCCATTAAAAACTGAAGTGTTCTAGCTTGCTATGATTCAGTCAACTGCTTCTATGACAAAATACTGTCTAGATAGCCAGATGACAACCAGGACTTCATTTTTCTGAGAATTGTCCTTAGAAGCCCACAGGCCAAGTTTTTCATCAACATAAACCGAAGCTCTTCACGTAGGACTCGTCTCTGCTGCAGGATGGGATGGCACTTAGAGAGACACAAGGCACTTCTTTCAAGGTTGCTTCGATACAAGGTCCCTAAATATAGAGGATGAACAGATGTGCCTTGATACTGATGTTTACTAAGCATCCACTGTCTCCCAGTGGTACCTTTTCTAGGAAGCAAAAACTTAGAACTATACAGAGCCAGAGTTCAGTGTCTGAATCAAAAAAAGAAGTGGGTGTGTTTCAGCTGGATTGGTACAAAACTGAAAGTTAAATTGGTTCAGTTTGGATTTACTTTCATGTTTTTTCACTTGTAATTGAATGTTTTGTTTCACTTTTAGGTTGTCAAAGTATTTCAGAAAAGCCTTTTCAGCTAGAGGCCAACTGAAAAAAACCCCAACCATTTCTTTTAGGAAGGAGGAGTCAAAGCAGTCTTCTTCCACAGGAATTAGGTAGATATTTCCAAAATGTTTCAATGGCAAATTTATACCGCACAGTGCATAACTTAATTTACTTACTGGTCGAAAGGAGTGACCTAATTCAACTCCGTTCAAACCATTTAAAGAATAATTTTGATCCCTGTGGAAGTCCACTTTTTTCTTGACTTTTTTTTTTTTTTTTTTCTTTCGCATGACAGTGGGCAGCCCTTGTTTAGAAACCAAGCTCTCAATTTCCTTAGGGTTTACTGAAATAGAGATGAAAACAAATGATAGCCATTAAAAACTGAAGTGTTCTAGCTTGCTATGATTCAGTCAACTGCTTCTATGACAAAATACTGTCTAGATAGCCAGATGACAACCAGGACTTCATTTTTCTGAGAATTGTCCTTAGAAGCCCACAGGCCAAGTTTTTCATCAACATAAACCGAAGCTCTTCACGTAGGACTCGTCTCTGCTGCAGGATGGGATGGCACTTAGAGAGACACAAGGCACTTCTTTCAAGGTTGCTTCGATACAAGGTCCCTAAATATAGAGGATGAACAGATGTGCCTTGATACTGATGTTTACTAAGCATCCACTGTCTCCCAGTGGTACCTTTTCTAGGAAGCAAAAACTTAGAACTATACAGAGCCAGAGTTCAGTGTCTGAATCAAAAAAAGAAGTGGGTGTGTTTCAGCTGGATTGGTACAAAACTGAAAGTTAAATTGGTTCAGTTTGGATTTACTTTCATGTTTTTTCACTTGTAATTGAATGTTTTGTTTCACTTTTAGGTTGTCAAAGTATTTCAGAAAAGCCTTTTCAGCTAGAGGCCAACTGAAAAAAACCCCAACCATTTCTTTTAGGAAGGAGGAGTCAAAGCAGTCTTCTTCCACAGGAATTAGGTAGATATTTCCAAAATGTTTCAATGGCAAATTTATACCGCACAGTGCATAACTTAATTTACTTACTGGTCGAAAGGAGTGACCTAATTCAACTCCGTTCAAACCATTTAAAGAATAATTTTGATCCCTGTGGAAGTCCACTTTTTTCTTGACTTTTTTTTTTTTTTTTAAATTTCTTTAAAAAGGGAAAAGTTTAACAAAAAAAGATGTGTTGAAAGCTCTGTTGTAAAGACCTTGCCCAGTCATCTTGGCACTAACCGAAAAAGCCTAAATCAAAATAACCCAAACTCCCCAGCGCACCTTCAAAACATTGCCTTTGTAGGCACACAAAGGCTTATCCTCTGTGACATCTTATGGATCCCTTACATAGGTCCAACTTGTGTCTTAGTTTAACGAGGCAGAAGATTTGATAAAAAAGAAAAAACTCTTTTGAGCTCCTACCTAGGTGTATGAACTTCCTTCCTACACTTACTAGAAAGGGAATTGCCATCTTCTGTATGAAAGATGTTTTCAACAGAAAAAATAGATAATAAAATTCAGTTTCTCCAACATATGAAAGCTGCTAGAGCTTGCTGTATTTTATACTGTCTCCCTCACTCTATATAAGGCTTTTAATGCAACTTTTTTATTATTTCCACGCACATTAAATTTTTCTTAGGATTTAGGGCAGTTTCTTTTAATGCTCTTTCTTGCCACATCATCTGCAGAGCTCTTTACTAGTAAGCACTTGTTAAAGCAATCTTCTCCCACGTGTAACCCAGCAATAAACTGCTAGAGAATAAGACAGTATATCTTAATGCGTTCTGAAAGAAATGGTGCCCTTGTAGGACAAAGGGAATTTAAAAAAAAAAAAAAAGAAAAAAAAAGAAAAAATAATTTTTCGGCTTTAATTTTTATTAAGAACACCTATACTGGAATTCAGAAAATGCGGATGGCTTTTTCTGAATCTTCATGTGCTGCTTTAATCTCTTTCGGGGCATGATGGGCAGCTGGGAGAAGGGCACAGGCAAGGGAGAGCTAAACTACAGGGAAGCCATAGGAGCATTTTGCTAAAATGACAATTGGTAGGGAACAACATGACCTGATGTTTAACCACCATTTGTATTGGCAACTGGAGCATACCTAGGTCTCTCTTCATCCAGAAGACTCACTGTGATTCCACATGGGGCTCAACAAGGTTTCAAAGTGCAGCTGAGAAATAAATTGTATCCTGATGCGCTGGAGTGGGACATGCGGGATGAATAAACAACTTTTTCCATTTGCCTGATCTAACATTAACCTCCAGTGCTGAAAACACACATCTTTATACCTTGAACTAAGGATCAAGCTATGGGCAAGAGCTGGCAAAAGAAATTTGTTTTGATTTAAGGGATCATTTATCTCAGAATCCAGTGTAAAATGCAACTCTTCCGTGTAGATGGAGTACAGTGTCTGTGACCTGAAAAAACAAGATTCCCCATTAGGTTTCCACATGCATCTTGGGAAAGATATAGAGCAACACATCTGCTACAGAAACATGAACTACGCAGCCAACAATCCTGAGCTTGGATTTACCAAAGAGGAAAGAAACCAAGCACAGATCATATTTCTTGCTACAGAAAAGCCATGACCTCATCAGTTAATTGCTTGCTGGCACCGGTTTTAAGCATGAAAGTGTGGTCATGACAGATCCCGCTGTAAGTATCAGAGCCAGCTGAAGTGCCTTTATTCTGCTGGAAAGCATCCCTGGAAACCATGTATTTGTTAAGAAGCACAGAGAGAGAGATCAGCTTCAGTCAGCTGACTGCTGCATCTTCCTCAATCTTCAAAAAGTTGTGACGAATATTTCTGCTTTTACAATTTTAATTCAGAAAGCCACGGGAATGGATAAAAACTGCCATGTGACTAGATTCTTCTCCGTTATCTTTTTTTCCTGGACATACCATTTTCAAGTACCTACTGACTAAAACTGCAAGACATAGAGCCAGTCCGAGTTGTAACAAAATCAAACTGGGTAAACTGCTATAAGAAGTCTGTTTCTTTCCTTCCTCTACTGTGAAGAATCCATCCAGGCAACATTACTCTACATCTGGAGCATTGGCAGGAATCAGTACCATCATGCATTATCTTATAAATCTGTTTCTTAATAAGAGAGCAAATATCGACTCCTTGAGGGAAAAGTCTTCCATAATTTCTAATCAGACCATTTTTTTCAGAAGAGTTGGACACTTCAAGGCAAAACCTCTCTTTTCTCTAGCACCCTGTTTCTTCTTCAATCCTTTGCACTCTTCTGAACCGACCTGAAGAATACATAGTTACTGAAAAGCATAAATAGAGTTGATCAGGAAGAAACTAGAAGGCAGGGGTGGACTAATTTCATCTACATTTAAGGAATTGCAGTTTGTCTCCTTACAACCTGATCCCTGCTTTTAGAGTGCACAAAGAGAAAAATGTGCATTTGGTAAGTGATTCAAGTGACATATTTTGAGTGTCTATGTTAGGATGCTCCAAACTCTGTTGCTGAGGTTGACCAGCTCTCTGTGGCCTCTCAAGGGAGTTTGGAGACATCGGCTTAGGTGCCAGTGTCTGCGCTGAATCCCATAACAAGGGATCTGCCCAAAGCCTTGGGGCTGAGATCACAGGACCGCTGCAAAAGGGCAAGTTGACCAAAAGTCCTGCTCCCAGGACCTCTGTGCTAGCCTAGAATCCTGTCCCACTGCCTGGGCTCTGATCTCTAAATCCAAGCAAGAGGCTTTGCATTGGTCTGGAAAATGCCAGTTGGTTGCATTTGTATTTACAACTCACTTGCCTTTGAATGCTCAGAGGAAATATTTCTGCCAGTTTTTCTTTCATATCAATATTTATGACTCACTTGATCAGGGCTGAGGTGGTTTATTTCAGCGTGAGTAGTTTTACCAGGGACTTCGTACATGAAAAATTAATGAAAGGAGAAACTGATTCATTTGTTTGATCTTCATGTGGAGGTAGAAAAAAATCCCCCCTACCCTGATAAGGAAAAAAAGCCCTGTCTAAAGCTTGTACTCATGTTGTGAGGGTAATGCCTTAATCAAGGGCAGCTGTAATTCAGCATTGTATGGGCAGTTTTGTTCCTTGTTTCTCTGCAGCACCTTCGCGTTCAGCCCCCTCTAATGGATTCACCCATTCTCAGGTCACATATAGGTGGTGTTCTTACCACCGTATGTATATGCACAGTATAGCAAAGAAAAAACATACAGGGAGCTGGCACAGAGCTCCCCTCTATACCCCATCTGATAGAGCCCAGGAGCTCTGTTCATCTCCCTGGCTCCAGCTACTGGATTGAACTCCATTTTTTTGATGAGGAGTTATTTAATAAGATTTTTTTAATTGGTTTTCTCTAGGTGTTGCATGGACCAAATTAAACCCATAATGTGTGCAGATAAATGTACTGCTACCCCAGGGCTGGTATATCACACAGTGAGATGCTCTTTATTAAACCAATTTTTCTTTTTAAATCACCTTCCTCAGAAGAGAGCTAGGAGAGAAGGAAGATGCTCTCGTGGCCCATAAGCCAGCCTGGAGACATGCTCCCTGCTCTATGCTGCTGCCCACAGTGACTAAATATGAATGTACATGAGTGCAAGGGGAGCTGCTTGTTTCTTTGCCTAAGTTCATTTTTGATAAGTGTGTATAAAAATAAAACTCCTGGAGCAAGGCACGTCTTCTAGGGCAGTGTATGGAGCCCAACAGCCAAATTCCTCTTGCAAAACCCAAGCATGGCTGGGGGCTTAAGTGCATTAACCACTATGTCTGAATTTTTTAAGGGACGACCTAAATTACGTCATTTTGATTGAGTCAGAACAGAGATGTGAGCAAGCCCTGGGACATTTGCATTGTCCGTACCCTTCAGTGAGCTAGAAAACTAGTTGCTCTGGTAGCTTCTTGGCACCACTGCAGACAACAGCTTCTTCGTGTTTTCCCTGATAGGTTGGTTCCTAAAAAAAGGGCCTGATCTTTTTGCTCAGCAGACACCACCTGGGTTTTAAGAGCAACGGTCCCCCTTTTGGGAACCAGGACCATAAATAGGAGGTGGGACCCATTTAACAAAGCGAGGCAAGAGCATCTTTGACAATAATCTTCCCAATGTGGAAAGGATGGCTTTAAACTAGATGTTTCAGGGGATGGTGGTAACATCTGGCAGTTGATTGAGGGAATTGTAGATCAGGGTAGTAAGTACCTAGGGTAAGGTGATGGGTGAGAGAAAGGCCCCAGGAAAGATGAAAACAAGTCAGAAAAGGACCAGCTTCCCATGCTTGTGCACAGATGCCTGGCAAACAAGCAGAGGAGACAGAGCTCTGCTGCGTGGTCCCCTCTGCTGCACAATAACATCATCCCTCAAATAACAGAGAGATGGTGGGAGAGCTTGCAGGACTGAGTCCCGCAATGGACACTACGGGCTCCTCAGGAAAGGCAGGTAGGTTAGACCAGAGACCTCCAGAGTTCCCCTCCCACCTGCATGTTTAGGAATCTGCAGTTCTAGTGAGAAAATTGCTGGCAGCCAATAATATCATTCAAGGCAGGTGATCTGTGGAAGATTGCACTCTTGTTGCACTGAATACACAAAAGCTGTTTTGAGCTGTGACTTAGGAAGATGAGAAAGGATAGTGTGCATGGCCAGTTTTGAACATGATGTGGCTGGTACCCCTCACAAATGTGCTTGATAATGTAGGAATGTGCCTACCTCCCTGATGGTCACTTGGGCAGAGGGATAGATACCTGCAGAAAGCAGCTAGAAATATGGACCAGAGCCAAGGCCAGGATGAAGGGTTTTCCCTTCTTGCCCAGACCACCTGCTACGGGCGATTTTTCTCATCCTCCTTTGCTGAGTCAAAGGAAGGCACCGTTAGAAGGGCTTGTTTCAAGGGAGGGAGAGTAGGGAATGAGAAATCAAGGAAAGGGTGAAAAAGGAGAAAACATAGAGCAGGGAGGGACCGAGAGAAACAATTCCCTGATTTCACCAACTTTGTGTCCTGGTGGGTTGGCTTACAGCATGCATGAAAAGGGCAAGAGGAGGCAGCTGGACAATAGGAAAAGCAGTGTCCCACCTCCACTGCATCCTGCAATTTGGGATAGCTACCACGTCTGTCTTTCTGTCCAAGGGACACACTGCCTCAGCATCAGACTAGCTAAGTACCTGACTTCTACTGCATTTATCCTCCAGAGTTCAAAAAGAAAGAGGTGTGTTGTTAGAGCCATTTCCAAGCACAGAGAGAAGGATGTGACTGAAATAGCGCAGGGAAACCATCCGCCTCAGCTGTTACTGTCATTTTATGCCTGCAGTTTTGTTTGTTTTCTCATGAGATACAGTAAAAGCAGGGAGAGAGAGATGCAACAGGAAAACAAGTAATAGAGATAATGTAATAGAGGTAAGAGGTCAAGAAAAAAGGATAAAGGGGGATGGGGTACAAAGACAAAATATCCACGAAAAAGAAGAAAGAAGACATGCACTGGCTTTGTTAGTCAATGTTACATGAGAAATAACCAGGATCTGCAGTGCTGGACAGATGTGTAGGACCCCATCAGAGAGCAAGCAATTGAGAAAGGGAGAGAAGGGAGACAGAAGAAGAGAGAAGGGAGAAATTAAAGCATCAGCAAGTGAAAAATAATCAAAGATAAATAAAGTGGACACAAACCCCGACTTTCATTTTCTCTTGCGGGCACTCTAAAGTGAGCCGTGCGAGCATTTGCCTCCTTCCCACCGACTCAGCCCTGCTGATTCATTCAACTCGGCAAGGCTACACTGCTCACTACTCGCTAACCTATAGTACCAATTTATATGCTAATCGCCTTCGTTTGTAAATCAAGGCAGTCTTCTCCAATGCCTCCCCCCACCCTAAATTCACTGGTGCAAAATGCTGTCCCACACAGGGCTGGGAATTGCCAACTCTGAGACACAAAAGACATCAAATCCTAAATAATTGGATCATTGATGGAGTTCATCCCCATGGATTAAGTTGCTGTTTCATCTCAGCCCCTCACCTGCTCAGCAGGAGCCTTTATAAAGAGTTTTAGAATTAGTCAAGCCTGGGAAAAAAAAAAAAATATCCTTTCTTCTTTTCCCCTCTGTCCCCCAGTGTTCCCTGATTTTCTTCTTCATAGCTCTTCTTGGAAGGACAAGCTGGGACAAGAAAGGGGCACTGCTTGTTTCTTAGATTCCTTGTCCACTTTTGAAAGTCTGTGAGTACCTGAATAGGGCAAGTCTGGGAGGAGCTTGCCCATATCCAGAGGACAGGTTGGAAATCAAATGGAACTATTAAGGTCCTGGGTTATTTCCAGTGTCCTGCTGGAGGACTCCCAAGGGACCAAAGAAAAAAACATCCTGATCTCCTAAAGGAAAGATGCCTTTGGAAAGCTTTGGAAAACCAGGAAGTCTGTTTTCTTAACAGAGGTTAGGATTGTGCTTAATTCATCACCAGGTTAAAGTGAGATCTTTTGATCCCTTCCATTCCCTCTGAGAAAATCCCCTCTCACTACACGGTGCTGCTCCAAGCACCCACTGGGATTATGAATTAAGCCAAGCAGAAAGGGATGTGGGTATGGGTCTCCTACCCTACCGCTAGATATTCTGCAGTGGACATACACGTTCTGTTACTTTGAACAGAAAGTCTGTACTTTTCTTGACAAACGACCTTTCACAATCGCGTGATTTTCACAGGCCAGTGAAAACAGCGTAGTTTGGTATGCAAAGGTTGTTACTTGGAGTAATTAATACCAGTCCTCCAAGACTCCTAGCCAAGTTTCTAGCAATCAATACCAAAAAAAGGAAGAAAGTTACAGAGCAATCGTACTTTTACCTCCAAAGGCAGCCCCATCTCTTCTTGGAAGCCCTTCCTTCAATATATTTTTGCCCAGGATGCTTTCTTGCTGTCAGCTTTTGTGTTTTATGGCACTCAAAGGGATCCCCAGTATGAGCCACTCCTGTACAGACACGAGAAACCCACCGCTGAGTCTCTAGACTGGACCCATGGGTTTTGAAGATGTCCTTTGGGTGACTTTTGACCACTTTCCTCTTTTGAACACAGTAACTTTAAGAAATCCTGCATTAACAGCAATGGAGGTAAATGCTTAATGAATGGCAAAGGCGGCACAGTGACATTCACAGCTCCCTGGCTGCAGGTCAGGATGCTGTGGTCCAACCCTGCACTTGATCACCATAGTGACCTGTCTTCTTATTAGATGTTATTCCTAATGATTTTCTGTGCTGGTTTGCTCTATTCTCTATATCTTGAGCCTGTGTGTGAATGCAATGAGCTGCAAGCTGGGCTGGCTGTGAGCAGGGTAGGAGACCTGGGGCCAGCTGCTAGACTGGGGCCACCAGCCTCAGGAGCTCAAGGGTCCTGGTGCTGGACACTGGGGAGGACTAGGACCTGAGGGCCAACTGCTGAATAGACTAAGCCCAGCTGCTGGAGAGACCCATGCTGGCTGTGAATATCCATACAGCTTCAATCCTGGTCGGCTGGGGAGGAGGAAGAGGACTGGATGTTGTGGTTTAACCCCACCTGGCAACTAAGCACCACACAGCCGCTCGCTCACTCCCCCCCAGTGGGATGGGGGAGAGAATCGGAAGGGTAAAAGTGAGAAAACTCTTGGGTTGAGATAAAAACAGTTTAACAGGTGAAGCAAAAGCCATGCACGCAAGCAAAGCAAAACAAGGCATTCATTCACTCCTTCCCATCGGCAGGCAGGTGTTCAGCCATCTCCAGGAAAGCAGGGCTCCATCACGCGTAATGGTGACTTGGGAAGACAAAAGGCCATCGCTCCGAACGTCCTCCTCTTCCTTCTTCTTCCCCCAGCTTTATATACTGAGCATGACATCACATGGTATGGAATATCCCTTTGGCCAGTTTGGGTCAGCTGTCCTGGCTGTGCCCCCTCCCAGCTTCTTGTGCACCTCCAGCCTGTTCAGTCAGTAGAGCATGGGAAGCTGAAAAGTCCTTG
>NW_008795557.1:1282699-1283111 GCF_000699145.1 Aptenodytes forsteri
GTGGTGTGAGAAGCAGAAAAGGCCTTGACACTGTGTAAGAACTGCTCAGCAATAATGAAAACATCCCTGTGTTATCAACACTGTTTTCATCACAAATCCAAAACATAGCCCCATACTAGCTACTATGGAGAAAATTAACTCTATCCCAGCCAAAACCAGCACATTCTCCACCCCTTATTCCATCCCATCTACATCATGCCCAGGTACCACACTATCCAACACAACCTCATTAACTACCGCACCCCTTCCCATCCTTTGATATAATAAACAGAGATCATTCCCTTAGTCTGTGGATCACCCCTGTAAAATGTCCAGAAATGTCCACAACATGTCCATTGAGTTCATTTAGTCCATGACTTTGGGCTCCATCTGTTATGGTGGTCACTCAGGACAGGAGAGGTGGTGTGTTGTG
>NW_008795557.1:1284165-1288233 GCF_000699145.1 Aptenodytes forsteri
TGAGATAGAGACAGTTTAATAGGTAAAGCAAAAGCCGCGCACGCAAGCAAAGCAAAACAAGGCATTCATTCACTCCTTCCCATGGGCAGGCAGGTGCTCAGCCATCTCCAGGAAAGCAGGGCTCCATCATGCATAATGGTGACTTGGGAAGACAAACACCATCGATTCGAACATCTACCCTTCCTTCTTCTTCCCCCAGCTTTATATGCTGAGCATGATGCCATATGGTGTGGAATATCCCTTTGGTCAGTTGGGGTCAGCTGTCCCGGCTGTGTCCCCTCCCACCTTCTTGTGCACCCCCAGCCTGCTCGCTGGTGGGGTGGGGTGAGAGGCAGAAAAGGCCTTGACTCTGTGTCAGCACTGCTCAGCAATAACTGAAACATCCCTGTGTTATCAACACTGTTTTAGGCACAAATCTAAAACACAGCCCCATACTAGCTACTGTGAAGAAAATTAACTCTATCCCAGCCAAAACCAGCACATGGGGCCATCCATGTTTTTCCTGTTCATGTGAGTGTTATGTGTGTTTATGGGGTGCTGGTAAAGGCACTGCTCTCGAGCTGTGTGTCTGGCTGTGTCTGTACTCCGTGTGTGTGTGTGTCTGCTGGGAATATGTGTTCACTCCCACTGATGTCTGAACCTGGGGATGCAGAACCGCACAGCTTTTGTGCTGGGGCGGGAGGAATGCCCTGTCCTATAGCCCACTGGATGTGGCTGCCTCTAACACCCTTCTCTTCTGTTGTGTCTCTCTCTTGAACCAACTCCATGTTATTATCTCCCCAGCTCTCCCCCAGGTTGTAATTATCACCCTGACAGTTAGAAACCACATCCTGACTTCCACTCTTAATTTTTTTTCCATTTCTATCTTTATATATGCCATCAGCATCCTTTAGCTCAAAGAATTCTCATTCCCTTCTGCTGTTCCCTCCCTCCCTTCAATAGTCATCAGCAACACCCATAAACCTCTTGACACGGTTTAAACAGACTAAAGGAGCCAGTCTCTCTCTCAGCCTGACCATGTGATCTCAGTTCCTCTGGGCTTTTGGATAGCCCTTCTCAGTTTGAATCTCTCTTCTCTGACGGTGTGTGACTGGTTGCGCTGGTCTCACCACCAAGGAGGCACCAGGGGCTCGGGCAGCCCTAGGACCCCTCAGTGCCTGAAGGCACACAGTGTGCCACAGGAATCTCAGCAGGTTGTTGCAAAATGTCATCTCCTCTTGTTTACTGCTACTGGAAAGGTTTTTCCTGGTATCCCCCAAGCTTGGCATTTGATTTTTCTTTGATTGATGATTGTCCTGAATGCATCCAAGCCTCTCTCCCTTGTCACTCCCATCTGCTCAGCCTCACAGGCTGCAGCATGAGCTCTGCGCTTAGCTTGACCGTGCGCCTTGTATTAAGAAATGTTATTATGTTCCTCTCCCTGCTCTCACCAGGCATCTAGTTCTCCTTGGATGATGTCTCAATCTTTCTCTGTATTGACAACGTCCCTCAAAGTTTTGCCTCCAAATCTTGACAAACACTTAACTTTTTTGTTCCAAGGCTTCAAATACATTAAATAAGACAAAATCTTCAACTAAACTGAGGAACATGATTATTGACTCCTGCGCCACTCCCATCATAGTCTTTTATCCCCCAGCACCTTCCTTATCCACTGCTCACATTTTCTCTACCAATACCACAATGCAATAGTCTATGAGACCCTTTTCTGAGAATAGACAACTTATTCTGATCACAGATCTAAGATCAGGGAAATCAGCTGTTTTATTTAAGGAAGATAATTAATTACTATGGAAAAGCACTCTTCGGTCAACTATCTATGCCGTGTGATCCATTTTCTATTTCCTTTTGTTTTTACTGATTCTTATAATGGGTCTAAAGCCCTGCCTGCCACTGAATGGGGGTGGCCTTTTATAAACCAGCTGATTTCCTGGCCTAGCTGGACCAAAAGCATCAATGAGGCCAAGCTTTTAAATCACTTTCTTTCATTAAAAAACAGTAGGTGTCAGTCCTGAAACGCCAACCCTTCCCCATCTCAGGTCAGAAGAGAGCTTATTTCATGTGCAGCAATTGCGACCCAGCAATTTCCCCTAGGCCTTTGACCTCTTCCAGAAAATTTGGCAAAGCTGAGTGAGAGGATTTAGTGCCTCGAATGGTACCATGGCTTGGCCTGAAGGGCATCTGTGGAGGAACCAGCTGGTCAACATTTAGCCCTTCCCTTTGCCGCTGGATTTTCTCTCCTCAAGTCGAGCTTCTCTGCCTTTCCTCTGTGCTTCTGTATTTCAAACAGGTTGCCAGCCCTTTGAAGAGGACATGCCTTCTTATTTCCCATGTAAATGCAAAACACCCATGAGCGATGGAAGCCTATATTGGCTGAGGACTCAAAGCTTGAGTTACAATATTAATAATAGGTCCAAACATGAGCTAACATGAAGAAGCTGCCAATTATATCAGACAACAATTGATCAAAGCCAAGAAACTCCCGATATACATTGAGTGACCCCTTGATTGTCTGTTCCCTGAAAACCCTCAGCCCACACAGACCAGGAAATGACAATTTGCCTTTTCATTTAATTATTTCTCCTGGATAGAAACTCCCCTGCACTTCTCTTGCTTCCTGCAGAATTTGTCTCCTTCTTTCTCTCCTGCTTTCAAATCACACCCAACATTTGCATATCTTTCTTTGGTCGTTTTTCCAACTCTGGAGAGGTCACTTGTCAAAGTGCTGCCATGAAGCGCTGTATTTTAATTTTGAATTTCCATGGCTTTGAAGCTGACATTTCCCATTAGGGGGAGGGAAAAAAAAAAGAAAAAGAAGCCTCCATCCTGCTGTGTACTGCATAAAGCACAGCTATGTGCTAGCCGCAGCAGCAGGTCGCTTTGTAAAACCTGCCGGACACATGGGGAAATGTGGCCACGCTGGGTACCACCGCCGGGCCCAAACAAATTGGGGAAGCCAAAACATGGAAAGATTAAGGCATTTATGCAAAAGTGATGCAGGGAAGCCTGTGACAAAGCTAAAAACTGAGTCTCCATCTCAGGAGTCTCTGCTCAGTTCTGCTCCACAGCAAAATTCATGTTGCCTCCTGCGGTGCTACCCCCAAACAGGAACCCAAGCTCATTTTTCACCTCCATGCCCCGAGCTCTGTGGTTTTCATGCCTGTCCTGATCCCTGCAGGAGGGCAGCAACTTGCTGAGTTTAGAAATAAATAGTTCATTTGCAGCTGGTCACCCGCAGGAGGCAAAAATGAGCCAGTCCCATAGGATCAGGTGAGAAACGTACTTCAGCTTTGCTTTTCCTGTGCTGAAGCTGGACTTTATTACCAGTCTGCCTCATTGAAAAATTCAGTTTCCACATCATAAATAGAAAAACAAAAAAATCCCAACCGACAACAAAAAAACAACCAAACAAAACCCAACACAAAGCCATTGCAGATGTGCAGATCAGACAAATACTACTGCAGCTAATTAATTGCTGCATCTTGCTTAATTCACATTCTCTTTCTGGAGTCCACTGAGCACGTTTCTTACATAAATCTTAGCTGGTGCCTTTTTCAAGTCAGTTTGACATCAAAAAATGTGGTACATTTAACCTGTCCCAATGAATTTTAAGTATTTTGTACATTTACGAGTGATTACCTGTGTGTTTATGAAGTAGTAGGTAAGTACATGTGCATGAGGGTGTGTGAGAATATATATATATATATATATGTGTGTGTGTTTGTGTGCATGTGCATGTGTCAGAGATTTAGGGTCAGAGAACTGTTTTGCATCGTATATGATATTTTGCCTCATGAGCACTGTGTAGGACATGGCAGTGGCTCTCAGTACAGGGTTACACATACATGCTGAGCATGGGCATGTGAAAATGCTAAACCACTCCTAGCCCAATGTGCTGGTTTTGGCTGGGATAGAGTTAATTTTCTTCACAGTAGCTAGTATGGGGCTGTGTTTTGGATTGGTGATGAAAACAGTGTTGATAACATAGGGATGTTTCAGTTATTGCTGAGCAGTGCTGACACAGAGTCAAGGCCTTTTCTGCCTCTCACCCCACCCCACCAGCGAGCAGGC
>NW_008795557.1:1288828-1295142 GCF_000699145.1 Aptenodytes forsteri
GCTTTTGCTTTACCTATTAAACTGTCTTTATCTCAACCCACGAGTTTTCTCACTTTTACCCTTCCGATTCTCTCCCCCATCCCACCGGGGGGGAGTGAATGAGCGGCTGGGTGGGGCTTAGTTGCCAGGTGGGATTAAACCACAACAGCCCATCAGAAAAATGCCTGTCGCTACTGACTCTGCTCAGGACATATTGTTTTTAATGATCAGGCAGGTACTTGCTTTCCTTTAGAAATCTGGGTTAATTAACTGAAGCAATACCTTGGTGATGTCCTGTTTTCTGCATGATGCTCTAAGCCTTTAAATTTTAACCTCCTCTAATGAGCAACTGTTTAACACCTGCCCAGCTGCTGCTGCTAATGGAGGTGCAGGCATTTACATGGCAGAAAATTTCATGGTACTGACTTATCTTTTCCTCAAAGTTGACCTTTTACCTAAAGGACTTTAAAGTCATCGGGAAGTGGTGGCAGTGAGGACTCAGCCCTGGTGTGTCTCTGTAGACGTGGAGTCTTGTAGCACAAGTCAGGGTGCAGCAGCTGAGAGCAGCACACTTGCGCTTGGTTATTTCTTAAGTGAAATCTGCAAGGGGAGAAAGCAAACAAAACCACCCAAACCTTACATAGGATTCTTCCCCACAGGGTGAGAGTCCTGCTTGTCCTCTGTTTCCACCCAAAGTATAACATCTGTCCTCTTTCTTTCCCAATTTAGAAGTTCAAGGGGCTCTTGCAAACTCCGCAGGAGCCAAGAGATGTTGCTTTTCAAAGAAGCAAACAGCTGTGAAGCAGCTGGCTGGTGGGGACCTGATCCAAGAGGGTGATCTTGGGGCTTCATCTCTCAAGATGCCACAGCTCTTCTGGCTGTCATGGTGGCTGCATGCTCTCCTCAGAAGCCACGCTGCTCTTCACTAACGTGACAAAGCCACAGTGCCTCTAGGACACAGGAGGAGATGAGCAAGGCCCACCTCCATGTGGTGGGGCTCCACAGAGAGTTGTTAGGGTGAAGGAAGAGAAGAGACTGAAGAGTGAGTGAAACGTGACTACCTCATTCCCCTGGGCCTCTTTTTTGACATTACTGCCATAACAGCTACTCAACTTGCTAAGGAGCCAGCTTAATGAGTGATGTTCGTTACTCAAACATAATGCGCATACAATCATCAGTGAGTTTCTCTGTCGGCGCTATTCAGCATCATGTCCTAAAAAGATTCTGAGGTTTTTAAGGCCAGGAAGGAATGATTTTGACCATCCAATATGAAGTCCTGCATGGCCCCAGCTTAGGAACCCCGCTTGTGTTCCATGTTGTCTTCTCTAGGGCTTGGTAGGAAATTGGCCTACCCAAGGGGCTTGCCAGCATAAGGGAGTTTTGAGCCTCAGATACCTAAAAGGTTTTTTGGAAAATCATTAATGAAAATAGATCTGAGCAAGCAAGCACCTGGAGAGGTCCTCCACATGGATCCCCTGAGGACTTTTTACTCAGAAGGCTGTTGAAAGCTATTTTGAAGGTGTTTTCTACTTGCTTGAAAGCTTCAAGGCAGACACTTCCCTCGGGAGGCACTGACCTCTTCCTGGGTGGAGCAGGTTGGGGAAAATAAGGAAAAAAAAAGTAGTCGTCTTCTTTCTTTTCTTCTGTTTAGTTCTTGTCACAACAGGAGCTCAGGAGCAGATATTCAGCTGAGGCCCAGATTCATCCTACCTCATTTTGGACATCTCACATAGTAGCACAGTGAGCCCAAGCACTCCCTTCAGCCACAGAACAGAGAGAAATCACTGCAGAGGGTAATCTCCTGCTCTGGTCCCAAATCTTCCAGGAACGGTGTCTTGCTCCATAAGGGCCTTTCCCTATATGGGTAGCCCAGGGCAAATGCTTTGCAATTTTTTCAATTTTCAGATTCTTTTAAATTTTCCAGCACAGCCATGTTTTCCCAGTGTAGCAACCAAGAAACATGATTTCTTACTTGTGCAACGTACCATTTATCCACTGCCGCAGCGTGGCTGTGCTTTCTCCTTGTGAGATCATGGTGTATGTACAGGTGTTCTCTGTTTGCCCTATGGCTATAGCCTGGAGTAGCTGCAAGGCAGGATCACAGGGTTGTAGGACAGTTCATGGGAACCTCAGGAGGCCCTTTCCAAGCTGAACTATCCTGTGACCCTCCCTTGCAGCCACACCACATTATAAGCACAGTGCAAACCAAAACCACCTGTACGTACACTGACCTCCTGCATCCACCACCTCTGGCAGTGCTGTTATTTACAGTCCCATGAACACAGCGAGGACATGTGCTCCCTCCTTCCAGCTCCTCTTGATGATAAACAGCAGGACCTCCTGAACCATCTCTAGGGCTATGATCTGAGATTTGGGGTCTCCTGCCCTCCCAGCCCATCACCTGACATGGTGCCTGGTGGTTAGTATTTCCTTTCTGCCTGCTAATGCTATAGGATCATGGTATGGGAGATGTAGGGCGAGAAACACCCCTGCAAGAAGGATGGAGAAGCCCTGGGACTCACCATCAGGCGCTGCTGATTGAAGAAAGGTTGGGTCACGGTTCAGGGGTGGGGAGAATGGGCTAAGAGCCTCCGGGCAGCCCCACGCCTCTGCAATCATTTCAGACGTTTCAGGATACCCAATTCATTTCAGCCAGGCCAAGAGAAGTCATTATATCTGGGGACCTACTGGGCCATGGTGGCTTTGGATCAAAGCTCTGGAGAGCAGCAGCTCTGAATCCGATTTGCTAGACCCCTAAGCCTCCTGCAATCCTGCCTATAAACCTAAAAACTGTCGATCAGGTGATGGAGCAGGGTCAGGGAGATAAGGACACATTTTCCTGCTGGAGGATTTCAGCCATTCAAGGGTAAGCGCCAAGGAAGTGAATAATCCCTAGCTCAGCTCATTTCTTGTCATCTTTCATGAGTGATATCCTCAACCCCCTTGTGCACTGAGCCATGCTCCTGCTCGCAGCCTGCCTCGTAATACAGGAGGTGGCAGGGAAATCCAGGTGAGGTTGAGATTGGCTTTGCAGGCGTGCAGGCAGGGTAGCATCAGCATTGCCCTAGCCCCGTTGGAAACTATAGCCCAGCATCGCTGCCCTCTGCCAGTGTTAAATATCAGCCCCTCACGTCATATGATATTGGGAAGGGGGCATCAAGGCTTGGGTTGGAGATACCTGCAGAAAAGCAGGCTGCACTGGGCAGAAAAGGGAATTCCTCGTGCCCTGGAAATGTCCATCATAAGGGGAGGTATTTTTGGCGGTGTCAAGAAGCTAAAAGCAAAAGATGCACTCGTGGGGCAAGTTTGGCCCCGGGCTACGGCTCTTCCAGAGTAGAGAGCCAAGGTGGCAGCTTGCAGGTCCTGGAGAGGTGTTTCCCAGCACCCGGGCGCGATGCAAACCACACGTGGGGCGCGGGCAGGGGCGCTTTTAAAAAGCAGACATCGCTAGAGTTTACACCTCTTTTATTAGAAATAAGACACATTCATTTTGTGCTCTGAAAACTATACAGAAAAAAAATTGACGAACACAGAGAGGAGGGAGGGGAAGGCATGGCATGGGGCAGGGCAGGGCATGGGAAAACAGAATTAACCGGAGGAGCTGAGCAGAGAAAGTCGAATATCAACAGTTATTAAACAAACATTTATCTCTGTAATTACATAACACCGTTAATGTCCTGCAAGTCGGCTGGAGTGAATGGGTGAATGGGGAAGGTTGGAGAGAAGAGGGCAGGCTTGGTCGGGCAGGGGAGGGGGAAAAAAAAAAAAAGAGAAAAGAATTAAAACACAGTAGAAAGATATCTGTATGCTAAAATTCATAATGTGTAATTATAATAATTACAATATCATACAACCCGGCATCTGAGGGAGGCCTTTGTGCTTTCCTGTTTCATAGAATAATCTAAAATTGAACAAGAATATCACAGTTTTTATAAGTAATCAGTTTCCCTATTTTGTAACTATTTGGATTTTTTTAAAGTTTTCCTTTCCATCCTTCATATTATACAGTTAATGGCAAGGTAAATGCCACTGTCCTTAAAGATCAGTTACCCAGATGGCCCAAAGGTAAATTGAAGCAGGGATGTTTGCATGTCAAGCAACATCTCTCAGTGGAGGAAACACAACTGGGGTCAGTGATTGTTTTGCATCTTGTATCCATTGCTAGCTTTTTCCTAAAAATGTTTTTTTTTTAAAAAAAAAAAGAGACCCAAACACACAGTAATAACTCAGACCCTGATCAAGCTTTACTGCTGTCTGGCACAATCTGGCCACTCACAACCAGAGGTTTGTCGCCGCACGTCTCCAAAGCTGGGAGAGTTGTTCCAAATATCAGACAGACAGTGCTGGGAATGATTAAAAAAATGAAGTCTGCGTGTAATGTCAGTGGTATATTTTTTAATGACAAAAATATTGCACAACACTTTTTGGGGTGAAATGTAGATACCTTATTTTTTCTAAATAGCCTTGAGAAACGTTTAATGAAAAAAAAATCATTATTATTTTTCTCATGGTGAAATAAAAAGACAGTATTTTAAGATGAGGAATGTCCTGCTCTCCTGACCAGCTCCACCTCTTCCTTCTTGTAGGACCACAAACCTGCCTGCTGGCTCTGGGCAGTGGGGAGGGAGGAGGAGACAGCGAGGGGAAAATAACCAAAGCCCAAACTGAATAAAACAAAGCAAAACATTGCAAGCGAGCGACGAAGGGGCCGGGTGTTCCCACCATCCCAAACTTTCCACGGAGCAACTTGCCTTCCACCTTCAGCAGGTGGCATCCTCACCCCATGCCTGCGTAGTCCTACGGCACAGAAAGGCATTCGAAATGACAAGAGCCAAAGAAAAGAAAGGTCTCGGGTTTCAAGTTCTCTTTTTATTGAAGAAAAGAAAAGAAGAAGGAAAAAAATAGATTATTTTGTTTGTTTGTTTGTTTGTTTCCAAGTGGACGTTATTCATGTTGTCAGTTTGTCTCAATGTCCTAAGGCAACATCTCTGTATACCAAATATCTCCAGGTACATCGGCAGATCTGTCTTTCCCTCTTTCTCTCTCTGCATTCCAGGGAGGGGCAGCTTGGAATAAGTCTGAGTCCGAAAGCAAGGAAAAATAACAGGAAAAAAAAAAAGATGAGGCCAAGAGGACCTTCGCAAGGCCCGTGCTGAGTTTATCTATTTAACAGTCAATGAAACGACCTACATTCTTCTTGTTGGTCTGTTTTTCTAACACTTTCGACCCTCTCCCTGGAGACGGAGCGAGCAGGTTTTGGAGGTGGTCCTTTCCTCCTGCGCCTGTCCCACTCCTTATGGCGCGCAGGAGCTCTGCTGTGGAGGGATGAGAGAAGGAAGCCCCACCTTACCTCTCCGCCTAAGCCATGGATGATGCCACCACTTCCCCCTCCGGGCCCCGTGGGGACCCACTGCGGGGGTGCCACGATGCCAGGTCATGGTGTGGCATATAGGAGTGGGAATGTCTTCTTGGCCACCGCTTGGCGCATCCCGTCTCCTTCCTTCTTGGATGAGCTGGTGAGGGAGAGTTGGGGGGCGAGGATCGGCAAGGGATGCCACAGACCCTCAAGGCTGGGTCTCCCCCAGGGATCTATGGCCAGGTCACATCCCAGCGAGACTCCTGCAGGTGTCCCCTCTTGTGGTCCCCAAACAACCCCGATCTTCTTGGCCCTTCGCGGTGGCTGCTGGGCGTCCTTCCACACCTCCTTGTGGCAGAGCCGGAAGGCTCCCGGAATGCGGCAGCAGCCCGAAAGTATCTTGGCAGGGCTCGTCCCCTGCAGTCCCTCCCCACCCTCTGCCTCCTCCTCGCTCTCTTCCAGGTTCACTTCTTCTCCAGTCCTACCTGGGAAAGCTCATGTTGTCCTGAACCTACAGCTACTATACTCTATAAAGTAATATTCCCCCTCTCTGCTGAGAATAATACAAAAGTTACTCCATCTTACCAAAGGTTTCAAAAGAAACCAAACACTTCTCTCGCTCGGTTCCGATTTAATTTAATCATTTCTTTAAAACGTGGTTTTGTTTTGTTTGTTTCGTTTGTTTTCTGGAAAAAAAAAGTCCCTTTCTTCCCTTTCCACTCAGACCTCTGTCTGAAGGTCAATAATGTCTTGTCCCACCAGGGGGATGGTGGCTCCTGTTTTCTCCCACTCTACAGTTTTTAGTTCTAGGGGAGACTGTGCCACAGGTTCGATGTCCTTTTTAACCCATGATGGTGGCGACTGGACTTTCCTGATTCCTTCCCAGGGTCTCTTGTTTGGTGTCTGCTGTTTTTCTTGCTGCAAGAGGAGGAAAGTGTAAGGAAGGGGGGAGAGAGAGAGAGAGAGAGAGAAAGAAAGA
>NW_008795557.1:1295303-1299891 GCF_000699145.1 Aptenodytes forsteri
AGAAAGAAAGAGAAAGAAAGAAAGAAAGAAAGAAAGAAAAAGAGAGGTTAGTGCCTGTGCAAAAAATAGCATTTTTTCACTTCCTTCTCTTATATCAAAGGCAAACTTTTCTGTGAAACTCCTGATCCAAAATAAAGTGGGGTTTCAAAGAAAATTGCACTTGGTGCCCAGGAAGAAAATATAAGGTTTTGTTTGGGTTTTTTTTCATTGCTTTCTCTATCACCTAATGCCTAGATATTTCAGCTTTCAGCTGAGGTTTTTGCCGCTTGCATTTCCACTGAAAAACTGAACATGGTTTTGAGAATTCAAAGGGCGGTGAGGCACTGGAAGGGGTTGCTCAGAGAAGTTGTGGATGCCCCATCCCTGGAAGTGTTCAAGGCCAGGCTGGATGGGGCTTTGAGCAACCTGGTCTAGTGGAAGATGTCCCTGCCCATGGCAGGGGGGTTGGAACTAAATGATCTTTAAGGTCCCTTCCAACCCAAACCATTCTATGATTCCATGATTCTATGAATTCAAGATCTTTCTCTACTTTTACAGAAAACCCCCACATAGAAATCCAGATTACGATGAGGTCGTTTGGAACATACATCACCTACATTTTATATAGATGAGAATATATTCCTTATGTAGCACAGCTATTTATAGCTTATTTAATTGCAGCAAAACATGCTATTTTGCCAGTGAACCCATGCTGTTTGATGGGCTGGATCATCAGCTCTGAAACTGAAAGCATTTCCATCAATTCCACACCAAGCCTTCGAGGCTTTATCGACTGCCATTAGCCCAGTCTCATGCCAGCATCCCACCATGGATATCAATCCAGAGAATGTATTTCAATGTTTCTGCCGATATGCACCAAGACAACACTCTAGGGAGAGCTGAGGTTCTGTAAAACGGGTGTGTTCTTCAGCGCGTATATGAAGGGGAGTCCATGCAAAGATTTTAAATGAGTTGTTCCACTAAGCTTCTCCCCCCCACCAAGAGTGATGCTTTTCACAGTTAATTATCCCCACAAAACACTCCAGCACTGGGCGAGAAAAGGCTTCCCTGCACGTGACAGGAGCACAGAGCCCTTTTGAGCCACCTGCCAAAGGGAAAGTGGTCGCTAGCAGAAAGGGTGGGAGGAAAGGCATGGAGGATGACAACAAGGAGAGAAAAAGTCTGGGGAGAAGGTGAGAAGACAGACATGCAGGTGACATGCAGCCCAGGATGTGTCACAGCTCGATGCTGTCACCAAAATGTATTGACTTGGGGGGAGATGAAGCCACACGTAGACTGCGGTGTCATGATTGCACTCCAGGATGCTGCAGGGATTGCCGCAGCCTCATAGGAAACCTAAATACCCATCCTCTATGTGCTAATCCACCTGCCTTAGCTTCTGATTTTGTCCTTTCCTAAGAGACTTTTGTTAAGTCTGTTGTTTATCCCACCTCCATACTGCAACGCCGATAGGAAAGGCGCTCTAGCATTATCCCTACAGGGACGGATTTCATCACATCACCCAAGCCACGAATTTTGCTTCTCCAAACTTTCACCCTTAATATAAAAATAAGATATGTTTGAAGTTGCTCCTGCATCTCCGCAGCTGCTCACAGGGAGGAGGCTTTGGGTGAGATCACTTGGTGGCTGGAGAGTGGCAAATGTAGGAACCAGGTAAACCTGGTCTTCTCAATGTGAAGTGAAAACATTCTCAAATTATCTTTATTTTAATTCAAAGGGAGAAAAATAACTCTTTAAAAATCCTTTGAAAGAGAATTTTTTTTTTTTTAAATCAAATTTTGGAAAAGTATTTTTCAGAATAATGTAAAACATGTGAGTTCCTGAAATCTGCAGCTGTGGTTTTCATTAAACTCTATGACACAGAGCTTTTCTTATGCTGTTGGTGTTATTCTTACTTTATTCCATGATGTAACACAATGGTGATTAATACTAATATGACAGAAAAGGTGATAAAATTGTTGACTTATTCCATTATCTATTCTGGAACTTATTTAAGAACCACTGCCACTAAAACCTGAAACTTTTTTATCTCTGTGTGTGTCTTAGTGAGACAAGTTTGAGACTTCCTGAAGTGAAACTTCTACCTACGGTGTTTTTGCCGGCCATTAGTCTGCCATGAAAAGATGCAGCATAAAGACAAAAGCACATATAGAGCAAAAAATGGAATGAAACTCAAAGTTTCCCAAAAGGTGAAGAATAAAAAGCTTGGTCAGAACAGCTCTTTTCAATGGAAAACCTTTTTTCTCCCACAATTGCTGTAATACCACAAGTTTTCAAAGTTACCGATGTCCACAGCTGTATTATTTAACAGAGAGCAGCACAGATGATCATATGCATGAAGTTAATAAATAATTCCATCTTTCCCCTCAAATGAAAGCCCTTCTTTGATGGCTTTATTTACAGCCACCTTCAGCATCAGGTTCTTCTATTCCCAACCAATCTCTGTTTTAACAGTCCCTCCGTCTGCCACACTCCTGACCTTCAGCCTCTCCTTCGTGCTGTGAGGATGCACCCAGACCTGATCATGTACACTGAACGTGATTAGCAAACCTCAGGCCGTTCTTGTCATGGGCTGCTTTTGAGCTACTGAGCATGAGCAGCTGCAAATCCATGTACGGTACAGAAATTGGGGGAAAAAAAAACCCCAAACAATTATGACTTCACATTTACAGCAATAGCCTCTGATCAGACCTGTCACTGGGGTTACAATGGCCTCTGATCAGACCTAAGGGTTACAATAATTATTCAATGGCAATAAAAACAGACATTAAATGTTGTGAATTATTAAGAATGGATAAATTAAGAAAGGAAGAGAGAATGAAACAGAAAAAAATCACTATGCCAGTGCATAACTCCACTCTGCACCTGCATCTTGAATATGACGCGCACTCTGTGGGCTTCCCGACAGAAGGGTATAGGGGAAGTGATAAGGATGGCTAGTTTATAGCCATGAAAAAATTTATGGAGCATGTTCTATAGGAGAAGGATTATACAGACTAAGACTTTTCAGCCTTGAAAAGAGATCATGGATGGATGTGAAAGAGGGCTATGAAACTCTTAGCGGCTTGTTAACGATAGGAACAAACTCTTGATGGTAGGGATCATCTCTTCCAACACAAGAACTACAGAGCATGACGAGACACCAAGCAGTGCCCAGCCCAGAGTGAACCCCAGGAGCTGGTCCTGCACACAGTGCCCGGCTGAACTGCAGACCACCTTTCCACAGCTCTCTGTTGATGCTGAAAACTTCCAAAGTTATAAAAAGTATGTGGAAACATTCACAAAAGCAACATCCATTCAGTACTATGAGGTAAAGTGACACCGTTCTGCGTCAGGGGGTCTCTGAGCACAAATTACTGGAGTCTTGGGGATCTTTCTGAAGATGCACTACCACATGCTTGCCCTGCTCTTTTATTTTTCCAAGCTGTTTTAGACTCTGCCGTGGAGAGGAGGCAGGGCCGGACTGGCCTTGGGTCTGACCCTATACGGTTGTTTCTACCTAGCTTATCAGCGTGATGTGTTATCTAGCTATAACTGTAGCACGCTTAGTGACTCCAAAGATGTCGATTTACAGCTAGAAGATTAAAAGGAGCTTTGGGAGATCAGCAAATGGAGAGGGGAGGCTTGTTTTTAGTTTCCCACTTCTCAGAAAAGAATTAGACTTCTCTAGTGATGCTGTGAGTGGAGGTGCTATCTCAGGGGTGGGATGCACCGGCTGTCCACCACGGTGCACCAGCAGCTCAGAGAGCTGCATGCACGGCCGTGATCTGAGCATGGGTGCAGAAGGACTCGGTGCCCAGTCGGATCTCTAAGCAGGTTAAACGGAATCAGCCAGGCTGAGCTCTGGCAAGGATACTGAGAGACAAAAGAAAATCTTCTCCTCTTGGCAAGAGGCACCTTGGGAATTGCTAGCAGGCTCCTGGGAACAGCAGCCTTTTTCTCTCCCTCCATATGGAAAAGGTTTTTATCGGGTCTGGACCACTTGAACAGCATATAGAAACAGCCACTGGACTCATGCTTCAGCTCCGGCATTTTCCTCCAGCCCCACTGTGGGGTCTTAGCAATCCTTCCAGACAGGAGGGAAAACCTAGCTATGCACAGAAAAGAAGAAAAAACCTGGAGAGAGGGCTGTGTAATCCGGCTGTGAAAGGCGCCGGTGCTGGACCAGGGCCTGGCGTCTCAGAGACAGCCAGGAACGGCCTGAGACAGGAGCTGAAAGCAGCAGAGGCTGCTCTGCCAGTAACTCACAGAGACGGAGCTACTACTCCGGCCTGACACAGCCCATGAGCTTCTGGCTGTCGGGGAAGGGGGAAATGTTTATCGGTTCCTGCCTGGTGCCAGGATGGCGGAGCAGACTCCTCTCTCAGAGGAGTGGGAAGGGAGGGAATGCCCAGATCCAAGGCTGGGGTAAAACCTGCTGCGCAGGGCAAACTGAAGATCTTCACCGCCCTGGTGGCATTTGGGGTCTCCTTCATTCAGCCATGGCTTTCGTTTTGGCTGCACATCTTTAAGGCAGAGGGAGAGAATTTGAGACAAAAGGCATTTAAGATGCAGTGCCAACACCCCCCCCCCCCCCCCCCACCCACAC
>NW_008795557.1:1300156-1310302 GCF_000699145.1 Aptenodytes forsteri
CAACACCCACCCCCCCCCCCAAATCCCTAAAAAAGACAGAGGCAAAGTGCATTGAGGTAATCCACACAGCCCTCTCCTTCTAAAGCTAGTCCTGGCAGACTGCAGTGAGTCACCTGCGCTGGACTCATGGTGGCTATGGAAAGGTGATGATGGTGGAGCGAGGCACCTCCCTACCATGGGCTCTTCTGCACGTTGGCTCTGTGCTGCCTTCAAGGGTCCAGGCTGGCTTCATCCAGGGTACCTGGATCCTAGTGCAACTCTTTTACTTAGGAGCAATGTCAGCGTATTGCATAAATACGGCATGGGAGACTGACTGGCTGCTCTGAGACAGCTTTCATTTCACACTTGGTCAAAAACAATGAAATCTGCAAGCTGCTAAGCTGCATCTCCCTGTGTTTGGGTTTTTTGAATTGTTTTTTTTTCTTTTTCGTTTGGTTGTTCTTTTTTTTTTTTTTTAATACCCAATTTTTACAGTTATCCTGAATAACCTGAAGAGGGATTCAGTGCTTTCTACAGAGCACTCTGGGATAAGTCCCCTAAAACCAGCTGCTCCCATGCTGTTTTCATTGCCTCTAGTGTCAACTTGAAGGATATTTCATGACCCACATGGTCTCTCCCCATGACATTGATGTCTCTAGGACCAGAATGAAGTTATTCAGAGTGTATAGCAGGGAATCTGAAAGATAAATGTGGCTCACACTGTCTAATCCATCTTTGGATCAATGTCGATGAAAAGTGATTAGAAAATGGGAAAGCTGTCTTGTTTTTTTACAGAATGATAAATTTTCCTTTCTTTGTTTGAAACAAGTAGCTGCAGTTCCTTCATTTTATGCTACCGAACTACAAAGATGATACTTTTTTTTTTTCTTTACATTTAGGAGAAAAGCAAAATAAAAGGAAGTGGTTGACTTTGTTCAGAATTTCATTTTTTAAAAAAAAGAAGAAACAATTTGTGGCTTTAATTTGCATTGATGGAAATCAGTTAGGAAACTTGAAATACCCAGCATTTGCTGGGTTAATAAAAATGTCTTTTGCTTCTGTATTCTCTTAAGCTCAGATGGTCTAACCTGAGAGCCAAAGTCTAGTGAGGCCATGCACAGCTGAAGGTGAACAGGCACCGAATCAAGGAGCTCTTTCATAGAGCCTCAGGGGCTCTTTCCATAGACTCATAAACCGCCCCTTGCCTGAAGGTTGCAGAGAAAGCCCATGGTCCCACCAGCGCGAGGAACAGGCTATTCCCCAGGCTATTCTTGCCGTTAATCCAGCTCGCTAACGTACCATCCTTTTTTGGACAATGCCTGTGGTCTACTGAGGAGCCCGCTCCACTTGGTGGACGTGGAGGACTGTGTGTTCCCCAAGATGCTGTAATCATTCAAGGCTCACAGGGGCACCTAGGGATTCCAGGAGGGGACCAAGAGCACCCAAAGCACAATTCTTTATAGAGTCCTTTGGGTAACCAGTCCAAACAATTAGGAGCTGCAATCTGCTGGTGGCAACTGCAGGGTTTTGGAGCAGCTGATGGCTGGTTAGCATCAAAGGGCACGGCAGGAACTGAGTGTCGACACAGAGGATACAGGGAGTAAGACGTCCCTCTGAGAAATACAGAGTAACTGATGCCTGATACTTGGGACACGAGGTATCAGATGATCTATGGGAGGAGGTGAACTGCTGACTGATGGTATATTGGGACACCTGGTAGCTGACAGATGGTTTATGGCTGAACGAATTAAGGCTTGACGTCATTTTCCTAACAGAACTTATTGTAGTAATTATTACACTTTACGTAGCGTTCCTCCCTATAAAAGTTACCCTAATTGGTCTTTTAAAATTTGCCAGTTACCAAAGCCTTTAAGAAGTGCAGAGAGGATTAAACACGTGGCACAGAGGAGACACCCTACCTGTAAGTGGAGCTTCCCTTGCAGAGGGACACACAGTAGACAACAGGAGGAGCAGAGCCTCCCAATTTCCTATTTCCTCAGCGAGGAATGAGCCTGAGTTTGAGAAAACCACCACCATCTGAGCTCCTCTACCCCCAGCCTCAGCCCATGCAAAGAGGTTCCCACGGACAGGAGCCAAATTTTCCCACGTGGGAGCAGGGATGCCGGCTCCCCAGCTAGCTAGCAAAAGGCCAGGTAGCCGGCAAGCAAGGGAATTAATTCTGTCACGTAGCAGAGCATGCTAGGGAGACACATAGCCCTCACTAGGAATGATCTGCAATATTGATTAATATTCCTTTTTTCTCACTACTCTGTTAGATGCCAAAGCAAGTGCTGGTGGGACGGGCATACCCTCCAGGTGTCCGAAGAGGAAAGCTAAGAAAAATCTTGACCTGAGAAGAGAAAGTGAGTAATCAAGCCAGAAACATTGTCTAGCAGGAAATAGGAAAAAGTCATAGAATGGCAGAAAAAAACTTTGTATCTTTTTCCACTGGGTTTTGGAGCAAGTGCTCGTCCAGGACCAACAGAAAGATGGGACTGGATTTGAGAGCTGAGTTACAGACTGAGTCCAGATCCTGTCTGTGAACTCCAGGACAGGGCTCCAGCCAAAGCAAAAGCCGTTTGAGCTGCAGAGAGCTAAACGTAGCAAGTAGCTAATAAGCAAGAATGAGCAAATCAGAGAAATTTGCAGAGCTCTGTTCAGCACGGCTTTCGCTGACCTCTGCACAAGTGAAGAGCTGCTGTTTAAAATGAATGCAAAGACAGATGCTGGCAAGAGAGGAATATGTATGATTCAAACTTCCCTAATGGAGCTGGATCAAAAGACTCCTGCCGAGGGGGAAGGCAGGAGTGTCACCTCCATTGCTTTCAAAGCTGGCGCTAAGTGTAGAAGAAACAAAGCCCTCGCTTCTTTTAAAGGCTGCAAAGCCTTTCGTACCATGCTGTTGCAGAGCATGTGAACCCCTCCTGATGTCCAACCCAAGCATTGGAATTTCTTCAGCAATTAACTAGCAGGGAGGAGCAGTGTTGGAGATGCTTTACCCTGACGATAGAGGTCTGCGCAGGAAAATATTTCCCATGTGGTAGAAAGTAGCTTGAAAATAGCCACTGTCCTGCTTTAATGTGGATAGCTCTCAGCTGCAGGAATTTAGACCTTGGGAAGTGTGTGTATTTAGGGGGAAGCAGGGAAAAAAAATTGCATGTTGGAGCCTACAGTCTGCCAGGCAGAGGGAAGACTTTTAAATGGAGAAACAAACTCACAGCAAGGTTTCCAATAATGGGATTTTTTTTTTTGCAGCAATTGGGTAGCTAAAGAACAACTCAAAGTGATGGGAGTGATTAGGAAGGAAGAACTCTGCTGTCTGAGTCGGTACCAACCTAACGTTTCAATACGCATCTGTTTGGGCAGCAAAATGTGCCTTAAAGCTGCTATGAAGAGAAATCTATGATCCTGGTGGAAGCCACTCACTACTTATTGTAACCTTAAAAATGAAGGCTTGGTGGATCCCAGACGCCGAGAGAGGTTTTAATTTTAATCACTTAGGATGCATGGTGTGGATGGCTGGGATTTTTGTTGCAAATCCTGCTGTGGTTGTTTCCAAGCCTTGGGTTCCTTTCATGCTTCCTGGTAGCAAATAAGCTGTCTAGGGGATAAATATTCAGACCTCTCTGATGCTTCAACAAACGCAGCTCATTCAGTTTTCTGTTCAGGGTCTACACCAGCTTCCAGTTTGGTCTGGGATAAAACGGAAGGGCAACAATGTGCAACCTCCACACGTAGGCTGGCTGCAAGTCATCTGGGAGGAAGCTGAGCAAAGTAAACCCAGCTGTTCCCAAGATACTCTTTTTAGATTCAAAGTCCCTGCAGGTGGGCAGAGATAATCTGTCCCAAATTCGAGCATAACAGAAGCAAAGGAGTCTTGCCTACAACCCTGTAACTTCCTTTTGAGTAAGGGCTGATTTTTCAAAAATCATCTCCATCTTCTTTGCCTCATCTGAACTTGAAGACTGCAAGAGAGAGAAAATTTACCACAGCCCACGCTAAGGTCATACAGAGATCTATTAGTGCATTCAAAAATTGACTTTTCAACTTGCAGTCATCAGATCTTGCTGTATGTCAGTCTGCTAATATCTTAATTCCCTAGCACTGAAAAGTTAGCTTTGGATAATAGTGTCTACATCCCTGATTAGTTCATAAAGCCACAAATGAGTAAGACCCCTTCACTCTGCTGCAGCGGTGAGGTGGCTTAGGCTTGAATGCAGGTGGATGTGTGGTCCTGTATGCTTTGGACATGAATCCTGCTGGACAATGTGATTTTAATCAGGAATATCTGAGCGTGCTTCCAATGGGAGCATTTTTATAGTTGAGGTACATATATAAGAAAGTATATGTCACATGGAATAGATTTCCTGTAATAAACTGAAAAAAACCCCCATGGAAAAATCCAAGTTTGTTGCCCAAGGAAGGACAATTCTGTATTATTGTACTCTGAGGCTCAAGTTACTTTAGCATTAGCAGTGTGCTTTGGTTTGTAGCAAAATAACTGCAGCAAACACTGGTGCCACAGTGGCTCCTGGGAATGCATTAAATATGGTCAAGATTCAGATGTGGTCGGTGTTTCAGGCAGCATTCTGGTTCTCCTAACTGCCTACCTCTGACATACCATCCTGGCAACATTGCTCATTAGCAAGCTGATGACAGGTCAGCTGATGATGGCAGTGGGGACACCCTAATCTCAGCGGGATGTGGATTAGTCTCCAGACGTTTGCTGTAGCAGTTCTGACTTGAACGGTGACATGCGATGGCTAGCAACCGTGTTGCACAGTGCTTTGCATCACTTGTATGCTTCATAGAATCATAGAATCACAGAATAGTTTGGGTTGGAAGGGACCTTTAAAGGTCATTTAGTCCAACCCCCCTGCCGTGGGCAGGGACATCTTCAACTAAACCAGGTTGCTCAGAGCCCCGTCCAACCTGACCTTCCACCCTGTGCCCTCCAGTGCAAGGGAGAAGAGAGGTCCCAGCCTGGGACCTCCTTGGCTGCTGGGTGAGGGGAAAGCAGAATTCATCCCCAAACTTGTCCCCACATTGGCAGGATGAGAGACAAGCCCAGTGGCTTGTCAAGGCTGCCTTTGATAGGGATTGGGTCATTCTCACATCAGTAATGTCTTTCAGAAATGGACCTTGTAAAGGAGGAAAGCTGAACAGCTCAAACATTCAGGAGTCCATGATTACGTTTCCAGCTCTGCCAGTAACTACTCTGGGACAGCGGGCAAAGGGCAGTATTCTTTATCTTTCAAGTGTACACTGCGGTAATACTTATCCAAGGTTTAAAAGTGTCAGGATACTTAGAGAGGAGCAATATACGTGCTGGTACAAACCTTCAAGTCTTTGCTGAAGACCCCTTAAAAATCATGTTTTACCACTGAAGCTGGAGAAATTCTCAATGGTAAACACATGTGATGGTTGAATTTTCAACCCCTCTTCCTAAGGAGACAGAAGACCTGTTTCTTCCTCCCATTCTTCTGTTGGTGCTTCCTTCAAATCTGACAATGTAGTAGTTCATCTGAGAGGAACTATGTATTCAGTGTGATGAGGCAACCAGTTTTGGCCAGTGCATTGAAGTACAGTGAGGACTAGCATTTACATCAAAACCAAACCCCAAACCAATCCCTAAAAAGGGCCAGCACCATTCCTAGGAATTCCCAAAGGAAGTCTGTCCTACGCAGACATTTACTTCTCAGCAGCACCTTTCTGACCTTGGAGTTGAAGGAGGAGAGAGGAAGTGCAAGAAGATTAGGAAAAGCAACATATCTTGGAAAGGACTAAGGACAATGGGACATGCTGCCAGGAGAGGCTGGGAAACTGCCAGGGCTGGAGAGAGACTTGGTAGCTTGACTTTGTGGTTGCTTATTTAAAAGGGAAATCAAAGATACAGCAATGCAGGCAGATGGACTAGAGCCAGTAAACATCCCTTCTGCTCTATGATGCTAGGTGTGAAAGGGTTCAAGGGTATTCCAGGATCCTTATGACCTTGTTCATGCCCACAAGGCAAGGAGATTCCTACCGGTGAAGGAATGTGTTTGGATTCATGCGTCATGGAAGGGTTTGGGACAGGTCTACAATGCTCTTCAATGTAAAACGAAAGCCAGACTTACGCTAACATTAGTTTTATCACTTCCACCGGAAGAAATACTCCATCGTTTTATAACCTAAACATACATAAAAGAGAAAAATTTCTTTTGTTGTTACTTTAATCCCTGGTATCCGCTGTTTGCCTTCTCAGGGCAAGCTGAAGATGGGGCATGATTTCCAGTGGGGTTCTGAGCAGCAAATGGCAGAAAAAGGGGTGAAGAAAGTGATTTATTTTTCTTTGTACCGCTTTGGATGTTTTTAAACCAATACCCACTACTGACTTGCCAATAGTGATCTTCGCAAGCTCACCCTCTCGGGTTACATCCAAGGAAAAAATCACAACTTGAAAAAGATTCAGTCAATACGCAAAGGCCACCTTCACAGCTTCTTTCCAGCAGTTCAAAGCTCTTTGATGTTGACACTGGCAACTTTAATTCTAGATAGATGCATCTCTGAAATGCTCAAAACATCTCAGTTTATAAAACCCTCCCGCAAACATATCACAGATTAGCTTTTACATGGTATTTAGGCTTTTCTGATTTTACAGCTGTGTCATACCTAAATAATAGAAAAAAAGCAGAGAGATGAAACTCAGTGAAATGCATTGGGATTCTGGGCCAACATAGGCTTCTTTGATCTGAACCTACCTGCTAGATTCACTATCCCTCCCATTCTGTAACACTGGACAGCCCATAATGACACCTTGCTACACACAATAAAAGTAGGATTTGCTGGGACCACATCTCCGGAGCTCAGCACAGCAATGCTGTGAGATCTGAAAGCAGACCAAAGGCTCTGCAGTGCTCTGCTTCCACAAAGAACCAAACTAAACCTCTTGTTCAATCACCCTCTGAGCTCTGGTTTTGCCTCTAAGGGAGTCCCATCAAAAGAAGCCCCGCTAGTGCCTCCTTGGCCACGCTGCAGGTGGCTGCATCCTGGATCTGACTTTGCTCGCGAATGACCGAGGATGTTATAAATGTCTCACCTTGCCTCTCTCCTGAGTGCAGGCACAACTCAAATCTCCTTTCTTACTGCCAGCCTGACCTTGCTGCTTGGAGTAGATAGATACACTTCCTTGCAGCCTTTCGGCTCTTGCCCAAGCCGGCCTAATGGGCTGAGACACGGGGGAGATGCCATCAGCCTGCCCTCCCTTATTTGTGTTACCCACATCACTTACTACACAGGCTCCTGATATCTGTTTCTAGTACCAAATCTCTGCCCCACTGAAAGGCTGCAAGGTCGTTCCCTCCGCCTGCCTCCCTCAAAGTCTCTTCTTGCCCTGGAAGTTTGCTCCTGTTGAGGAAAGCCATGTACATGGTGATCAGCTGCCACAAATACCCTCATGCTACATTTAATCAGCATGCAGTCCCCAAGAAGTGCCGCCACCATCACAGCTTAAATCCCATTGCTGTGGCTTTCCTAAATAACTATGCCCAACACTGCTGCCTTGGCTTCCAACTCAGCTCCTGCAAGTGGGATAGAAGATTCCTGCTGTCCCCACCTCCTGCCTTCTCCCCTTTCCACCTAGATTTCCTCAAGGCTGTTCTGGTTTCCAGTTCCTAGCTATGAGTAGATGGGTAGGGCACTCGGAGATGACCTGAACGGGGATGCAAAGAACAGACACGGACACAGGAAACAGAGACAAACAAGACAGCACAGACTCCATTCACCACGAACAGACATGAGGACAGACATTTTCCTTCTGGGCTGCTGACCGCTCTGTGTTTTATCTGTCTGATAAACTAGTGGTACCTCTGTGACTCTGTGTCCTGTGTGGTGCACATGTGCTTATTGCAACATGCATGGACAGAAAATCAAGGTAAGGCATTCAGTGAGGGCTCCTAAACTTTCCTGCTTCTTCCCGTGCTCCTGCTGACACTAGAGAGCTCTAGGAGATGATGGTTCTGCAAGTGTCTGACTAACCTTGCTGTCCGTTGTTGGAGACTCCTTTTCCTTCTCTGCGTGCTGGAGTTTTCTGTTCAGGTCTTGGAACATGTCTTGGTGACGTTTTCTTGTGTGCATGATTTTCTGAAGCAAACACAAGGGCCACAGGTCAGCAAACCCTATTCAGCCGTACAGAAACAACATGTCTTCCCCCCAAAGTTACATGCATTATTAAAACCTGCCTCTGTCTCCCTGCAGGTGCAATCTGGCGTGCCTAAACTACCTTCAAAGTTCACTGAGGACCCAGTGTAGCACTGCCTTTATTTTCAGGACGAGATAGTGGGAGAAAGTGGAAAAGACTAATTTTTGACCTTATGGTTACCCTAAACCTGCAACTGCCAACTGTTTATACTGCAGAATTTGTGCTTGACTGGCAATGTTCTACCAGCTTGACCTAGGAAGCTTTGCTGACCTTCTTTAACTGATACCTGACCCCATGCCCACTCTGTTCTCAGCGTGCCTCCTTCGCAAAGGTGTTCAGAGCTTACCCAAACATGTAGGATTCGGGTACGAGAAGTTCCATCAGAAACTATTCCACAATTTCCTTTTCTTTGTATTTTGGCCCTTCTGCATTTCACTTCTACCTTCTACTGCCCAGAAGGAGAGTCAGGACCAATTTCTACAGGGACTTCCCTTTGCATGTAAAAGCATGTTGAATATGGCTTTCTTGTGCTCTGTCAAGGGCTATATAATCGGAGAAGGTGGCTCAAATAGTTTGGGACCAACTTGAAGTATCAGCTTAGATGTACCCATCATGCCTCAATTTCAGACCAAGCTCACAACCTGGAGCTCTGAAGTGATTCTAGCATTAAGGCAACTCCTTGTGGGCCCTTAAGGTGACTCTGTTTTGGAATAAGCTAGCAGCTTTGAAGGGAAAGGGTAGCTCTACCAGGAAGGATGCCATGACTGGACTCAGGACAGCTGCCCTAGCTCTCAGTAGCCTCACAGACCCTCTGTGGAGGATTGGCTCTTTCAAAGCTTTCCACTCTGTGCCTCAGGTATGAGGATAGATATTTCCCCATGTACAGTATAGACTTTTTCCACCTGGCATTTTAGGCCACCAACCAAATGTACGTGTGCTTCCCAAACAGGAACGTGGTGCAGTCACCTGTATCGCTCCATCAGCTTTCTGTAAGCATTTTGCTCACAGAGGAGAAGTTACAGGCCTTGGGCAAGCCAACGTAGGATCTTGATTTACAAATGTTTACACAGAAGCTGCTCCATAAATTAAGCACGAACCAGTATAAATCACCCATTTGTTTAGCTGCACAGGGTCAGCCTTACTGGGCAGCCAGCACAACTCTTTCAACCCACTGTTTTTAAACCCTTGAAGAAGCTCTTTGGCAAAGGCAGCAATCCTGCAAAGGTGCCAGAAAGAAAACAAAGCAGCATTTCTCTTTCTTATCCTACCTGTCAAAAAACACATTCAGAAAGGGGCGTACTCACCTCAAAATCTAGCTCTGCATACCGGGATTTCCGCCTCTGGGTATTCAAAAGAAAAAGAGATGGGTGAAGGTTAGTAAGGGATTGATGCTGGTGAGTGGGCACAAACTGAACCACACAGTAGATAAAACAGGGAGAGTCCTTCTCCTTTTCCTTCTTCCTACACCTTTAACGTGTTTCTCTGGCTCTTCATGGTGGAAAGTGCTAGTCATTTAGAGGGATCCCTATCAAAAAAACCCTGAGCGCCAAGGAGGGCTGAGCATGGGCTGAGCATGGGAGTTTGTCCAATTCAAGCCTCTGTCCTAGTTATGAGCTTGCAGGTGGTTCACAGAATGGAAAGCAGAGAGGCTCAGCCAATTCATCTACTGGAGCTTTTGAGCATCAGTCAGCCAAGCCTGAAGTTTGGACAGCAATGGCCGAGACCGGCTCTCTGACAATAGGGAAGAAAAGGGCCAGATGCTGAGAAGCTGCCTGTCAGAAAAGGACCCTGGGGGTGCTGGTCGACAGCCGGCTGAACATGAGCCGGCAGTGTGCCCAGGTGGCCAAGAAGGCCAATGGCATCCTGGCCTGTATCAGAACTAGTGTGGCCAGCAGGAGTAGGGAAGTGATCATGCCCCTGTATTCGGCACTGGTGAGGCCGCACCTTGACTACTGTGTTCAGTTTTGGGCCCCTCACTGCAAGAAGGA
>NW_008795557.1:1310870-1328520 GCF_000699145.1 Aptenodytes forsteri
GATGAGGCACTTAGGGACATGGTTTAGTGGACATAGTGGTGTTGGGTCGACGGTTGGACTCGATGATCTTAGAGGTCTTTTCCAACCTCAATGATTCTATGATTCTATGATTCTAAGTGCAAAAACTAGGACAGACATTAGTGTAAGATCTACGGTCTAGGGAGAACTGCTAATATATGTAATGTGTTATCACAGGTCAGAAGGAGAGGGCTGCACTTATGCAAAACCTCTGACATCCCTCTGATGCTAAGAGCATTGTGGGGCATGCCTTAGGGACATTTTACACCTGCGATCATTAGGGTTTTCTCATCTGTATCATGACTAAGTCATCAAAATGGGAAACAGAGGCAGGGAATTGAAGGAGAAAAGGTAATACAAGCCATGTGCCTTGCATTAAAATGAACAGTCTTTGACAAGCTAACATTTTTATTGGATTTTGCATTGCCTGTAGGGCTAAAGACAGTCCATCCAGCAATGGAATATGTCTGTGGAAGTCATGAGGGATTTTAAACATTAGATTACAAAATGGTATCACATGCCGGTGATCCCTCACGATAATATAATACTGGCACTGCATGGTGGGTCGCATTTGGCCTAAGGTGCTTCTCTTGAAACACCTGGTGTGGCCAGTGTTCGGGGCAGGGCATCATTCTGGTCTGAGAACAAGACAGTAATTCACAGGCTCACCTCCAAGGAGCTCATGGAGAGGGTGGAGACGGTCTCACTCTTAGACACCACACCTGAGTTCCCTGAGTCACCTGTGTCACACAGGCTGTTGGGAATCTGTGACTCGTTGGAGATATTTTGTGGAGCCAGCTGCTGCTGCTGTTGTATCATGGGGGAACCTTGCACCTCACTGCATGTCATGGTTACAGGCTCCCGTGGAGGACTCTTGACAACAAAGCCTGGGTCAGTAGCCATACTGAGGTGGATGAGCCGTGTCTGGGGCATCTGGTCAATATTGATGCTGTATTTGCTCTCATCTTTGGGCGGTTTGGCCCGTAAGGTAGACGTGTTGGTAGGCAGAATGACGTAGCTGGTGTCCAGCGTTTGCTCTTGTGCCCGGGAGAGTTCCGAGTCCAACTTCTTGAAGATGTCCCCATCACAGATATAGATGGACTTGGGTGGCTGGTTCTTGTCCTTCTTCAGAGTGAGGGTGTGATTGCTGAACTCATTCAGGTTGATGGCCCCCAGGTAGTGTGGTGAGCCCTGAAGATGCATCTTGGAGACATTGGCTGGAAGACTGTTAAAGTTTGATGACCCCTTCTGGTGATTGAGTTTCAATTTCTCTTCATCCGGTAGTGATGGACGCTTCAGTGTTCCTGTGATGGTTGAGGTCCTGCAGGTGGTGATGTCTTTATTCAGCACTAGGGAGACAGACAAGTGTCCTTAGCACCTCACCTAAGTTTTTGTTAACACATCAGTACACCTACCACAGTCACACCATGCTAGCATGTTCCCTTGGACCTCTCGGAAAGAGGCTATGGTGGCAGAATAGTGTTTTATATTGGAGGGGTTTTTTATATCCAGGATGCTGAAGGCAAAGCTAAAGCTAGGGAGGAAAAAAACTTTCTCATTTTGAAAGAATTCTTTATGCTGAGAATTTCCCAACACAATCATGGCCAAAACTCCAAACTAGGCCATCACATATTATCACATCAATAACAGTATCTTGAAAAGCAAATGCATGTCTATATATTTAGTACATGTAGTATATGTATATGTATATATAATACATATTATTAGCCTATAATAGAGTAGAATTTAAAAAAAGGTTGCTTTCATATAAAAAATTATTTTGATTCAGAAAATAGTGGAAATACAGCATTATCAATGATTTCAAATGTAATTTTTTTTTATTGTTTTAAACTTACAAAACTGCTTCAGGTTGATCTTTTCCCAGGAACGGTTCCAGTGTCAATAATTTGGTATTTTAAAACACACGACATTTTGTTATAAATTTCCAACTGCTCTCCAAAAAACTTACATTCTAGTAATCATGCCAAGCCTTTGTGAGAGCTAATTATTTAGTGTTTCTCAATTCCCCTTGAGGAAAGAAATAGTGCCATGAATATTCCTTAATAGGAGAGGAAAACCTTAAACTGAGGACGAGGTGAACATGCCAATTAGGAGGTATATAAAGGACACACAGACACTCGTTCCCACACAACACTGCCCACAACAAGACATCTGCTCCTTTTCTAGGCATAAGAATCTATTGCTCAGTTGATTTCAGGCTGCAACAAAGACCTTAGGAAGATAAGGACATCAGCCTTGATGTCTCCAGGGGATGGAAATCACAGACTGTGGGGCAGGGGCAAAGTGGCGCGGGACTGAAGGCTACTTACCCAGTATTTCAGCACGGGAAAGGAGAAATAAATGCGTGTTCCCCTTTCATCCATCTCAGAAGGAAATAAAAAAAAAAACCTAGGTCCTTTTACCTATTTTTTTCTCAATGGAGTAGAGACAAGGATCTTTGGGGTAACTTGATGCTATTCAGCTGCTCCACCTGGGACAGAGGCAGGAGATGACACAGGCACCCCATGGGACTGAGGACACGCTAATATTTCTACCAACTCATACTGGGAGCGATGGGTGCTGGAAAAGCAAAGCTCCCCTCTAAGGCTACAGAGCAGGCAAGGCAGGATGACAAGGACACCAAGTAGAATAAAAGAACTTTTAAAAAGCTTTGAAAGCTAAACACACTGCAGCCGCGGTCATCTTGACATTGCTAGAGGGCACACTAGGATAAATCAGAGCATTACAGTGTATTCATAGCATACACTGCGGGAAGATGTTACCGAAGTCAAACCCTTCGCTTGGGAGTGTCAGTAAGGTTTATTGATTCAGGCTCTTCTCCATGCTCATGTCAGCTGCAGAAAGTAGCTTTGGAGAGATCTGCACTTGGCAATCTCCAAGCATGGAGTGGAGCGAGCTTTCGACATTGAGCCATGGACCCCATCCTACCAGTGAATCTAAGTGAGGAGGTTATGAGCGGTATCAGGCATATCTCCAATCTGTCATAACACGAGAGCTCGTGCCTCCAGGAGAAATGACGGCCAGAAAGCAACAGACAGATTTCTATTTTTTATTATTCGGTAAGCAGAATGCATAGGATGATGCACTATATTGAAAGATGTCTGAAATGGGGACTATTACTAACCACTTAGCTTGGTGCAGACTAACAGCACTTTATCAGAGGAGGAATATCTCAGATATCAACAAACAAATTGTATAGCTGTATGCTAGCAAAGAAGGGAAGCCTAGGCTGTTAGCAAGCTTCTGATCCAGGGTCTTCTGCCCTGAAGTCATGTGAAACCAATCAGCTCCTTCCTTTCCTCTGGGAAGCTCAATTTGGGAGCAAGAAACTTGGTAGCAGATCCAGAAAGGCTCCTTTATTGCAGGAGTTCAGGGTCTGCCTTGGTTTCCAGCACAAGATGGACTGCTGGCTGTGTAGCTGGTTGTGTGTGCCGACACCCAGCCTGGATGCATGTTCGTTGAGCATGCGTTCAAGTCAGAACTGGTCTCGCATGTTTTTTCGCACGTGATTTTTTGGAACTGAGGTCTTTGGTGTCAAAAAAGAAGGAGGGAGACAAATGAGAAGAGGGAGACAGCCAGAAATTAGATTAGAGAGTGTGAGACGCAGAAACAGAGAGAAAAAAATGGACAGACTCTGAAAAGAGATAAATGGACAGAAAGAGACCATGAAATAAGATATCACAGAGATAAGTGAGATAAATATGCTGTGACTGTGACAAGCATAGGGAGAGGGAGTGAGGCAGAGAGAAGGACAGGAAAAGATAAATAAGATATAGATAGATATTAGATAGATAAATGATAGTGACAATGATAGACAATACACAGAAACACAGTGACAGAGATAAATGCTGACAGAGATAGAAATACATAAATAACAGGTACAGCAAGACAGACAACTGAGGACAGAGATAAATAAGTGATTGCAAGATAGAAAGAAAGAGATGAATTATAGATAAATACATTAGAAGCAGATAAATGATAGATTAGATAAAGAAAAAGATAAATGAAAGGGAGCGGTAGATGTGCATAGAAAGAGAGAGCAGGAGAGAAAAAAAGAAGAAAAAAGAAAAAAGGAAGAAAGGAAGGAAGGAAGGAAGAAAGAAAGAAAGAAAGAGAGAAAGAAAGAAAGAGAGAAAGAGAGAAAGAAAGAAAGAAAAGAAAGAAAGAGAGAAAGAGAGAAAGAAAGAAAGAAAAGAAAGAAAGAGAGAAAGAGAGAAAGAGAGAAAGAAAGAAAGAGAGAAAGAGAGAAAGAGAGAAAGAGAGAAAGAGAGAAAGAAAGAAAGAAAAGAAAGAAAGAGAGAAAGAGAGAAAGAAAGAAAGAAAGGAAAAAAAAAAAAAAGAAAAAAAAAAGAAAAAAAAAAAAAAGAAAAAAAAAAGAAAAAAAGAAAAAAGGAAGAAAGGAAGAAAGAAAGAAAGGAAAAAAAAAAAAAAGAAAAAAAAAAGAAAAAAAAAAGAAAAAAAGAAAAAAGGAAGAAAGGAAGAAAGGAAGAAAGGAAGGAAGGAAGAAAGGAAGGAAGGAAGGAAGGGAGGGAGGGAGGAAGGGTAATAAACAGAGAGAGACAGAAGCTTTCCCATGACGGTAACTGAACACACAGTATGTACTGTCCTTGGCTAGGGGAGATCCTGGTTTGGAAGATGTGAATTATATGCAAGTGCCAAGCAAGTATTTCCCTTGCTTGGGAGAGGGGAGAAGTCTGGGAGGGCAAATAAAAGCCTAAATATCTACAAAGGCTAAGAAAAAAAAAACCAGCCAAATGGTCAGGCATGCCAGGACAAGGAGAGGATGAAACCTGCAGAGACGAACAGGTAGCAAAGGAGAATCCAGACAGCACAGACACCCCCAGGGGAACGAGAGAAAAGGGAGTTACTGGGGAAAGGGACTGTCAGCTCATGCAGATCTTCAGGATCACAATGAATGTGTGTGATTGAACACACAGCAGAAAGGTGCAGGCAAAGGAGGAGAGATCTGACCCACCTCCACATGTACAGGCAGCTTACAACCGCACTAGAAGTGTGCGTGGAGCCAGGTGGAGTGGTGGGAAGGCTCTCCGGATTCCAGACCTTCTCAAAGACACCTCTCCTGAGCACAGAGCTGTCTGAGGTTGGTGTGACCGGTGTGACCCCCTTGGGCAGGGGTTGCTAAAGCAAAGAAGGATCACAGTAGGAAGAGATGGATCCAATCTCTTATTCCTTGATACTCTTCTCTGCCACTGTATTACATGGGCCGTAGGTAAGAAACAATGCCTCAGAGGCAAGGTTTAATCTTAGCTAAAAGTCCAGAGAGCTGTGGGGAAATAGGATAAGCAAAGCACAGGGGGAATTAGGGGAGTTGCTTTCTTTTGGTCAGGGTTGAAAGTAAGGGCAGCCCACGCAAGTTCATGCAAGCCACTAAGACACACACAAATAAAACAGAAAGGAAAAAAAATGGCCTAGTTCAATCCCCAAACCAGGTCACTTGTTGATTCTCACCTGTGATGTGCTCACCTGATCTACAAGCCATATCCACGTCCTTCTCAAAATCGGTCTGAAAGACAGAGAACACAGAGGACGTGGTCAAAAGGAGGTGGTGGGGGAAAGAAAGCCATTTGGAAAATGCAAAAAATACTTTAATTAGTGAGCCAGATACAACCACTGCCAGAAGAGTGGAGAAGAGACGTTTTGCTTGAGCTTTGAAACATGGCAGACAGACCACTTTTTTCCAGCTGTGGCTCTTGAACCTCAGGCAGCAGTAAAGCTGTAACATTGCTTTTAAGCTGGATTCATCTGCTTATCCATACGCTACTTCCACTAATTATAGTATCTCCCTGAAACACATTTATGCACGTTCCTAAAAAACAGGGGACAGGTTCCTGGCCTGATCTGCCTTGGATATATCTCCCCACACTTGGTCTAAGTGGATTCCCCTCCACTCATTAAGAAGATCTGGGGATGCTGCTGAGAACGGTCCATACTGACCGGGCTTTCTTGTGATATATCACCGAGTCACATGAAATGGAAACAAGTCTCTGCTTCTGAAACTCTTAGCGTATAGAATCAATGGTCCCTGCAGGTGCAAAGGCTGAATAACTTTTTCAAGTGGTCTGTACAGCCAAATGAAACTCCTTTCTTCTCCCAGTATGAGTTAATCCTTTTTCTAAAGCTTTTAGCAGATAACGTTTCAAAGAACAGGATACACTGAGTCACAGCAGGCCATGAGTTTTCATGGAGTAATGGAAAGGCCACAAACTAGCAAAAGGTAGAAGAGTTCACTGATTATTTCTAGTATCATTTCAGAAAGAAGACACTTAATATAATTGTATTAATGTGATTAAACACATTCCAGTTTAATACTAAGAAGAGTGTGAAAAAAAATCCCCATCCCCCGGGATAAACATTTTAATATTAGCAGGTTGAGATCCAAGAGTTTTTGAAGAGCTGGTTGAGGAATTATCTCAACCTTCTTGATGCTAATTTCTTTGTAAATTATTTGGGATATCAAATAAATCTGAAAAGAATAGAAGAGAAATAAGACTGAGCTAACATTTAAATGGGCAAGTGGGTTGACACAGAAAAATATAATCTCATTTTCATTACAGGAGTTCCAGAAAAATGTAACCAAACAGTCTGTACTAGTTCTACTGATAAATAAATGATAGGTTTATATTTAATACCAGTCAACAAGATTTTGTGGAAAACAGTTCTACTCAGCTAAGCTTCTTTTCACTCATTGGGCAGATTTGGAGATTACTGGAAGGTAACGGCGAAAATGCCATCCTGCAAAGCCTTAGAATTCTTTGGTTATAGTACAACTCAGTCACTATAAAATAACATTGTAGCCCTCTAAAAATATCAGTGAGGAGTCATCATTCACGTCTGGATTCCGGAGCTTTTTGTGCTTGAATGTGAAGAAACTGATTGTAAGCTCTCTACTTCTCAACACATCCATCAATAGCGCAGAAGTAAATGTAATCTCGTTGCTAAAAACTTGTAGCTGACACAGAATTTTGCAAGGTGGTTGATAACGAATGAAAGCAGGGAGTTATAGAGAGTTATACAAAGTGACAAAAATCTGAAACTTCAGAATATAGCGCTTGGGATGGTGACAATAGAATAATAAATACAGCATCCGCATTTTTAAAGGACGGTGAGAGTCTGAAGGGCATGTGGAAAAGGGTTATATAAATAATTTGAAGGGAAATGTCTTACAGAAGGAGAATAAAAAAGCTTGGTGTGTTAACTTACTGAAAGGAAGATTGAGACTGGATATGATTATGGTGTCTATTACTGAAGGAGCAAAAGTACTAGGCACGCAAGGGGCTTTCTAATTACACATAAATAGGCATAGCAAGAACCTAAGTATGAAAATGAGAAGACTACGCATTTAAATTATAAATGAGGCACCTGTTTTTAACAAACACCTATGAGGTGTGGTAGAATTATATATCCCTTGATGTCTTGGTTTAAAGATTGTGCTGTTTGAAATGCTGGAAAAGGTAACGGCGAAAATGCCATCCTGCAAAGCCTTAGAATTCTTTGGTTATAGTACAACTCAGTCACTATAAAATAACATTGTACCCCTCTAAAAATATCAGTGAGGAGTCATCATTCACGTCTGGATTCTGGAGCTTTTTGTGCTTGAATGTGAAGAAACTGATTGTAAGCTCTCTACTTCTCAACACATCCATCAATAGCGCAGAAGTAAATGTAATCTCATTGCTAAAAACTTGTAGCTGACACAGAATTTTGCAAGGTGGTTGATAACGAATGAAAGCAGGGAGTTATAGAGAGTTATACAAAGTGACAAAAATCTGAAACTTCAGAATATAGCGCTTGGGATGGTGACAATAGAATAATAAATACAGCATCCGCATTTTTAAAGGACGGTGAGAGTCTGAAGGGCATGTGGAAAAGGGTTATATAAATAATTTGAAGGGAAATGTCTTACAGAAGGAGAATAAAAAAGCTTGGTGTGTTAACTTACTGAAAGGAAGATTGAGACTGGATATGATTATGGTGTCTATTACTGAAGGAGCAAAAGTACTAGGCACGCAAGGGGCTTTCTAATTACACATAAATAGGCATAGCAAGAACCTAAGTATGAAAATGAGAAGACTACGCATTTAAATTATAAATGAGGCACCTGTTTTTAACAAACACCTATGAGGTGTGGTAGAATTATATATCCCTTGATGTCTTGGTTTAAAGATTGTGCTGTTTGAAATGTGATCTTGTACCCAAGCACAAGCTACTTAGCTTAGCACAGGAGGGGCTGGAAAAAAACACCATTGGGTTATGATATAGGTCTAATATTAACTAGACGTTTTTGGAACTTGTTCAAGTCTTGTGATTGTCCTGATGTCCTTACCCCGACCTCAGAAATCAAATGCCTCTTATATCATCTACATCATAACACTGAAGCAGATGCAAGACGATTCCCCAAAGCTTATTCTTCTACAGCCTTATCTAGACTGTTTGTAACGGACTGACTTACACAACATGACCAAGGTTTACAGTGCTTAAACTATATTCCCAGTGAAGCAAGGTAAACAAGCGTGCTTCTGAGAGAAACAAATCCCTTTGAGACAACATCTTTATAATAATGACCCAACACACTGTGATTAAAAGAGTATTAAACTACTGCCTCCTAGCTCCAGCTACGACAAGGCAGCGTGATGGAGATGAAAAGGTCTGGAAGACCTGGGAGGTATATTTTGCCTTTGTATTTTCTGGGAAAGAAAGGATCTCACCAAGATGTCTGCAAAACCTGGTGCGTACGTTTTAGCTCCTTAATATTACAATGAAAAGAAACCGGATTTGTGTGAAAGAGCCTATGCTAAGTGTTACGTTTGTTCAAGCACAGGTTTAAAGGAAAAAAAGAATGATGATTGCAAAATCTATGATGGACAGAGCCCTTTGTTTATCAGTTACGAGTTAAAAATGCCCATAGGTCCCTTAACAATAGACCAGGTGGTAGTTTTCCCTACCATTAGCTGAGCATGTCCATTCTGAAATGACCCCCCTGAGTCTCCATTGCCCTCTTCCTGACGATCTACTACTCGGCACTTCACAGCATCCTGGACCTGCAGGAACAAATGGATTTGCAAAAGTCAGAGTCAGACAAGAATACCAAACCTTATTAAATTCTGCTGAAGAAAAAAAAAAAAAAAAGTCATCCTTGGTAGATCGAAAGAACATGGATCCTACTTTAGCAGCATGCAGGTATTCATTTCAAATGGTTTATATGTTACATATCTCACATGCTAACAGAGCAACTCAAAGGTTTTACAGGTATCCCGGGTCACTGTGCTGGTCACTTCTAGTTGCTTGATTTATATAGTCATGAATAAAGATGTCTCCTGTTTTGCAGATTGCAATATGTTTACAATGGATGCTATTGCATAAATCATTATATTGGGGACTACAATGTCTGATTATGATCCTGTATCGGCTGAAATATATATCTGATCCAAAGCTCATTGAAATCAGTGGAAAAAAATGCCAGTGACTGCAATGGGAGTTAAATGCAGGCCTATATTCATAATGCAATTACTTGAAGGAGTCTCAGCCAAGCCAGTGGTGTAATTCCATTGATTTCATTGGCCTGACATAAGAGATTAATCTGTTTTACTTAATTTAAAGGAGCTGTAGGAAGATAAAATGAATATTGAAAAAAAAACTTTTCCTGTCTCTGTTATTAAAAGTCTATCCACTCAGTAGGATGAAAAGAATAAAAGAAACATAAAAGATTCGCCCTTTTCTTCCCTGATATAATTTACCATTTTAAATCTCCACAGGGAGGCTGGGGAGAATTTACTCAATTTCCTTGCTTGATTATTGCTAGCTTTACTTTCTAGCTCGAATATCTAGGTGCTAATGCCAACATACAATCATTCTGTAAATCTTGGTGCAAATTGCCCCTCTTGAAATCAAACAAACAAATTGTTTTTCTTAATATTCCATTTTCGGAGGTGGGGTGTAAACATTCTGGAAGTATTAATTTTGGCGTTAAACAAGCAAAACCTGACACGTTAGCTAATCTAAGACTGTCCCCCAAATTCCACTCGGCAGTACACCCAGCATGACAACCATTGATTCATCCCTCCTTCTCTCTGACTGATACTGTCATGGTCATTTTTGTGGTCACTGTCTACACAAAGGCAAAAGTTCATAGGATTAGAGAAGCTACCAGGCTGACTGGACATTTTTCAGATGTTTTCTATGGGAAGCATGTTGGTTATATAAAAGAGAACGACTCATTCGTCTCACCTCCCGCCTTAGGATGCAATGGACCATAACGATGACAAAGCCCTCCAACGAGTCAAAGACAGCAAAAAGGATCTGGAAGAGTGCTGACCGCCGATCTGTGATTGCCAGAACTGCAGACATCCAGGTGAGAGCCAGGAGAGGTAGGACCACGCAGGAGCTCCAAAGGGATGCCCTGTCAAGGGAGAGGAAAAGAGAATTCAGCTCCACCTCAGCCTCACCCGCTTCCACGTGGGATGCTAATTCAGCCTCCTGATCCCATGGGGCTTCAGAAGACTTCTTCAGCAAACATATACTTGTGCTAGACATCTTCTGAGCCCCTGTCACAGGGAAGCAGGCAGATGCTTTGCACACTCACGCTACCGAAACAGGTGACACACATTTCTACGGGAGGGACTACTTTTCAATGGTGCAATCATGCATAAAACTTGAGGTGGGGAGGAAGGATGCAGATACCTCACTCCCCCTTTCACGCCCTTCCCACTCCATGTCACTAGTCCACACAACGATGGCATTTCCCAGGGAGGGGAGACAAAATACAATCACTGTAGGTTGCCAAAGGGAAGGGGAACAGTTGCAGCAGAGACTGGTTTGTCATGATGGCTGTCAGTACTTGGGTTACAGACACTTGGACTTCCACAGCACATGGAAGACACCAACACTGGGGACATGTGTCACGGTTTCAAGTGACTGAAGTGGACAAGCATAGAGCTGATGTGGAGACTGGTATTTTGCTGTTGCTCCCTTACTCTACAGCTGATGGTCCCTTCAACACTACATCAATGAACATCAGGAGAACTGATACCTGACCCAATTTTTCTGTGAACAGAAATTTTTCTGCTTACTTGTGTGATCTCCCCAGCTGAATGCTTTAAAAAAGAATTACAGTTGTTTCTGTATTTCGCAATTACTGTACATAAGTTTATTCTTGGGTGGACATTCTGGGTTAAAATAACTTACGATTCAAGCCACTTCTTAATGCACAAGACAGAAAACTGGACAAAACAGTTTTCTGTAATGCAAGTACTGCCCCATGAAACTCGACTTTATCTATGAATGATGGCTCTAGAAATGGGAAAGCAGCTCTGTTCCCATGGACTATTTAATCATTCAGCTCTCTGACCAAAAAGGGTCCCAAACAATTTTAACAGCTTACTAGGGAGATTTTAAGCTGTCAGTCATCCTATATACTTGGCAGCACTGGTGCACCAAGAGTACCAGGAGAATTTCTCTGTGGGCTTTTATCTAACAAATAAGAGTAGACCTATGCACAGGCTGAATAACAAGTTGAGCTTCAAGATTTTTCTCCGTAGAAAACCTCAACCTATATACTAACAAACAAATACAGGCAACACAACAAATTACAGGACAGATATCATGACACACGTTTTACAGTACTTACATGGGACTTGCTTACCATTTTCTGATATATGATCAAGTTTTTAATAATGTTTACTTGCTGGTTATCCAGGTACCGCTCTCACAGACCTCAGTGAGAGTTTTACCTGAACAAAGCTGGAGCCTGGACACAGGTATGGACATCAGGATGTAACGCCCTGGCTTCAGTTAAGAGTTTTTCAAAGATTGTTACATCAGTTCTGCTGTAATGACCACATACTGAAGTGACAGGTTATTTCTATAGTCATAATGATACTCTGATTGCAAATATTTCTACAACCTGTCCAGACTCAGATGTGTTCCTTAGTGGTATTATTAAGCAATGTAATTTACCTAAGGGAGCAGGTAAATGGAATATACTTTTTTTTTAAATTAAAGCAAGCATTATGAGACTTCCATGTAAGGTAAGGGCCATGACATAATCTGATACCTTGTAATTTTACACAGGATGACAAACTGAACGTTCTTTATTGTCCAATATGAACCATAATTTCAAAGTATTATTTAAAAAAAAAAAAAAAAGCAGCAGCCAGACAGCCCTCAGCCAAACAACTCCTAAACAGAAGTTTTTATTCCATTTCCCCCTCAGCCCTCTGAAATCTGCCTCGTTATACTGAAATCTCTCTTTGCTATCATTTGCAGAGGTGCATTAATAAAACTGGCTAAGCAGTAAGTGCAGCAAAAAAATCAGAGAGGCAAAAAAAGCCAAATGGAAAGATAAGGCTTGCTCCATAACATGCCACTCTAGATGTGCCTTCCATGCAAGTATCAGCAAACACAACATGCCTGATGCATGGCTTGGTAGATGAAGCCATTCCAGTAGCAATTTGCAATTGTGATTGCTGGAAACCAGCGAAGTCAATAGAGGCTGCTAGAAAAGCTCTGTACCAGACAATTCTGCTTCCTGGAATTATCCGGTCTCCCAGCATACTCTTAATACACACATATGTGCATGTTACTACCACCAACATGCAAACAGGAAACCTGGCAACCACATCTGAGAATGGATCTGACCCGTAAGTACGGGTCTGAACCAGCCATCTAAGTTTGGATGGGTTTCCCATTCTTGAAAAGAACTGCAACATCAGATTGACAATGATTTGGATCTGGATCCAAGATTTAGATGTGGATTTGGGGTCGTAAGGGATGCTGCTGAGGAGGTAAGTTATGTTCCTCTTTAGCAAATGGTTAGATTTCAATCCGCTGGCTTCAAAACGTGTTTAAAAAAAATATGCAGGCACCCGGCTTTAACGAGGCACTGCTTGAGTCTATTTGCTATCCAGAGCACAGATGCAATGACCCATAACTACAGTGGGCTCCCTTCAGAGCTCCTGCCATCTTCACGCTGGATTCAGTCAGTCCTGCCCAGCCCCTTGCTCTGTGTGTCTCCATATGCGCAAACTATTCAACTTTCTTCTGAGTCGAGACATCCCGATGGACTTCACTGTTGCTCCCAACATAAGCGACCTTAAATCACCACTTAAATCGCTGCACTTCCAACCAGATGATGAAAACATCATCTGCCCTTCCAACTCAGATGATGAAAACAGTTCATCTGTTCATCAGTTCATCATACTCCAGCTCCTATATTCAGCTGGAGTAAATCAGGATTTTCCCAACTGTGTTGTGCTGACTTACACCTGCTGAGACTATGGCCTTTCTGCTCTCTTTGTGATTCACCTTGCAGATGCCTTCTCAACAATATTCATCCCTTACAAACGTTATGGAAATGTTGCTTGACACTTAATGCATAATCTTTATTCTCAGGCAGCAGATGGCAACAGGTCATAGGAATGTAACTTACTCTAATTTCACTTTCAGAGCTCTGCTTAGCTTTTGAAATATTAAATTCAAAAAAGTTCCATTTTAAAACAAAAATCATATCAAGACTGAAATTTCAGAAGAAAACTCAGGGGAAGATAAGCGGGCTTCCTCTGACATTGCCCTTAATTCTACTCGCTGTGAGCTTAATTCATAGCAGAACTCATACTTCTGCGACCTTTCCATCTGTCCCTTTTTTAGGAGGTACTGTGCATCCTTAAAAGGTTCCAGCATAACTTATAGGACCTAAGAAACTTCATGTTATGGTGCCACATGATGTGAAATGAAATGGTGATTTGTTATATAATGACATTGTGATTACCTAATGACTCTTCATTATGGATTATCTATGATCAATGAATCCAGGATCTTTATTGCTTGAGACAAAGGAATTAGCTGGCAGATCCTCTTATTTGTCCCATACATGACAGCACTCATGACGAGTGACAGCAGTATCAAGGGAAGATCATTACACTGCATTGTGGAAGCATGATGCTGGTTTATTGTGTGATGACCGTGACATGACAATGTTACTCAGCAGTACAGCTGTAGTGTCACGTTGTTCCTCCCCATCACACCACGCTACTGCTGCATTGCAGAGGAAGGGTGTTACTTTGGGATATGGCAATGCCACAGCCCAGTGCAACCAAATATAATTACAATGACGTCTGACAACATGGCCACACGATAACATTGTCCACACCTTTATCTAGCGTGGCAAAGACTTAGCCTTATGAAAGCACATAGCAGACCCAGCTCTGGCAACAAGCCTTTGGTCAAAATGTCAAGAACTAGCTGTGGTTTTGTTCTTTAGCCAGCTGGCAGCCTTGAGAGTTGTCGTCTTTGCAAAAGAAGCAGGATAAACTGATGGCACTTAGAGGACAGCAATGGAAAGAGCAAAAAAATGGTTTTGGAAACAAAGATCTACATGAAGAAAGATTAAGAGGCCTGCACCCTGACAAAAGACAAGTGCAGGGGGACACACAGTACATGCCAGAAAAGATGTAAAGGGCCACTGTAAAGAGGTAAGTGATCAATTCTTCTCATTACTCAACACTGACAGGGCAGCCAGTACCATAAGCTAAAGAAGCAGCAGAAGGAAAAATAACTTCATAATTCAGAAAGCAACTCCTGGAGAGGAGCTCTGAAAAGGGAAACGGTAGGTGGACTCAACACGTAACACAATGGATGGCTCCTTACATGCTGCACAGGGTGGCACACGCTGCTCCACTATTCTGATGAGCCTGCTATTCCTGCATCACAGCGGTTCTGCTACGAGAAAACCGCAGTACAAGGATTTACTTTATTCATTCTCTCATGCTTTATCCCTCCTCTAACTTCTATTCCTCCTAAAAGTAAGAGTGTGGCCCCAATTTTAGGGACAGTTTCAGAGAAATCCCCTTTAACTCAATGCCCATATAACCAAGATAGGAAATCTGTAACTAGAAAAGAGGGGGCACTGTGCATGCTCTTCCCGTGCACAGGCAACACAGAAACACAAGATATTATTGCTATTTTCTTCAAAAGATGATTCTTCTCTCAGTTGCTGCAATCTGAACCATACAACTAGGGGAAAAGGAAATCAAAAGCCTCCAAATGAGACAGGCAGTTAATGAAGTAGCTGTGGGCAGACTGCTTGATTATTCACCCCTAATAAGGGAAGTTGTTCTTTGACAGTCCAAGCAAGGACCTGCAGGGCCCACGTATTATCCCCAGGTAAGGATACAGTTTCAAATTCCTTGAACTATGAGAACACTCTCCTGAGGAACAGTCTCCTTCATAAAACCAGCCATGCATGGAAATACTGACTCACATTAGTCCTGGAACTACAATATGGGCAGAAAATTTGACATCTAAGACTTCCTGAAATGACTTTGAGCCAAGAAAAAGAGCAAATCCCTTAGGTGGGAGATTTGACACGTGAGCTTCTGATGACGTAAGAGGCATGATGCATGAGAAGGGTCATGAGGAGTCCCTAACATTGACTCTTGGGTGGGTTGCCTGCGAGAAGAATACAGTGTGCCAGGGCCTTAGTCTTGGGCCAGTCAGAACTTGAGAGTCCATATTTGCAATGCACAGCCTGGCGGGAATTCCTTCCTTCCTTCCTTCCTTCCTTCCTTCCTTCCTTCCTTCCTTCCTTCCTTCCTTCCTTCCTTCCTTCCATCCATCCAACAGCAGTCCCTGGTATCTGCAGTGGATGTCCTCGTTCACAGCAAGTACAAATTACAAAGAAATGCCCCTGAGATATTTTTTCCCTGTCTCAGATAAAAATTTTTCACAGGTAGCAAAGACAAATTAATTATAAGGCAGTATTTCACAGGCTGAGGCTACCCTACAGGCAGCAATAAAAGAAAGGAAATATGGGAACAGAGGTCTTCCAATGGCAAAATATGCCCAGCATCTTCTCCAGAACAACCTAAAGGGAAGGGGTTTTTTTAACCCACACCTGTCAAGCCTAGCTAACCCTTAAGAGGTCACAGACATCCAAAGCTTTCCTTTTTATCATTTCCCAAGTCAAGAAATTGCACAATTTCCAGTGCATATTTTTTCACTTCTGTCACGATTACTACGTGCTCTCCCATCAGTGGTTTACTGTTTTCCCTCAGTTACACGTCCCCTTCTCTGACCCCCTCTCTCTTAGACACAGGTATTACCACAAAGAGTTGCTCAAAACTTCTATGATTTTCAAAAGCCGAGAAAAATGGACAAAAGGATCTATCCTTTCATGACATGCTATCCCAGAAACGAGCCTCTGAAACCTATGGCAGGTAAGCTGGAGAGGGCATGAGCAACCCCAGCAGGAACAAGGCAGGAACACCCTTGATGTGCTCTCTACCAAACAACTATGGCTAATTCCAGGTCAGAGAGGAGTCAGGAATCCTCATGGCATCTGATTTACATTACAAGACTTCAAAACTGAATGGTAAAGCTGGTCCAAGTTCTGGGATGAAGGCCAGCAGAATGGTGGCAATGGCATGAAGCATGATCAGGGCTTTGCCTTATTGACAACCTCATTTACTATAGATTTGGAGTAAGAAAAACAGAAACAGTTCAGCTGCAGAATGAAGTGGACGACAAGGGTAGATGAGGGCTGAGTGAACTAATTCACGTATCACTCAGTGGTCTCTTTCAAGGACAAGAGCATAGGACACTTCAGGACAAACAATAAAACCATTACTGAAATTTATCATCTAAGGTATTCTATCTGATGGGAAACAAAAGACATATCCTCTTACAAGAGCCCTCCAATTTCTATCAAACCACTTAAATTAGAAAAGCAGAATAAATAGGAGATCTGGATTTCACATCCTGGCTTTTTTCTGGTTTGAAGATGAATCAGAATATGTGATTTATGACAGACCAATGTCAGACAACATGGGAGAAGGATTTGAGATTGTTTTACTTTTTAAATTAATTTATTATGAACTGAAAGCCTCTCCTATTTAACAGTCTAATTTATTAATAGTAAAGCTTCTGCTGGTTTAGCATTCCTCTGCAGTCGCAGGAAACCGAAATGCAGTGAGCTGCTGATTCCAGACTTGTGGTACGCGTGTCTGGACCAATGCCATCTTACCATCTCAGCTGGGCACTGTTGCAAAAGGTAAGTAAATTACTTCAGCAGTGAAAAATAAATGAGATTTTGTTTAGTTTTTGCATCTCACAGAAACTGCTAGCTCTTAATAGAGGTGATTGCATGTTCTCTTTTTCTAACAACAACTGGTTGTTTTTCAGAAATGTACATTTTTCCCTAAATTCTTTTGGATTTTATATAAATGGCTCAGTTTTCAGAAAAAAAGGGGAAAACCTTGTGTTTTGATTTTCTTTTATATTTCTACATTTTGAGATTTGGCACTCAGCTGCCTATTTTTGTTTAGGTTAATTAAAGGTAGGAGTTTTCAAATTGCAAATGTCTAGATCTGACACTGTTTCTTTCACACATTTTACATATATTACTTTAAACATCAAAGCCAAAATATAGCATGACTTGGAAATTACGTAGGTAATAAAATTTCAAAAAGGGAAGGAAGAAAGACAAGTCTTCCCTCATCACTCTCCCTCCTACCTTAACCTTTCCCTTTTTGGGAAAAAAGCCAACTATATAAATAGCAACAATTTCTCCAGAAGAACAAAGCTCTGGCATTTTCTTTCC
>NW_008795557.1:1328751-1339228 GCF_000699145.1 Aptenodytes forsteri
CCCCCCCCCCCAACTCCAGCGGCATCTAAGAAGAGATTTAACAGCATTTGACTTTTGTAACTCAGAGCTATGAAACGCTTTAAGATTTTGAGAACTAATTCCAAGTGCTTTTAGGGTTCCGAAAGAAGCAGTCAAGACTTATCAAATCAGAACTGCAGCCCTATGAGGTGTTAAACTTAACTCTAGCCTTTTATAAGAGAAAAAAACACTTAGAAGTGATTAATCAACTCTCTTAAATCATACTCAATGCTCTGCAGCCTCTGGAGTAAAAAACTCAAGCACATGCTTAAGTGTTTGACAAAGCTGGAGTTTGGGGACCCCATCTACCATCAAAATTAACGGGAACCACATCTTTAAGTCTGTAACTCCAAGAACTAAATTAAATAGGGACATTAAACATATACCCAGCTTCCAACAAATGAGGAGTCCCTTTGTCTTCCATGGGCTGCTCACATGCTTAAACCTAGGCATGTCGTAAAGTGTTTTTCAGGATCCAGCCCATCAGCTTTTGCTCCAGGGATGTTGCAGGAGCCCTACACTACTCATGGCCCAGAGAATGAGGTCAGGGAGAGTTGAGGATGTGGGGAGGTTGGCAGGGACATGGGGAGAGAAAACAAACAAGGGCTGGTGAGTGCAGGGAAATGAAAGAGGGAAATAAAACAAATTAAAAAAAAAAAAGAAAGTGGAAAGAAAGAAAGAAAAGAAGTTGAAATTAGAGGAACTAACATGGCGTTACTGGTGGCTGTGGCCGAAACTTCAGCAGAAGAAACTACTCCACACTTGGAACATTTGAGCGTCATGCCGTAAAGGGGCACTGCCATCTGACTGCAATTAAAACCAAAAGACTGAAACAAAACAAAACACTTTGCTTATGAACACAAACGTAGAAAGGAAAGGGAAAGAGAAGCCAAAAGAAAGAACAAACAAAAGAAAGGAAGAAAGAAGAAAGGGAACCAACCAACCATACCCAGTTTGAAAAGAGAAATGAAAGACAGGCAGGAATAAAACTCTCTCATCTGTACCACTCCAGATGCGGGAAATGGGAAAAATGTACAACTCAGAGACGTGTTGGTGCCGCTGCTGAGGGTGGAACTGTGTTGGTGAATGTTTTGCCAGATTCAGGGTGTCTCTCCCTGGCACCCACGGAAGAGAAACCAGTACTGCTCTCCCAGTCTCCACCTCCTTCTTTTGGTTTGTTTTTGAGAAATTGCTCTTTTCCCTCCTGGCCTTTTTGCTCCAAAACAAAAAAGGTGGCAGGGTTGTACAGTAGAAGGCAAGAAGTAGGGCTGTGGGGACTGTGTCTGCTTATCTTCTTTCCTAAAGCAATGCAAGGGATAAGTCATATATTTTCTCCACTGGCCCTTGTGTGGTAATCCTCGCCTTGGTGGGGATACCCACATGGCAGCTGACAATACCAGGAGATAGGCCGCTCTTTTGTTGCTTAATCTGTGATGAAGGACATGCAAATGGGACTGTTTATGTCCTGGAAGTCAAGCATGAGCTTGGGTGTTTTGTAAGACCATCAACCTGCCCTGAAGGGAGCCGGACTGGCTGACTACTTTTGAGACATTTCTTCGCTCAGATCTTGTTCTGGAGCTGAAAACATCTTTGGGATTAACCCTGAGACTTACTCACATCAGTTGCTCCCACTTTTTCTGGATGGGATTGACCACAGAACCAGGCCATTGTGGGCTGCTGGTATAAGGGGCTGCAGGGCTCTGCTAAAGGGCACGTCCTCATGATTTTTAGAACGTGATGATATGTGTGACCCCACCTAGCTGACAAGCCAGCTCTTACTCAGGAGCCCAGAAGCCACATTAGCTTGGCACTGGCCCCGTTTTTTTCCCAGAATTTACTAGTTTGTGTGCACTCTCTGATTTGCACAGACATCCATCCACATCAGATCTGGCTTAGAAAATGGGCAGGAGTCTGCAAAACATCCTACAGACCTACATGCAGCGTCTGATATCAGAGAAGGCATGAACATGACTGCCAAAGGACAGTAGCTCTGTCGTTCCTGGGTGATGGCAGTGCAGCTGCTGAGGGGTGATATCTGCAGGTACCAAACGTCGGGGGTTTTACAGCCCTATCCTGCCTGGGAGAGAGATTAGGGAACTTGGCAGATCATTTCTTAACTTTTACGGCTTTGTGTTCAGTCTCACTGCAAAAAGGACATCCCCATGAACACCAACACAGCATTATCAGTGGTCCTAGTGGCCCACTTTCAAGTGACTATTGATTGGTCTTTTAATTAGTTACAGTGACATAAGCCATCGCTCCCTTCCAGAATAATGGCTAAGGTATCCCACAGAAACTTTCAGCCTTCAGACACAGAGAAAATTAGCTCCTGTGTCAATAGATACGTATCTTCCAGGAAGGATGGTATAAATCCAGTGAGGACAATGGCTGAACCAAAGATAAAGTGGGTCTTGAGAGGCATTAAGTGCATGACCCTTAAAAAAAGACAGCTTATCCCCAGATCTGTAAGCCACAAAGAACAGATAAGCAGAGAGACAGAGAGAGGCAGAGATAGGCAGCAAAAAGAAAGTAGATTGATTTGAGGAATTTGATGGAAAACTATACCAGAAAAAACATGAATGACACTGAATCACAAAGAACTGGCCAAAAGACCACTATAACACACAACTGTAACTGCTGTTGGGCGTATTTATGCAGAAAGTTGCAAGCAGTAAGCACGGATGTGGATACATTTCTATTCTAATTCGTTCTTGTTGGGGGCATGAGGTTGTTAATATACTGAATTTCCGTAGCAGGTTTATATCGGTGCCTGTCTGTATGAAAGGGTACCTAATGAAATAATCACAGTGAATAATGCATTCATTTCATTTAGCTTTTTCTGCTTCCTAAATATCCAAAAACAGCTCACGGACTCATCTGGTGTGTTCACTGGAGCCTGGACTTTGCTACCTTTTATTGAACAGTGCTTTACACCACGCACGGCCTAAAGAGCAGGAGCACTGTTTCCAACATGAAACATTCCCAGATGAAGGGCAATCCAAATCTGTTCCTATTTTAATGTAGTTATTACCCTTCCAATTACTTTCTTCTCTATGCACTGACAATCCAGCTCCGTTACACCCCACCAGGACAGTCGCACAGAGAATATTTCACACAAGGTATTGGGGCAAACTTTCTCAAGTCCTCTCTATAATCAACGGAGAGATAAAAGAAGTAAAAGCCCTCTAAGGGGCAAGTTGGAACAACTAAACAAGGCTCCCGTCTCTCTCCAGTAGTTACAGAGGAAGCCTAGAGAGATTAAACTCAGCAGGCTAAAATTAGCCTTTGTGAATATACCCTATAGCCTCATTCTTCTTCCCTGGCTGCGTGAGCACACAAATGCTTCTGGAATAAACGCTGGCTGAATAAATTTAAAATTCATTTTAAAGGCTCCTGTGTCTGACATTAAAACTTTCGGTTTTAGTAGCACTCCCATCAATAGAGCTCAAACACTGTCGGTGCAGCCGACCGCGAACGGAAACCGTTCTGCTGGGAGACACTTGCACGGTTTTCTCCCGTGCGCGGACAGGAGTTGGGGCAGTCGTCTGCGTTTCTCCAGCTCTCCAGGTAATCACACCCAACTCTCTACGGCCTGGTTTTGTGATATATCTATAAAGTCATTGCCATTAAAAAGTCAACGTTTTCTGACAGCTGTGACAACAGTAATGATAGCAATTTCCTCTGCTAAGTATAGGGCAAAACCTATCGTGTCTCGGGTATTATTTCGCTGGAACTGTTAGCACTGATTTATTTGTGCCAATTGATCTGCGGTACGTGTGCTGGGCTCCTCTTAGCGTTCAACAGGTCTTTTTTTTCCCCCTTTTTGTTTTTTTCCCTTTGTTTTTATTTTTGCAACACTGAACCATACTTCTTGCCTCTTCTAAAGAAAACACAATGTTTCTTTATACCATCTCCTCAGATCCAAACATCTCCAAGGCCGTTAAACTCATTCTGATTATCTTCAGATCTACCTTCCAACACGGTTCCCAAGCCCAGGCCAGAAGCGGCTAGCTAAAGGGAAGGAGCACCAGAGCTCTCAAAAGTGCTTCCGTACTCTCAGCGGGTGCACTTCGAAAGGAGAACAAAATCATTGAGCACAGAGAAGGCTTAAAAGTGCTGCACACACACACACGGACACGAAAGAGGGGGGAAAAAAGAGAAAAGAAAGAAAAAACAAAGAACATCAGAAAAATGACTTTTTTTTTTCTTTTGCTTTGTAGGTTTTGTTTTCAAAGTACAACTATGAATGTGATCAATAACCAGCGCTATGTATTAAATAAGGTCATTCTGTATGCAGTTTAGATTAGAGAGGGAGAGACTGAGAGACAGTAACTCGCTGCTCTGCTAATCCAATAAACTATTTATTTCAGCGCTGACTTTCAAGTGCAATTATCTTGCTACAGACTCTGCCTGCAGTTCGGGTATTTTCTCGAGTTCTCTCTTTGTAAAGAAGGCATCATCCAGAATAAAGCACGCCCTTGTTAGCAGCTGCTTTAAGCAATGCACCAAGGTCACTTCTTCGCGTACCTGTTCAACCCAGCAGCAATCAATACCTCTGATCATCCAAATGTGCTTAAGTCTCCTCTTATTATCATGACCACGGCACTGCTCAGGCATCAAGATTCCCCTCTTTGCTGCACCGAGGGACCACGCCGCATGGCCATGTCAACACTGCTGATAAAAAATGAACCTTCACAGGTTCCAGTGTTTCTCCCCTGGCTGGGTAAGAGCTTGCTTCTACCCTCAGTTTTGCTGACATCACTTAATTAAAAACCACTTCCACCAGAACTACTCAATAGTGCAACGACAGGAATATTGAACCTCGTCTGTACTTTCTGCTTCTGCCCTCTGAGACCCAATTCTAGGGCCCAAGGCTTTTGCAGCATCACAGTGGATAAAGCAGCTTATCCTCCCCGTGGAGCCTAGGAGTGCAGCAAACAAGGCGATAGGTACCCACGCTCCTTCCACTTTCACAGATAGGGTACATCCTGTATCTTCTCCACCAGCCTCCTAAGGTTTTAGGCTCTGCCTGTAGCCATCGTGCAGAGGCACCAGAACACCTCTTGCTCTCCTTGTCTCTTTATAAACAACTTCTTCCTTCAAGAATACGATCGTTATCCGCAGTGATAAATCAAATGCCATCAATGGACAAGTGAGAGCACACAACCCTGTCTTTTCTAGCAGCCGGCAAGGAGATAGTTTCTCTGACTGCAACAGCAAGCCAAGTAGGGCAGTGGAAAATAATGTACTAACATCAGCAGCCAGGCTGACCTGCGCATTTGATTTGACTCAGAGTGTCAGCGTGCCATTTCTATGCTTTGCTTGGAGCATGGCATAGCTCAGGGATAAAGTCTGCACAGGCTACAGACTCGTTTCTAGAAACCAAGATGAAGGGGGGGGTTGTCTCATCCTGCTGGAGCCAATGTCAAAATAGCCATTGTCAACAGAGTTTGGAAGTATCCCAACGGAGAGCCCTGCACAGTAGCTGCCGCCTCAGCCAAGAGACCAGGCTGATAAGAACTGTGGAGTCAGCTCTTCAATTTATACTACAAAGAAAACGAGGTAACACAAGCCCCAGGCTTCAGGGATGGAGGTTGGGGTGGTGGCTGTGGAGAAGATAAAGAACCTCAGGTGGCATCAGAAATTTTTCTTGCAGAAGAGGTACCTTTACTTACCAGCCCTCCTCTTTACACACCCATCCATTTACCAATCTGTTCACTGCTAGACCTCCAAAGACCCTTTCCTTAAAAGTATCACATACCTTTACTGTCCCTCAGCCACCTGCCAGCCATTAGACACGACTTCTCTGTTACGCAGCCCATGCCACGTGCCACACTCGGCAACGATGAGTCCCTCTCTGATCCAGCTGCTGTCTCTAGGAGTTAGTGAGAAGAGTCACTTTGCTCTCCCTAATCTTTGGGAGGATATATCAGCCTGGGCTGAAGCCATTTTAACAAAGAGATGAACTACTAACCTTCCTCCATAGTAACACAGTGCTGCTTCTTGGATCTTTTGTCTCTGCTGCGCTGAATGACAAGGCAGAGAGATTAAACCAACCGGGTTTTTTTCTTTCATTTTGTTTAAATCTGCTTTTGCTTTTTGTTTGCATCTCCAATCTCTCTTTGCATTCCTTGCCTGGTTATTGATCACAACGTTGGGTGGGTTTGGTTTATTTTTCATTCTTTACTTAGATGTATTGATAAGGCATACCCTGCCCGTTCCTTCAGTTTCTTATCTGTTATTCCATCTTTGGATACAAGTTTGTTAAAAACCAGAATGCCAATAACCATGTTCACCTGTTGAAAGAGAAACAACACACAGTTTTGTTCTCAAGTGGGTCAGGTCAAACTGGGTAGCACAGAAGGAAAAACCCAACATTTGGCAAGCTCTGTCCTTCCCATTTCTCCCAAAGCTAGGTAGCACGGTCACACTTCTGCAGGCCACCACCCTTTCTGTCCCTTCTCCACCCTGTCCCCCCTCCCCTGGCCATGCATCAGTGAGTTCAGGACAGCAGAATGCAGCTGGCAGCAGATCAGAGAGGTCTCCACGAACCAGGACAAGTCTGCAAAGTGCTCAGATTGCTGCAGGGCTGTTTGAAGCCTGATGCATGCTCGAGGTCTAGCAAGACAAACTCCAGGCACAAGAACAATTTTTCAGGGTAATACAAATAGAAAATGGCTAATACAGGTGGGAGCAGTGGGTTGACACTGGCTGCTTTCAAAAGTGCCTTCTGGAGTCTGTCCTACCAAAGCAGCAGCATTAAGAGGATGGGGTGGTGAGATGCAGACAGCTTGTCATAGGTCTTGCTCAGTGAACCAGCACCGCTGCTCTCAAAATAAGAGATGGAGGGGCACTGGAGCAAGTAGAAACATCAGCTACTATGGTGGGATGTCTTGAGAGATACTGCAGATGGCACAGCAGGTAGATCAGCCATCTAGCCATTTCCAAAAAAATCAGGGGCAGGGCAACTGCATACAATCCTTCATCCTGCTTTGTTAGGGTGAGAGCATGGATGTCTGTATCAATCAGGTATAAATATTCACAGTGAATACAGACTGTGCAGAGCTGAGGTCTTGCAAAGTGATGCTGAACTCCTCACCACGCCTTTCTGACTGCATTCACTGCTGCCAGCTGCATCTGTTTTACAGACTTCATCCAAACCTCAGCAACCTCTGAATGTGAACACATTAGTGACACATGAGCACCACCCTCTTCATGGAGGCACAGCACTGATGGTGGAAAAAAGTGACACTCTCCTGGTTTTGCCGACAGTCAAACACCTGGTGTTGGTAGAACGATGTGCTAGATGCTATTCTGCATGTGGGGCTTGCAAGGAAATGTTTAAGGCCAAATTCAGAGATGTGCAACATTACATGTTTGTTGGGAGCCTTGGTGAGTTTAACAGACCCTTGAGAGGTGGTCCTAAGAGACACCTAGTACAACACATAGCCCAAAGGAAGAGAGATGTCTGCTCACACCAAGCCTCTATCTAATCGCCTAAATCATCCTCAAGAATGAACGATCTTTCTGAGTCTGGATTGCTGGTTTCAGCAGGACACGACCCAACTCACTGATGCGCAGTCCACAGCTGGGAATAAATGGAAGATCTCACAAATAGCAGTTATTTCCTCTTGCATCAGCTGCTGGGTCAGTGGACTACTTTCCACAGCTGCGAGTCCATTTCTAGAGCACACCATGGTATTGTTTTAGAGAAACACCACTGGCAAGTCAGACCCAGTAACTCAGCCAAGGATCAGCAAAAAATCAAACCCTAGTTACGTGCTTGGAGAGAGAGCACGCTTTCAATTCACTGATCCTTCTTCGCCGTGCTGGAGGCTGATGAGTGCAAGAGAGACTTTTCTTTAAAATGCACCAAGGCAGTAGGAAAGATGGGGTTGAAGTGTGGCAGGCTGGATCGTTCCTGGGGCTGGGCACAACACAGTGGGTATCCTCATTCATATATAGCAGGGGAGATGACAAAGTGCAGCTCTGCCATTGCAGCTCTGCAATTGTTTTAATAAATTAAAGGTGTTTTATCCAATACATTGATCATCGTGATCAACATCCTGCTCTGATCTTGGCTCCACTTCTTTACAAAGTCAGGGATATAACATAGACATGCTTCTAAACACAGCCACTCTTAATAACATGCAGTGTAGCTTTACTTCCTTATCTGTGGGATGCTGTCCAGAAGCAAAGACACAAGTCTGAGACTCTGCCCTTGAGTCAACCAGTACCTTATGACTGAAGACTCTTTGTCCTGACATCACCATGCCATAAGCCTCTCCCTGCAGTAGCCCGTTGCCTTCAACCTGCACACAATTATCACCAGGCTGCTTCACCTGAGCTAGGCGAGTAAAACTGCTTGCAGCAGCTCTGCATTTCAGGTTGCTAGGATTTTTAAGACTAAAGGTCAAATCTTTGCAGCCGTTCAGTGTTAGTGGACTGACTGCAAATTGCAAATAGTGCTGAAGCTGAAGACCAACCATCTTAAGAATATTATTTTGAGTAAAGACATTCTCCAAGCCAAAGGCCTTTTTCCAATGTGGAGAATAATAAGGGAGGGTGTGGAGGAAGGAGGTTACTACTACGGGTAATAGAAAAATCATGTTGATAGGAGAACTGCAGTACAGAGATGCTTGAATGCCTTGGGAAGAGTGAGCACAAGTCTAGCCTGGCCAGGGCTAAGGCAGAGGTAACAAGTGCAGCTGTAGCCAAGTCTGCTGTGTGCAAAGTCACTTGGGTGTCTATATATCCTACTCATCACAGTTTTGGGCGAGAAAGAGCTCAGGCACAGAGTCAAGTCCCACCTTGATCTGTGCACCCCTGCACAACAGCAGCTGTACGGTCTCGGGTGCAAACCTGTCCTGAGAGCAGCACAGCTGCATATCCTCTGTACAGCCCTGCAAGAGCCTGACTGTCCTTATCTGGAGCCAGGTGGACTGTCCCTCCACCGCTGACATGGTCAACCTGAAATCAGGAAAAAGCATGCGGAGAACAGACAACTGTCCAGTCTTGTGGACAGTGCATGCTTGAGAACTGTGTGTTCTACTTCTGGCTCTGCTAAAAGTCACAGTGTGAATTTGGGCAACTTATTGAGCTTATCTGTTTCCCAGGTTCCCATTTATAAAAAGGCATTCAATGCTTCTTCTTCTTCTCCTTCTCTGTCCCCAAGCTCCTCAGGATATACACCACCTTGGGCAGCATTCCCTTCTCACTTTAGCCAGCAATGAGTCGGGTAGTCTAAACTAGGTGTGTAGGCTCTCTCTCTAGGTACTGAATAGAGGCAAGACACCCCCAGAGATGATCCACCACTTCCTAAGATCAGCTGTATGAACCACCATCTGGAGATGCTGACCTCTCTGTAAGGACATCTCAATTTCCAGCTTCAGTGGTGAGTGAAAACTGAGATGCCAAATGGAAGCAGGCTCATGTGTTTTTCTCACACTTTAAAAATGCTAAGGAAAGCCAAAGGATTACTTCCCTTGTTGTTGGCACAACAAAAGCAAGATGGCTTGAGGCAGCAGATTGACTCCCCCTTCTCTGGGCGCTACCAAAGCTCCCTCCCTCCTAATCACTGCTGTCTGTTGAGCATTCAAGCCACTGAGACAGAGCTATCGGCTGTCATGTTGTTGGGGCAAAGAGCTAGTTCATCTGAAAGCACTAAGCCACTTAATGCTCCTGTCAATTATCCTGGCTATAAAGAAGACCCTGACCCCCATCAGCTACATTACTGAGGGAAATCCAACTATCACGTGCCTACAGAGATCTAACGACTGGCTGGCACGAACATCTGCTTATCCCCACTCTTTTGCTGACTGCTATCTGAAGGCTCAACTCTGTGTTGCAGCCCTATGCTAAAGAAAGACCCTAACTGATACAAGCCTTGCTTTATGATAGAGAAGGGGCAACTGCTGGCTTGTCTCTTTGTCATTGTGATGAACCGATGGCACCAAGGTGGTCTGATGTGCAATGACAGCAGTGAGAATAGAGGCAGCAAGAGCTTTTGTGTAGTTATTCTCCTGTGAACCTGCTCCTTCTGCGGGGCAGTTAACACACCAGGCACTGCACGAAACAAAAGCCTGATCCGAAAAAGAAATTGCGAGTGTCAACAACCCCATTCCTGTGGGACCCTCCAAGGCACTTGAGCCTTAGAGGACATACAGCTGCCTCGCTTGGGAGGCAGTCCTGAAGGGCAAAGGAGTCCAGGAAGGCTGGACATTCTTCAAGAAGGAAATCTTAAAAGGCGCAGGAGCAGGCTGTCCCGATATGCCGAAAGACGAGCCGGCGGTGAAGAAGACCAGCCAGGCTGAACAGAGAGCTTTGGCTGGAACTCCAACTCAGGGGACTACAAGCATGTTGTGAGGTTATGCAGGGAGAAAATTAGAAGGGCCAAAGCCCAACTAGAACTTAATCTGGCTACTGCTGTAAAAGACAATAAAAAATGTTTCTATAAATA
>NW_008795557.1:1340765-1372157 GCF_000699145.1 Aptenodytes forsteri
CAGGCTGCCCAGGGAAGTGGTGGAGTCCCCATCCCCGGAGGTATTTAAAAGACATGTAGATGTGGTGCTTAGAGACATGGTTTAGTGGTGAACTTGGCAGTGTTAGGTTAACGGTTGGACTTGATGACCTTAAAGGTCTTTTCCAACCTGAATGATTCTATGATTCCACTGGATAAAACACTGGCCTGGAGAGAAACTGCAGACTGTCACTTATATGTCAGGGCTCAAATGTGGCATTAAACCCATCTGAAATTGCTGCAGGAGGGATTTCCTAGCGGACCAGCAGTTCTCAAATTCTTTGAAGCCTGACAGTCAAAATTTCTCAGGGCCAGTGAGGCATCAACAGCAGGGAAGCTTGATGAAAGGTATGTCATCTCTTGAGACACCTTCAACTCAAGTAATAACTGGCCAAGACTGGCTTCAGTGCCGTGTTGGAGTGAGGGTGAGGGGACAGTAGAACAGGCTCCCACCATGCATGAGCTGGTGGGACAGAGTTTAGAAATGTTCACTTTAACTATGCTATCTCTGAACTAGAAGCAAACATGACATTTTTAGGGTCACAAAGGACCCTCTCGACACTGATTTGAAGACCTCCATTTCACTTGCAAACAAGGAAACTGCTCACATACACTGGCCATCTGGGACAGACCAGGAATAAATGCTGGCTGTGGAGGCACAGCCTGGTCTGAAAGCAACCAGTAACAGCAGTTTCTGAAGGAGTTAATGTCAGAGTTTTCCACCATCATCCTGCACTTCCATCCAGATAGGGCAAAACCAAGGTAAAGCATTAATCAGATGTCTAGGGGACTCCAGAGAGGACAGAGGTGGAAGGCTGAGAGCTGAGCATATTATATTTCAGAATCAAACCCATCCCAGATTGCTGGCTTCTAACACTTTGCTCTTTATTCCTGAAGGAGAAAGCTAGTCAAAACATGAGTGGAAATAAAGAGGGGTATTCTTGGGTTGAAAGAACAAGGAAAGTGCTATAAGATAAAGAGAAAAAAAAAAAGCTTTCAGCCAAGCTTAAATACCAAAACGACAGCAGCCGCCGGTCCCACGAAGGCATAGAGAAGACCTCCCTCTAACGACAGCCAGCAGCTGGAAAATGAAGAGAGAAAAGAAAGTTACCCAGTGGCTAGCATCACCAACAGGCGCAAGTTTACTTCTGCTCTTTGCCTGCAGAGTTCATCTTGGGAGGTGATACCCCATGGCAAAAAAGTCTCAGGCTTTACAGCAAGTTTTGCTTCCCATTTCTCCTGAACTTGCATAAAGGGTCATTTGCCTGGGGGTCTGCCTGCAGAATGGTATTTGATTGTCAACAGAGGAATGCATGCAAAATTAATGATAGTGCTCTGTTTCAGACCAGGTCCTGGAAGCAGCTACATCAGTTTGCTGGCAAGATGATGTCCTTGTCCTACTCACTCAGGCAAAAGAGTAGAAACAGTGGAAATCATCCCTCGCTCATTTGCGGACCACTATGCCGGCCAGGGACTCAGGTCCAGGAGTGCAGTACATCTCTTCTCCTGGATCCTCCCTTTGAGCTTGCTGCCTTTGGGAAATTTTACAACAGAGCAGCGAGATGGGAATTCACAGCACTCCTTAAGCGGATGCTCTTAAGGAATGAGCTGAAAGTGAGGTGTGTGGTGCCTCTTCTGGAAACCAGCTTGTTCCTTCTCCCTCACACCATGTAACCTGAGAACGACTTCTCCTTTCTCCACTGACCACGTGTAGAATTTAGGTTCCTAAGCTGCCTGGTGCCTACACAAATGAGGCACAAACTCTTCCGACTAAGTGCTGATGTCTGTCCTTTTGGTGCCTACCACAGAGCCAGTCACTCTTGATGACATTTCTAGTCAGCAGAGATCCAACCAAAAGAGTCCAGGATGAGGCATCTACTTTCAATCAATATCAGATGAATCGCATCCTGAACTCCATTGACTGCCTTGACTGGATCTTCACCATCCAAGTAAGCAGCGCATCTAACCCAGACAGAGACATCGCTGGGGAGATGAATCCCATCTCTCACGTAAACAGTATTAATATGCTCGAGGTGGCCCCTTTAGAGCTCCTACTGCACCGTACATTCACATGCAGATCTCACTGCACACTGACATCCCCGTACTGACAAACGTGGTGTAAAAAAACCAAGCAAAGAGAGGTAGGGGAAATCTCACCCCATTTCCATCCTCAGAGCTGAGCATCACAGGGTGTCTGGATAGTCAACAGGGATTTTCAGGTTTGACTGTAAAGTCAGGAAGGAAACACTTTTTCACTGTGAGAGTGACCGAGCACTGGCAAAGGATGAGCAGAGGGGTTGTGGGGTCTCCATCCTTGGAGACATTCAAAAGCAGTCTGGGCATGGTCCTGGGCAGCCAACTCTAGGTGACCCTGCTTGACCAGTGGGGTAGTTGGACCAGATGGCCTCCAGAGATCCCTTCCCACTTCAACCAGTCTGTGGCTCTGCAACAGTCATGAACAGTTACAGCAGCACTGGAGCTGAAATTTCCATTTTGTGGGGAATCCAGCAATTCAGAGCATGGATACATAAAGTAGGTACTTCAGGGCAAGAGAGGATGCAAATTTACACTGTGTCAGCAACCCCACGGAAAGTTTGCATGCTTTGACATCGCAGTACCCTGGAGAAAATGTGCGATGAAGTAATCCTGTTTCAGCAGTGAACTACCGTGCCTTTACCACAGGATAAGAGCAGGCAACCACAATGGAGCGATGACTTTCTCAAAGCTCTTAACCCAGCTAACCCTGCAGTTATTCAGTTACGTGCCTGTACTGTCAGCAATATGGTTTCATTCTGCATCAGAAGCAAACTGATGCTGCCTTTCAGGGTCTCCCAGGAAACAAAACCTTCCTGGAAACATTTCAATCTTGTTGATCAGCCTCATATGCTTTTGTATCAATTCTGACTTGCAAAAAATGTTATTTTTTTGCCCCAAAACACAGAACATTTGGGAAAAGAAAAAAAAAAAAAAGTATTTCAAATTGAAAATTGAAAACAGGACATTCTGTTTTTCTCTGAGGCCTCCATCTTGTTTATTTCTAAATTAAACCTGTAATGTGTTAATTTAATCAATTCTGATTTCTCCCTGATAGCAAGTTGCTCTGTCACAAACTGTCTGAGCAGCTGTAATAATAAAATGAATAATCAGCTGGGGAGGGAGGGAATAGGAATGAAGCTTTGGAGGGCTGCAATAACTGGAGGTCTCCCTAAATGCAAGGAGAGGGCAGGGGGAACCAGGAGGGCTCCCAAATCCCAGTCCTTGCCCAGACCTTTTTCTCCAATGCTCCATCCTAATTTTGAGACCGTTTTTCCCAGGGTCTCTTCCAACCGACAGCTCATCTGAAGAAAGGAGCCGACAGTCCTGCACTCCAATTAGCGATGAGGACTCGGTGCAACGAGGGCTCTCGTTTATGTCAGGTCCCTGGCAGCCCCTCTTCCCCTCTGAGCACCAGGCTTTCTGAAGGCGAGTTCACACATCACCAAGCACTGGTCCTTATCCCTTCTGACTGCCTGACCTCCCTGCCACAGCGCTTAACCGAAGCATTTCCAAGGCTGTGAGAGGTGGTGGCTGACAGCAAGGGAAGGGAAAGGGTGAAGTGGTATCCGAGAAGGGGCACCAACACCAAATTCCAGCAATATATTCGTCTAGTGGAGATGCTTTTAGCCTTGTGCCTACAAGGCACAGAAATATTTGCATTTCGCTAAGAGGTTCCCCAGTACTTGCCAAGAGATCTCTTCACAGATCTCTTAAATACAATTACCACTTGAAGGGAGTAAGTGAATGGTTTAACAACGCTCAGCTGCTCCAGACCACTATCTCTAAGCAGTGCTTCCCCAACTGACAGCAGCTCTTGTGTTCAACCCGAAAGACCTCTTTGCAAAACACCTGATCCTTTTGTGAATCTGCCACAGCAAAGACGTGAGATGGATGGCTTTTGTCTTGGTCCTGCGAAGAGCTGACTTCCACCGAGACCTCCTTGACTACACTGTACAGCTCTGCCAGCTACAGGTCTCACCTCGATCGTGTGCAAAATTAAGCAGCCCCAATGCAACAGCCAACATATTTGTATAACTAAGACTACAGCTGGGAATCAGGGCTGTCCCACCGGTGTTAATTTAGAGATTAATAGAGAAGCTGCTGAGATACCTGTGGGTGACAGAAGCCCTGATGCAATGACGCACAAGGACCCCTGGAAATTTGCTGTGTCCTGCCACCGCTCTCAGAAAACTTTTTGTGGGCTCTCTTGTGGGGAAGGATATGAGTTCCCAGCTACCAGTAGCACAACCTCAATTACTCAGTTCAAGCTTTAGGAGGCAGTTTGTCAAGCTTTAGAGGTCCAGAGTCAGTCCCTGGAGTACCGGCTAGAAGGAGAGTTATTATTCAGGCATTCAGCCTAATACAAGGAGGTGAGCAGTGGCAGGTCCTCTAGACCTCCATTATCTCTAAGACTTTCTTTGAGACTGGAATTACAACCTGTACCCTACCCCAGCAGCTCTCCAAACAACTGCAAAATCTCCCTTCAGATGCTGTTCAGATAAGAAAAAGGAAAAATCCCCTTGTGTCCTCCTCCCCTCCTTGTAGATGGAGAGTTCATAGCACTCCAGAAGAAGTGTCCTGAGCAATAAAGGCCTCTGAGTGAATGGCTGCTGGGGAATTGCCACTCAGAAAACAACAGAGGCACAGTCCAAATCCTGCCACACGTATTTTTAATTTGAACCTCTCTCCCCCTTCTCATCTTACCACTCGGTGGCCCAGTCTGGCCAGCTAAAGGGTAAATATTAAATATTATCTACAACCTTCCCACACTTAGCACTGTCTCCGATCTCTCTGCGTTACAGCTTGGAGACACGACCAACCCTTCGACTGCTACCACGTATATATGGGACAGGCCTCCATACTGCTGCTCAGTTGTGGTTTTTATCGTTACAAAATAGCTTCATCCCATGTACAAAAAAAAGACAGGACAAAGCCGGGTGAAATCTTGCTTAGGGCCCAGGTAGACCACCCTGTTGGAGGTTCCTCCCTTAACTTGCTCCACTGCAGTTGGCCACCTTGGCGTACCCTGCAGATGAACAGTTTCAGTCATCGTGACACAGAGACACGTTACGCATTTCACACACTGTCCCTTCCACCACCTTTGCTGTGGGAGTCCGTAACACCAAGATTAGTGCTGCAATGCCTTCAACAGTTGCACCTGTCCCCAGAATTCAGAGCCCTGCTTTGTCTTACTGCCCATCTCCACAAGAAAACCAATGGGTGCTAATGCACTGCTCTTAGGATCCAGAAATTGCAGTGTTGGAAGAAGCTTTGAAAGACACTGTGAAGTCCCTTGCGGTTTATCATGTCAGCTCTTGTCCCCTGCTTCACGGGGAGGGACATGTTATGGCTAATGTCTTTTCTTCCTTCTGCAAGATGGAAACATTGTGCCTTGAAAGTCTGCCGCTGCCCATTTGAAATGCCCTGTGCATGCCTTATACTAACTAGAGACAAAGCTAAAATAGCTCCTGAACTCTAGCTCCAAGCTTTGCACCTACCTCACACATTTCTGCAATGGCCAGAAACCAACAAACATCCTGGGACAAGCTTCGATCCAAGTCTGTATTCTGTTTATATGCCTTTAGCATTAGGCAGTGTTAAATCCAGGTCTGAACAACCTCAAGTTTCGGAATTCAGCTCTGAAATTACTGCTATGTAATGTTGACTTTGCTCTAGAGGAGAGGTAAAACCAAGGGCCTCCCCACACATAAATGTAAGAGAGCTTTTATGCCTTTTGAGTAGGAAAACAGGGATGAGTGTGAATGCACTGCAGTCTGTCGGGGCACCCCGCCTAGCTTGCTCCCCATGAATATTTGTTTCATGTTTTAAAATGCACCAATGTGCAAATGTAACTCTCGTTACAGCGATGCTCAGCACCATCTTATGCTCAGCATCATGGCTTATGAACCCACCATGGCATCCACCTGGCACAGCAGTGTGCACCCACTCGCCCCTCGCTGCATGGAGGCAGGGCAGGGACTGCTTATCCAGCGCCCACAGGGACACCCCATGCTGCTTGGGGCAGAGATGCTGGCTTAAGTGCATGACTGCAAGTTAGCTCTGTTTAGCTCTGGCTCTCGGTAAAGCCAACAGCAGGAATCTCAACAAGATGGCAGCGTTAGGAATGTCTGATGGGCTCTCTGTGGTTGAGGGGAACTGTTGCTCCTCTCACAACTTTGCTGGGACTCACCCGCTTTACCACGTACTGGGCTGCAGCGTGGAAGGGAGACCAAAGGAGGAACAAACTGGACCTGCCGGGGTGCGAAGACCCCCTGCTATTTTGGTGACAAGCACCCTGACAGCAGAGCTAGGAAATGGTGTCACTTGGGCTGCAGCTCCTGCTGGTAGCGCAGGATCCCCTGCCATCCCCCAGGCTGCCAGCCAGCCTGCAGGGAGGCAGGCAGCATCCAGCCCTCGGATGCAAGGAGCGACAGAGTCTTTAGGGCTGAAAGGAGTCGGAAGATTAGCAGCAAAAGGAGGAGAGCTGGTGTGGTTAAGCATTCCCTGGGAACGATGGAAAGTCAGGGCAGCCTGTTGGCCATCTCGCCGGTGTGCCAATCTGAGAGCAAAGCAGGAGTCCAGCAGGTTTTGTCACATGTTGACACCCTTTTGGCTGAAGTCTGGGAGGGCTTTGCTCTGGGGCGGGGAGATGTTGGCACGCAGTGGTCCAGGGCAGTGAAATAGGGTGTGCTTTCCTGCACGTTCCTCCCTTCCCCGCCCAGGCTCTTTTGTGTGGTCAATGTTGACCACAAAACCCTGTGGTGGCCCTTAAGCATTAATGGGAAAGGAGCTATGGAGCTTTTTGCACCAATTCCCACCAGTCTATAAACAAGAAAGGAAGCAGAAATATTTAGGGCCTCTCTCCCATTCCCCTGATGCTTGTTCATTACGAATTGTTCTCATGGACTTGCATGGAGTAAAGCGCCAGAAACAGCAGACCCACAGAAAAGCTGAAGGGCATTTGGGATCTCAGCGGCACTTCTGAAAGCCAGGCTGTGTGTCGTCCTCTTCTGAGTCACACAACAAGCACTGGATCCCCCTCCACCAGGACACACTGAAGCCAAGTCACCTGAGCTGGGGCAGGCAAGTCAGGACAGGTACAGCCAATGCATCCTGATGCTAGCATAGGCTTCAGGAATTGTATATATGGATTTGCATGTGGCAAACCCACCTCCCTGAGCCCTTTGTATTGTACAGTAATTTAGACTGCAGTAATTTAGACTGCAAAGCAAACAGAGAACGCTGCTGTGCTGTTTTAATACTTTCCTGCAATCAAAATGCAAACCCCGGACCATTTGGTCGTGGGTGTGCAGAATATGGTGGGAATTGAGAAAGAGCAGGGATCCCACATGACATTTTCTCAGTGGACCATCGAACCCTCATCGATGTGGCCCTGTTGCTGGCCACATCTCCAGCTTTTGTCTTAAACATTGTTCATGCAGGATGCAAACCACTGGCCAGGAAGGCTCTGGATAATGATGGGTTGCAGTACGGAATGGCCTGATTTATTGCTACATAAAATGTTATCCTTTGGCTGCCACTATGCATAAAATTTCTAAGCTTTTTCACAACACTGTGAAAAAATAACACTTTCTTTTTCTTTTTTTTTTTTAAGTTGTACTAATGCTCACCTCTGAATGATTCCAGCCTTGCCTTAATTTATTTTTTACCTCTGCACAGTCTTATTCTGTTATTTCTACCCTGCCTTCCTTCCCCCGTTACATGCAAATAAAAGTTTCCGAAAGGCAAATCCCGTGGAATTCGGAAAACAGGCAAATTCAGATTGCTTTCAAAACCTTGTTTTGAAAAACTCATGCTCATTCTGGTGCCTAAAACTGAGACGAGATGTTTTGAAAACTTGGGACCAATCAAGCAAAGCATTGAATAGATAAACAAAAAAGCTATTTTTAATTTTTAAACATCCTAAACTTTAAATACTCCACATTTGCCCCTAAAAAATAAATTTAAAAAATCTCTAAGTAGGAGGTACTTAGATCAAAGTGATGTCGTATATGCAACAGTTAAATCTAACTAGTCCCTGTGAACTTGTTTTTAAAGGAATACACAATCCACCTCAGCCAGCTGATGGCTTGAGGAGGCAGGATGGCTCCTTCCTCTCCCATCATCCCTGCTTCCCCCTGCCATGAGCAGCACACCAGAATTTAGCTCCTACCCCGGCTCCTGTGGGTCGGTGACTGGATTTTAACAAAAAGGATGGAGGGTGAGACAGGAAGAAAAAGGAAGAAGAGCTCCTTTACTCACTAGTTCACGGTGCCGTACCCCTTGGCTTTAGTAAATCCCACGGAAATGGCAACCACCAAGGCGGGGAGCCCTACGGAAATGAAACAAGAGAAAATTGGTCATTTAAGCATATGTGCAGCTCTTCTCTCACTCAACCGCATAATATACCCCATTCTTCCCAGTGTTATTCTAGCACCATCTGTCCCAGCCTGGGTCTTTGGCAGAGCCTGAATTCAGGACCTTCAGAGCCAAAAGCATGAACCCTTGTTACCTCTGCTAATGAACTAAATGCCATCAGCTGTAATCAGCTCATATCCTGCTGTGGTCTCAGCAGTTGTGTGGGGACTGACAGCACGTGCAGATGCATAAAATATTATTTTATTCTTAGGTACACAGGCTGGCCAGGAATATATAAGGGTGTCTCCTGAAGATGGAATATTCAGCCACAACCCAACTCAAAGAAGCTAGCAAGGAGGAGATTAAGGGCTATGTTTGCTCTTATCATAATGTATGCTGAACAACCCAAGTTGAAATCTCGCCCCAAATGAGACAGAAAAGGAAATGGAAACTGAGTTCCCCCTATCCCAAACAGGTCCGCTAAGTGCTGGGTGATGATCTGTAACGGAGCAGCTCCTTCTGAACAGCAATAGAAAAGAGCATCAGAACATCAGGTCTTTCTGCAAACCGGGATACTTCTTCTCTTGCCGGAGACCAGTTCCCTTTTTGTGTCCAAAAGGGGAATAAACTAAGAGAAACCAGCTGCCCTCGAGAAGACACACTTCATTACGAGTGTTGCAGAGGACGAGCAAGCTAGTCTGTGGCTGGGACGCCACAATGTACACAGTACAATTTATCTACAGAGCGTCATGAGCTAATGGTGCCAGCATGGGATGTCATTTCAGGTGCATAAGGGGGTGAAGATACAGCCTTGATCTTCCTGCTAGAAGCTCCCATAAAATTAGAGCGAGGAGTATAAAGAAAACCTGCTGGTTATTGTGCAACCTGCTGATTATTGGCCTAAAACTCATAAAAAGTTCTGAAATTGTTGGGTCCTGGAACACCTAGGCACAATCAGAACCAGCAAAAGACACTACATCTTGCTAATAGTCTTCTGAGCCTTCTTATCCCTGCCACGATAAACTGCTCAAGGATCTACGGAGAAGATGATTGGGTACTTTTCTGGTTCACTAGCCCCAGCCCAGCTCTCCCCTTCCCTAAAGAAATGCCTGGATATTGGCTAGTAACATCTGGTTCTTCAGCTACGGAGGTCTCCATGTGGCTTTTTATAGCCCTCCTCCTTGTGACATGATGAATTAAGCCGTCTCAATGCTAAAGATGGGCAAATCCCATTAAGAATTAGCAGGATCAGTAGCCAGCTAGGATTAGCACTTCTTGACAAGACCCTAATTCGTGTGCTGTAGAGGTCACGGCAGGTGGCTGCAGAAGACGCTGTAGATCAAAGGGATGTGCAGACACAGCATCCAAATAATAACCCTGCTGGCAAGGTGGTCACTCAGCAATACAAATCATCACAAGATTGACTAATAGTGAGGGTCTGCAGCCAGCTGAGAGTTATAAGGCCAAGTTGGCTGGAATATACAGCATTTGAGAGTTATCGTAAAGGGAAGTGTTTCTTCTTCCCATACGAGATTTCCAAGCACAGCTCACATTTGATCAGTCCAAAACCAACAGGCAGTGGGTTTAAAAGATGTCTCTTTTTTTTTCTTTTCTTTTTTTTCTTTTCTTTTTTTTTTCTTTTCTTTTTTTTTTTTTCAATTGATTATTGCTCCTTTTGCTGAGCCTCCTTCACACCTCATCTGGATATATCCTGGGTGATGAATTCACTACGATGCCATCAATATGGCAACCCATGGCACGCACACCAAGAAACCACATGTGAAAGGACTTTTTCAGGAGTCCTGCCTGATGCAAGAGGCCCTGTGAAAGAGGAAAGTTGGCGGCTAAGACTCCGCCAAAAATAGCAACTTGTTCTTCGCAGAGTGCTTCTCTTAGACGTGATAATTATGCAGAAATACAGACTCAGGCTGTGAACTCGTCAGCTTACAGGGACTGGCTCGTACCGGGCCTGGGTAGGAGCCCCAGCTTGTGCTGAAAATGGATCCGTACAAGCAGCGTTTACTGAAGGTGGTAGCTATGCCATGGTAGTTAAGCCAAAGAGCATCGTCATGAGGGGTGCTGTACTCCTCCGCCTTGGGAGAGCTGTCAACGGTCTAATCACAGTTAGATGTGATTAGATTGAAAAAAAAAAATCAAACCTTTTAATCTATTTTTTGATTATTTGCAAGAAAGTTATTCCTAACTGGTCTGTTCCGTATACTGTGTGTGGTTTGTATATCAGCCCTCTAGGCAGTCACTCACGCTACGTAGTCACTGGCAAGGTTTTGGGGGCTTTCTGCAGAAAGAGAATTTTACATTCACAATTCCAAATAAATGCGTCAGAATCCTGTTTCAAAGAGTTTTGTACTGCCAGGTGAGAGGAGAATCAGGTCATACGTTCATCACGTCCCACTAGAAAAGGCTGTTTGCTAATAACTACCAAGAGCCATAACTGTTACGAACAACTGAAGACCCACTCAGAGCCTGAGCTATGGCAGCATTAAAAATCCAGTTGTGGAAACTATGACATGGTTGTAAAAAGACTGACAAAATCATTTCTTCTTTACTGGGGTTAAATGTGATGACTGAATTGCTTGTAGGGAACAGTTTGTCTGTCTGTTCTAAAAAATAATAATAATAATAATAATAATAATAATAAAATCTAATTGCTAAAAAATTTTTTATGGAAAGGCAAAGTTGCATACCCAAGAGGAGAACAAAAACCCAGGGAACAAACCTCATTGCTGATGAAAACCACTGTAGCTTCAATGAGCTACAGCTGACAGCAGCTGAGAACTTGGCAAAGACGTCTAGAACAAGGGCTTAGAGAAATGCTAATACGCAAAGGGGGAAAAGGGGGAGAATCAGCCCATGACAAAGTGAATTGTGCTAATTATTTCAGATTATGCTCTTTAAAACATATTTTCGGCCTCTTTCCTCTTAGAAGTGCCATTAATCCCAGCTCTACAGCTGAAGTCTAGCAGGATGCTAAATATCGGAAATTCCCTTGCTGCCTTAATAGGCGAGAGCGTTCTTCATTTCTTGTCCTAACCTATTCCAAATGGTTATTATGCACCATTTATCAGCCAGTGCACCCTACCTCAGAGATGACTACATTTTACTAGCCGTGCAAATTGTGCTTCTACACATGTAGGATGGGTTGGTTTTTTTACTCTGTACAGGCTACAAATGGGAATGTCGCTCATCCAAAATTCCCTTGGCTAACACGCCCATCTGTCCCAGCTTTTACAAATCAGAAAAATCCCTTTTTATTACCTAGAAAAGCTATTAGTCTGTTGCATTCAATATCCCTGATGTTCCTTGAGTCACAGAGTGTTTGTGTATAAAGGTATGCATGAATACACACAGGCGCACGCAGCCTGTGCTTTGCAGGTATGTGGCTAAGCTCCTGCTACACACAAACACTGTATTTCAGTAACACAATTTATTTTCTATCGTAAGCAAAAGCTAGGAGTGAAAACTTAAAGGGATGCAGGTGCTGGAACGAGGACGGCTCTTGATGTGCCAGAATAAATCACATCAAGGCGCTTTGTAAGCGTCAGAAATATCTTGCCTGGGGTGAAATGCTAGACTTCAGTAGTAAAACGAGACACTAATACAGCTCAGATGCACAACACTTTCTCTCTCCCTTTCTCTTTTTAGCCTGCTCGCTTTTGAGCAACTTTTTGTTCAGTTGCTCCTTTCAAACTCACGCTTGTTATTGCTTTGAAAGCCCAGGTTATGGGTTTGTGTTTGTTTTCTACTACAGGATGCATCATTTAACGCTAATAAATTAAACATATGGAAGAGGCAGAGGGAGAAAAATTAGTTACAAGCATCTGTACCAGTCTCATAGTTTATTTGTCTATGAAAGGCCCTGCTGCCATGGAGACGGGATTTCAGAGCTTGCTTCACTCCGGATTGCACATGGAAGGAGACAGCGAGAGAGAGAAAAGGAGAAAGCAAGAAAGAGACCCAAACCCAGGAGAAACCACCCCCAGCACACCCTTTGAAAACTCAAAACCCCTCTCGACTCATCTATTTTGTGTAACCCTTGGGTGCACTGGGCAGCAGGCAGGACTTATGGCTCTTGCTCATGCTATTTTTAACCATTTCAGCCCTTCTTGACGCCCCCGAAAGGGTTGCAAGCACCCTCTGCCAAGCCTTCTGCAGAGCATCAGTCCCTCTTGTAGCCCAGACTCTCTCTGCTCCGCATCCCGGCGGGGGGACAGCGCTTCCCCTCCGCCCCGGGGGAGCTGCTCCGCAGACCCAGGATCCTCACCCCATCCGAGACACAAGAAGCGCTTGCGGATGATGCGGTTCCGTAACCGGCCCGTCACGGCCATGTAGGACTGCCAAGCCTCGGTCAGCACCCAGCAGAAAGAGGAGAGGAAGAAGAAGTGCAAGAAAGCTGCCACCAGCGTGCATATCACCTGGAGAGAGGAGGAAAGGAGGACACGTGAGAGGAGCAGCAGGCGGAGAGAGCAGCGCGTAGGAGAGCAGAAGGCGCGGGGAGATGCTTCCAAACCAGGCTCTGGAAGGCAAGGTCATGGAGATCAGGACACGAAAAGACATTTTAGGAGGAGGCAGTCTCCCCCACAAGCTTCGACCTAGCAAAGGACCAAAGCGTTTGCTTCAAATTTAAGTACCGCATGGAAATCGGCTGCTCTTACGCATGAGCTCTAAGATAAACCCATGGTTAACACTTTTGCTGGAGTCTGAGCCCGCGTCCCATCCTGGTGCTTTCTCAGCTTCAGCAAGATATATTTATTTTCCAAATGATCAAAACCATTGCCACGGTCCTTTCGGGGAGGACGGAGCAGTTAGTAATCCGTGCACTAATCTCAGCTCAAAAGGTTTGCAAAGCACCATGTCGCTGGCAGCCGAGCCGTAGAAATGAAATCAGAGGAAGGCAATTTAGACAGTGTCCCTGCCAGGGAAGGATCGCTGAGTGAAAGAGTTAAGCCGTGAGAGCTGGGTGAAACCACGGCTGCCAGAGGCTGGTAAGGACTGCAAACATGAGAGGTGCGGAGTTGTCCAAGAGCATATAACTACTAGCAGACAGGAAAAAAAAGAAAGGGAAAAAAAAAAAAAAAGAAACTACATTAGAAGGAATTTCATAATGGTGAGCTCTACTACTCAGTGGGGAAATCTCTCAAGGGAAATACAGGGAGCTTAAGCCATTTAAAATTGAACCGGGGAAAGTACTAGCAAATGCATTATGAAGAACAATCCTGTAGTGCCAGGGAGACGGACTGGAAAGCTGACAAGCTCGTCTTTGTTTTTAACTCAGCAAGGCCAAATCTTTCACTGGTGCAAATTGGTGCCGCTCTGTTTAACTCTGCCAGAGCTGTGCTTAATTTCCACCATCTGCGAGTCGGAAACCATGAATCAATGTACTCAAGAAGAAAATGATGGAAAGAAACTCCAGTGGCTCCCAAGGAGAAGGGAGAGCAAACAGACTTGAAAAGTGACTCTGGATGAAAAAAAAAATGGTTTAAGGCATTCAGGGCAGGGGGAGGGGGAGGTTTATAGCGATGAATTTCTCTGCTTTGAGTTATATCAGGAAATATGGACTTGGGGTTTGCGGTCAATGAACCTTCCTCTTTTTTCATCCACCAGCATCTTTTAACACAGAGCTCTCATGCACGGAGTGTCTTTTATCATGATTTTATCAGATTGCTCTTGATTCATGCACTAGCACAAACCGACGTTATCAGAGGTTGTGAGTAAAAGTAAGACTGTGTGTTCTTTGAGACAGGAACTGTCTTTTTGTTCCATATTCGTATTTGACACCAAAACTCTTGGTATTCTGCCTATAAATGGATTCTGGATGACAGTTCAGTACAAATAACCCAGCACAATATGATAATTTCAAGTAATTTTCACATTTTAAAAGAATCCTAAAAAAGTGGTTGCTATTCATCAGCTTACAGACCTACATAAACCAGTTACAAACACAGGATGCTTTCTGGAATGTATTTTAAGAGACCGTTATTTTAGAATTTTTTTTTTTGGCTAACATCAGGTACGACACTGTTCATTTTACCATTTTGATTTTGCTCTGCACCAACACGGTTCTGCCCAGTTTGCCAGCAGTTTGTAAAGGGGAGAGAAAAACTTTGCTTTCCAATTTTACACCAGAGAGAGACATTTTACGGTTATTTTTTCTCAGTCAGGTAGTTTTGATAGAAAAGGAAGAGGAAGAGAGGAGGGGAGCACAACAGAAATATGCACATCTCGGTTGGGCCAGTATAAACCCATTGCCTCAACTGAAACCAGGCTGTGGACTTGGCCAGCACATATTTGCTTCTGCTACCTCTGCTGCAACTTTTTCTTTCCTTGTAAGGAAAAAAAAAATCTCCATGAAGGCCTAAGCACGGGGATATGATGTCCCAGGCTGCTGCAGAAAGATCTAGCAGAGCTTGTCAGTCTGTCAAGGCCATTAGCCCTTGTTTTCCATTAAGAGGGGAAATCTGTTTCCTTGCAGCACGTAGCCATGCCTTTGAGATATGGCCACTTCATGCAGAATTCATTTCTTTTGTACCACGTTATTGCTGACTGTAATTTTTTAGCCTTTTCCCAGGCCTTTCATCTTCAAAAAGCTTAGCAAATCCAGGCGTGGAGTCTTGCCTTTGAGTTTACACAGATGAAAATCAAGGGAGAATTTGGCTTTTCCAGGGAAACTAATACCGTAGAAATTTTCCCAGAGTAGCTGCAATTATGTATCAATCATCAACATTTTAAGATGCTCCATTATCAATAATTGAATGTGAATAAAATCCTAATTTACACTCCTTTGTCTCTTCTCTGTATAGTTTTCTTTCTCTGTTCCCTGCCAGAGACTGTTTACTAGATGGCTGAGCAGAAATCCAAGAATAACCTTTCTATTTATGGTGTTTCATGCATATGTATGTGCAAAGAGCTAATCTGCCTCATGCAATCGCAGCCGGGAGCTTTGAATCCCCACTAACAGCTCTGATGGTGAACACCCAGAGTAATGTGACAAAAAGCACGAGGAAGAACCTGGGCTCACAACTGTGCTCTGAAGGGGGTGGGAGAGAGTGAAGACATCCACCTCCTGTCCTGGGATGAAGTAGACTAACCAAAGAGGAGGTCCAGCCACGGTTTGCCACGTTGAGCATCCCTCAGTATTTCTTTCTATGGAAAGAAGCTCCTAGCACACACTTGGGGTTGCAGACAACGCGCCTAGGGAAAGCGAGAGCTTAGCTCACCCTTTCTCCACCTCTTGCCCCGAGAAAACCACGTTGGCCATGAACGAAAGCTCTGCTTTGCGAAGTTAATTTCTGAAGGGCACTTGTTTAATAGGAGCAGGGCTGGCTGGCTGCATCTCTCCACACTTCTCTACACACTTCTGACTCAAGCAGCTGTAAAGCTTTCCCTAAAACATAACCTAGCCCTAACCCGAAGGGCCCTCCATAGAAATGAGTCTCTGTGATTCATTAAACCCTGGGGCTTCTCTGCAGAAATGCTTCCAAAAGTGACAGCATGCTCTTGCTGCCAAAGTAGATGCTCGAAAAAACTGGCCGGTCACCAGTTACTGTTAATTAAAAACTAAATTTTGACTTCTGATTGTGACTTTGGCAGCAGGAGTAGCAGAGGATGCTTCTCGCCTCACTTTTCTGCTTAGTGGAGTTAGGATGGTTGGAGCACTTGGGGAGACGGGAAAATGTACAACAGGAAAATACTAATGATGAGCAGTGATTTGTTATGCCAGACACCAACGGGTAAACTGAAAGTACTTTAGCTGGAGAGAAGTTATACAGGCAACACATGCCTCTCCAGCTGGGTCTGTAATGTGGGAAGGCATGTATGTGCAAGCAGGGCACGTGGCTTGAAAATCCACGTTACGTCTTGCCTTTACTGCTCAAGTCACACTGTGATCTGCAGTGAGTCCCTCGTGGCCCCCGGGCTCTGCAGTGTGCACAGCGCATCTGGCAACGCTTCCTACCCCCAGAAAAGGTGGTTTTTGTGGCTTTGTTCGTTCACATCTGCCAAGCACTTTAAGCTCAGAGTATAAAAGTTGCTGGAGAAATAAATGTAAAGCTGAGATGTTGGTGGTTTTTTTTTTTTTAAGCCTTTTCTCAATCTGTCTTTCTTTGTAATTTTTGGAAAATAAAATGGTTAAAGCCTTGCAAATAACCATGTTTCTTCACTGTGCCATGTGCCAGATACTCTAGGCAGATATTCAAAAATATCACATTGGTTTTAATCAAAGCCCCGAGGATGCTGACAAATTATCAAAGAGAGAGAGAGAGAGAAAATTGAAATCTGCCATTTAGTCGTGTCTTTGACATGTTGCTAATTAACAGATGGAGGAAAAATGAGGAAGCGCTGCCTGAATGGATCATTTCAGTGCTAAATCAGGGGAAAAGCAAACAAACAAACAAAGTCCAACTGATCTCCTACCTTATTCCGGGTCTGGGTCTGTCCAATAAGGATGAGAGCGTTGGAGGAGATGATGGATAGGCAGAAGTTGATAAGGATGACAGAGCGCTCTGAGCGAATATACCTGCAGCAAGAGAAGAGGGGGAGGGAGATCCACCCTGTTACAACTTCATTAAGTTACCTCTGAAAAGCATCAACCAGGTGCAGCTTGCACTGGGCCAGGCTCTACAGAAGGCCATGGTAAGAGATTGCCCATTTCCTGCAGATCTTGTGTGTTAAACAGACAAGAACAAGGGCAAAAGGGAGGGGGAAGAGCCTGGGTGTAGTGCTCAGCCCATAGATCTCTCCATCCTCCCCCATCAATGCTGGAGTTATGAGCATGAGTCAACAAACTAGGGGCCAGCCTGGTCCCTAGTCTGAGCCGCTCCTAAAACAGTAGAGTGCTGCAAGTCTTCTTCAGCTCTGCTTACTTGAAAGGGGACTTGAAAAGGAGCTTAGAAGAAAACATACAGGCAACACATGGAAAGATTCCCAAATAAGAAGAGCCACAGGCATGCTGGCAATGAAAGCAGATTACGAATGCATGCACCTTCACAACGAAGTGTTTGTGATTCAGCATTCCCCTTTGTTTAACCTAACAACCCATCCTAAAGTGAGAAGTATGGTTTGTTTGTTTGTTTTTTTTTTTCCCCAGACTGAGCGGTTTAACACTTCTCAAAACTAGGCCAAATACCTAACTGCAGCTGTGGGTCTGGGACATTAGGGATCCAAGTCAGGAAGCTGTTGCCTTCAGCACCTTGCAGGAGCAAGCTGTTTGTCATTTCTGATTTGCAATGTGCAGCGCAGCACCAACTTGCTGCTGAGATATGTGCACGACAATTAATTCAAACCACTGGCTACGAAGGAAAATTTCACTGAAGGCACTTTTATGTACTTAATAAAATTAAAAGGGAATTGCAAAAGTGCAAGTCCTCAAGGATTGACTCAGGACCTGACCATACCAACACTCATACACGTGAATAATCTCAGTGATTCGGCAAGTGCCCTGCCTGAATACCAGATGAGTGAAGAGTAGATGCTGATGCTTATAGAAATTAGAAACAGATCTATTAATCAACCATCTCATCCCTGGAGGCTAATGCAGGATTATTTCCTATATTCCAGAACATCAACTATTTATTTTGGGAATTTGATTTAATTAACTAATTTTGGCAAGAGTGAGTTGGTTGTGCTTTGGCTGCAGAGTTTTGAGTTTCTGACTAGGTGGGCAAGACAAGTTTACTGCACGCGTGTGTTCTCCCAAGGGTAAATCTCTGCTTTAGACCTACTGAAGGATGCAAAACTTTGGTTTTAACTTCCTCTGAGTTTTACCTTCAGACAAACATGAACATTGAGGATATGCTTTCCTGGATACAAAAAAAGTCACTGATGCAAAGTAGTCTGAACTTACACTTAGTCTGTTGGAAATCTGGTTTATAAGTAATTCTCCCTGAAACTCACCCAACCCCAGAACAGACTACAAAATTTAGGCCTCCAGCTCAGCTAGAAACTGGGTTGCCTGCCTGCAAAATGAGCCTCTGGTTCCTTTCATGGCCAATCTGATCCCAAATTTCCCCATTTCACTGGGCTCAATACAATGCTGTGCATCACCTGGATCCTGTTCCATTTGTGGTTGGAGGGTACTGAGCCATCAATCTATCTATGCTTTGATTGTGTGAAGTAAAACATCAAGTCTCCAGTCAGCAGCTTCTAGGGGATAGAAAGGGAGATTTGGACTCTGTCCTGGTGGGAATGAGATGTAATAAATCTGTGTAGCAACACTATGATCCAACTGGCATTAGCGTGCACTTTGAAAGTCTCCACTGGTCAAAAAACATAAGAAATGAGTTGACCATAAGTATAGTCTGTATGTCAATGTAAGGGAAGATATTCAGCTGTCTTCAGACTTTTTCCCTCCTTAAACAAGCCTCTCTTTTCTCCATGCTTCCCTTCGTGCACTGAGAGTCCATCCTGTTCCCCAGATCCCTGAACCTCCAAAGAATGAGACGTGGATTGGCAACGTGTAGAATCACAGAATCAGAATAATTTAGGTTGGGGAAAAACCTCTCGAGCTCCCAGTCCAATCCTCTGCCCAAAAAAGGGCTAATTTCAAAGTCAGATCAGGTTTCTCAGCGTCTTGTCCAATGAAGTTTTGAAAATCACCAAGAACAGAAATGCCACCACCTCTCTTGGATGACTTGTTACAGTGCTTAACTGCTCTCAGGCGAAGGTTTATTTTTCTTTATATCCAGCTGGATTTTTTCCTGCTGCAGCTGGTGCCTCTAGACCTTTCACTGCATACCTCTGCAAGTTTTTTGACTTCTCCATGACTCCTCCTTAATAGCCTCCTCTTCTCCAAGCTAACCAAGCCTTGCTCCCTTTGCCTCCTTTTACATTATGTTCTCCAGCTCCCTAAGCATCCACTGGGCTTGCTCCAATGTGCTGACATCTCTTGTATTGGGGGAGTCCAATACTGGGCACACTTTTCCAGATGTGGCCTCAAGACTGTCAAGCAGAGGGGAATAATCAATTCCCTTGACCTGTTGGCTATATTCTTCCCTATATTGCCCAATATCATGTTGGCCTTCATTGCTGCACGGGTGCACTGCTGATTCATTGCCAAATTGTTGCCCATTGGGACCTGCAGAGCCTCCTCTGTGGAGGCATTACCAAGCCAGTCAGTCCCCAGCCATCCTGCTCCACACGGTTATTCTGCCCCAGGTGCAGGACTGTGCATTTGACTTTGTTGTATCATTTCTCTAGCCCGTTATCTCCAGTTTGCTGAGGTCCTTCTGAATGGCAGTGCTGCTCTCCAGCATATCAGTCACTCCTCCCAACCTGGCATCATCCACGAACCTGCTGAAGGTGCATTTTGCCCCATCGTCCAGGTTGTTAAAGAAGACATTAAACGATATTGGCCATAGTATCAACCCCTGTCAGATGCAGCTAGTAACCAGCTCTTGATTAGGCTTCAAACCTTTGACCGTTACCCTTCAAGCCTGCATGAACTCCATCCAACTATTAAGCCACCTTAGAAGCCACCAATCCAGTGCACAGTTCCCTGGTCTGGATACAAACATGCTACGGAAGACTGTGTTAAAGGCCTTGGTAATGTCAAAATATACAACACCTACTTCTCTCCACTGTCTGTGCAACCAGTCATCCCATCACAAAAGGGAAACAGGTGAGTCAGGCACAATCTGCCCTCAATAAATCTGTGCTGTCTATTCCCAATTGCTTTCTTGTCCTTCATTTTGCCTGGAAATAACCTTTACAACTACTTGCTCCTTAATCTTCCCAGGGGCTGTGAGCAGGCTGACCAGCCAGTTGTCCTCTGGATCCTCCTCCTTGCCCTTTTTAAAGATGGGTGTAACATTTGCTTTCTTCCAGCCATCAGGAACCTCCCCAGATGATAAAGAGTGGCTCCACAGTAACACCAGCCAGCTCCCGCAACACCCTCGATGCATCCCATTTGGTCCCATGGACTTGCAAATGTCCAGCTTACTTAAATGGTCCTCAGCTCTCTCTTCCTTGGCAGTGGGTAGTATTTTCTTCCCCAGATTCTGCCACTAGGTACAGGAACTTGGGTGCCTGGAAGCGAACCTTGCCAGTAGAACAAGGCAATGAAGGCACCGAGTACCTTCACCTTTTCTACTTCCTTCTCCATTAGGCTACTTGCCCCATTCAACACTGGGCCAACACTTTTCTGGGTAATCCTTTGCTGCTGACGTACCTACAGTAACCCTTCTTTATGCCTTGCACATCCCTTACCAGTTTCAAATGCAGCTGACGTCTGACCTTCCTAATTCAATCCTGCATTCCTGGGCAATGCTTCCATAGTCCTCCTTGGTAGCCTGACTTGGCTACCAAATATTTCCTTGTTATGTTTCAGCTCAGTCAGAAGTTCCCTGTTATGCTAAGACAGCCTCCTGCCATGCTTGCTTTTTTCCTTCCATTTCCTCTTCTCTGGCGCAGGATGCTCCACAGAAAGAAATCACCATTACTATCCAGACCCTCTGCCCAAAGAAGTCAGGAACTCATATCATAGGGAAAAAACACAGAACCTGATGGGTTTTGCCAGAGGACAGATCTCCAGCAAAGGCAGACCTCCTCCAGGGTGCTGTCTCGGTACCCCTTGGCTGACACATGGACTCTGCCTACTTGTCAAAATATGCTGTGCTCAGTCACCAAAGCAGGGGAAAACTCACTGCAAATTTAGGGAACTTCTGCTCTGGCCTGGGTCCTGCGGGATGTGGGGAAGCCCTGTGCAAACCGAGACAGGTGGAGAAGGTGGAAAAACTCCGCAGTCTGTGTCTCTGTCCCCATTACACTCCCTTCTTCTCTGCAAACACTGAGTCACTCTTGCTTTCTCACTGCGTACACACATCCTTCTCCACACAGTCATTCCTGCTACCTCCCACCGGGGCCACCGAGTGCCTCAGCATCTCCGGCAAAGGCAGAGCTCCTGGGCTTAAAAAAAGTGTTAAAAGCCCCTTGAGAGCTCACTCACAACCACTAAATCAATCCTCAGGCTTCGATGGGCAGGGAGTGAGAAAAGCTCGCACTGATATCTTTCAGCGATACAGCATTCACGCAGCTGCCGCCAGTCAAAAAGGTCTGCTGTGCCCCACATGCTGATGGGCTGGTGGAAGAGCTATTCGATAGCAAGCATTGATCTCTCCATGCTATGGAAAGGTCGTTGACTCCAGAGGTTGTTGAACCACAATCAGTTCAGGGATGGAAAACACATTGGGGCACTCCTGAAACACCACTGTGTCAAGGAGCTGCTTGAAAGGAATGGTACAAACCAAAGCTTAGAAAAACATGGTACTAAGTCATTTCACCTGTTCTGACCCTTGAACAGTTCCTTTTCTCCCCAGTTTTTCATTTTTATGTCAGTTTTCAAGAGGTAACATCTTTTTCTTTCAATTCCCCCTCTTTTTCCACATGGGTGGTGGAGCACGTGGCCCACACACAGATCGTGTCTCCAGCTGTGACCCAGGACAGCCACTGCCGAGATGTAACAAGGTCACTCCACTTCTGTGACCCACTGTGTCACTGACCTCTCTGTCAAGACTGCTAATAAGGCCAGAGATGCACCATCTGCAGCAGAGTTTTTGCAGCCATCTGTCTACTGGGAACTGGAGTGAGTCCACCAACAGGCCACCAACAGCCGTCAAACAGAAACAACGTCCAGTTTTCAATGAGACTGTGCCAAGTTGGCTGTGTCTGAAGTGATCGCTTGCATCAAAAAGCTCATGCCGTTCATGCCGATGGCTGAGTAGGTGCCACTAAGAAGCAACCATAATTTGGGGGTTTTGAATGGGAAGTGGAGGGTGAATTAATTTCCTCTCTGGTATGCAGCCCAAAGCTGGGATCACCTCCCTTTTATTCTGCCCCCTTTCTTTACCATGTTCCTTTCCTTCTTTCTCCCCCACCCTTTCTTTCTGCTTCCCGTGTATAAACAAACCCTAGCCGGGCAAAATTCTGGGAAAGTTTCCAGATTGTCAGCCTCAGTGAGCTTATTCATCAGAAGTGTTTCATACGCAAGCTGAGCCTGTGTATGCATGCTCCAGATGCCTTTGTTCAGAGGTCTGAATGGGAAATTTCCCGGCCAAAGCTCCCCAAAACAGCTGAGCTCTGGTGAGCGCTCTCCACAGAAGACCAGGCAGCTAGGGCACGAGGATTTTCTCCTCTGCAGGGTGAGAAAGGACCACTTTGATACGGCTTCTGTATTTTAGCAACAACAGCTGGAATAATACTGTTGATCCCACTTATGAACATCCCTCCAGCTGTTGTCTATCAGACTATACAACATCTAGGGCAAAACAAAGTGGGAGCCATGAGATAATGTTGACTTGACTATGATGTTCCTGAGACCATTAATAGGACAGCACATTCATGTCCAGCAGCTATGCCTAAAATAAAAAGGACACACAGAGTGCTCAGGGCTCAGCCACGGGAATGCTGTGAAGTTTAGAAAACATGAAAACATGATCTACAGAGAAGAAATGAAACAAACTCAGCGCACCAAAGAGAAATTCTAGAGATCACTTGATCATGCTTTACAAATATTTACACAAAGAGACTTAGGATAGAGAGCCCTTTAATCAAGATATAGCTGGTCTCAGGATCACTTGGAAATGCATGTCCATCCTTGGCTAGCTCAGAAATGCCCATTCAAGCCTCCCATAAACATGTCCCCCCGTTCATGCTGATCATTTTGGGCATAGGCATAACGCAAAGGCTGGAATGAGAAATTAAAAAGAGCGTATTTTAAACAGGGCAGGCAATTAACTTTACTGTCCTCAATAACAGTAAATATTGAGGGGCACACTCCTGGAAGAAAATACATCATGTTATTCCAAATGACTCTGGCATGCTCCAAACTGATTCAACCTCATGTCTGAACTTGGGTTTCAGATCCTGAACTTGTTTCTGATAGGAAAGAGAGGGTGAGGCTCGAACACTTGCTCTTTACTCCTCTATCCTAACTTTCCACTTGATCCTGACACCAGTGACACCAGTAAGTCACCTACCAGCGCTGCCCAGTGCTGCCCAGCCTGAGGAAAAGCAGGAGAGGACAAGGACTTGAGCAGATCCAATGATACCCCAGGCACGGAAAAACCTGAGTTCTAGATAAATGTTATTATGATCAGTCTTCAGCTCAGAGCACTTGCCATAATTAACTAGCCACTATGTACTGTCACAGTATCAACAAAAAAAGATGCATTTTTGCTCATTTTGTATTCTTTTGTTTCTTTCCTCTATCAAAGAGTAGAAAAAGTTATCTCAATTCACAACTCTGAACTGAATTTACCCTTTCCTCCCTACTAAGAAGAATCACTTGACAAAATAAGAGCCTCAGACTGATCCCTTCTCCCAAAAGGGTCACCAATAATTTCCAGACAGTGTATTCTCTGTAGCCACTCCATTTCAATTTCACAGTCATTTACCTGGTTCCGATTTTCTTTTATTCAGCTTAGAGTCATGAAGCTCTCAGCATGTTTGCCATGGGTTTAGGAAAGGCATGGGTCTCGTAGTATATATTCAGACCTTGTTCAATGCAGTGTAGGGGGAGAATCCCTTGCACACCTCAGGCCCTCCAGCTTATACAGTCCACCAGAACGTATCTAACAGGGACATGGGCCAATGTGGGCCTTTGTTCAATAAAACTTTGCTACGAAACCACTTCAGCTTCTATAAATGATACAGTTTAAGGTTGCACCTGACCTGCTTATAGGTGTACAGGAGCTCTCTGCAATGGGATGTACTGAGGAATCCCATATGCATCTGAAGCTAAAGGCAGAACGTAGCTAAGAGGTTGGAGAGTTATTTAGACCATGTGGTATATCATCCTTAAGCTCCTGAAAAGTGCCGTCAGTTCTTCAGGCCAGGTGTTTTCATAACGGGTCATGGACGTTTTGATGTTATCAAAGACCCAACCGGGAATGCTTTGAAGCAATCTGCCTGCCAGGAGGCAGTGCGCGTCCACCTCTCCATGAACAAGGTTTCCTGGGGTGTACGAAGGCATCTAAACCAGCACACGGCTTTTGAAAATGGAACAATGCGACTACATGGGGTCATGGCATTAATTTCACTGTACTAATTTCTCTGGCACTAAAAGGAAAGAATAATGCCAACTAAGCCACCATGATGACTTTTTGCAGGACCCACTCATTACAAAATGGTTCTTCCTCAGGCACCAGACACCCAAAGCAGGAGAGCAAAACCTCCAGGATCCATGTAGATCAAGAGAACAGTTACTTTCCCCAACAAGAAGAGAAGAGAATGAAAGCCATACCTCCAAACAGAGACATAAATGATAATCAACAGCAAAAGTGTCAGCGAAGATACTCCACAGCCTACAATTAATGTGACAGAAGGGACCAGCACCTTTTCCATGTTCTGAAAGAGAGAAAGTAAGACATTAAAAAAAAAGAAAAAAAAAAAAAAAAGATGCTCAGCAAACGCTACCAGCTCAATTTCATGGAAAGAACTTTCCTCCTAATTGTCTCTGTGTCAACTCACCTGACCTTCACATCGCACTGCACATACAAATAAAGAGGAAAGAAGACCAGGATCTATTTCTGGTTGACCCAGCCTTTTTTTGGACCTGATTCTGCTCCCACACACACCAGTGTTAAGTCTGGGTAACAACTCTGATATCCATGGCAAGGCAGGTGTGTGAAAGGCGTGGGTTGCAAGAGGAGGATCAGGACCTTCATATCCAGTGTGAAACTTGGAAGATAATTAATGAGGCAATAGCAGAAGGCAGTGCCTACGCTAGAACAATTACAAATGAGCTCTTCTGGGAATGGCGGTGATGAAGATTGGAGGATGAAAAGAAGGTAAAAATCTTCTACCAAATACAAACATCCATCTGGAAAAGGAGGAGGTGAGGCAAGCAAAGAAAAAACAAGATGCATATCCTCCCCAGGGACCCAGCATCCAGTCATACCATCCATCACTTCACTACTCTTACACTGCTACACAAGGCATTTCTTCATATGCAGGGGTCCTTACTGGAAAATCTGGTGTGGAATGGTTCTCCTTTCCTGTCTGAACACGAAAGACCTGCTAATCATCAGCTCTTGCAACGTCAAGAACAAACACACGTGCTATAACCTCTCCTAATCTAGTTCTCCGCATCACCGGGACTAACCGTGTGACTGGCCAACATCTGCCAGACTAATATCACTAAACTCCCCCTACTCTCAGCTTAGAGTGAGGATCTGGATCCCACTTGGTTTTCTCTGCTGCAGGCCTCTTTTCCAGCATGTTTCTCATTTCCACATCAGTGATCTCTGCCGGCGTGAAGGCAGAGAAGCAGAGACCCACCGTGCAGCAGACACACGAGAACCCTCTATTTAGAGTGATGAGGCAGTATGCAGAGGTGTGGGAGCACAGTCAAGGTCGTCATTAGATTGCCGCACTACCAACACCTATCGCTACAGCCATGGAGATGAGATGGTTTCTGACATAGCAAGGGCTTAGCATATGGAAAAAAAAAAAGCAATTACGCATGAATTTGGGAATGGAACAGGCAATCCTCTAAGGACTTGTCTACACCGTTTTGTTGGCAGGCATGAGGCTGCTCAACCCGAACCTCCAATCAACAGGACACCACAAAGTTGAGGCTACTGCAGCTCTGTTTCAGGCTACTAAGCCTGCTGCAAAGCAAAATATATTAGGTGAGGCTCAGTGCTATGCTTGTATGGAGTCCAGCCAGCTCAACACATGGGCAAAGCAAGCATATGTCCATTGACTTAAGGCCCACAGTCAGTACAGGTTTACTCCACAGAGCCCACCACGAAGAAGAGACAAACAATCCTGACATATTGGGATCTGAGCTGAATTGTCCCTGCAGTCTGAAGGGCTTGGGAAGATCCTCCTTACTTGCATATTTTGACCAAAGGCACCTCTCACGTTTTGAATCTCATTGGGGGGATTAATGAGGAACAAAACTTTCACCATGCTGCTGCAGTGAACCCCACAGGAGCTATTGGGAAGGCTGGCACAAGAGCTTAAGGGATCTGAGACAAAATTTAGTGACATATTCAACGGTTTGAATGCCCAACTGGCATATATACCCAAAGGAATACAGGTTGGTTAAGGGATCTTTACTGGATGCAGATCAGCTGCGGACTGGAAGCCAAACTGCATGCAGTGTGGTGCCACCTCTCAGTAATGTCCCCTCCCTACAGACCATATTAGCTCTGGCACGTCACTACCCCAGCATGCCTGTACTCATGTCCTGGAGTTTGCTCTGTGAGACAGGAGGCTTGGAACTCTCCAAAACCACCACCATAAATACATATAAAGGGTTTGGATGCTGAGCCTAATTCAACTTCCTGAAATTATGGAAGTGGATTTCAGGCGATATCTTAGTCCTTTTAACTACCAGCAATTGTGCAGAAATTGCAAGAACAACACGGCACTGAGCCTCACCAATCCATCCAGCAAGGTCCTGCATCTCCCCCACCTACAGCTTCCCAAAATGCTAATGGAAAATGCTACAGCTCACATGTGGATTCTTCCTCTAAACTTCTACGGAGTCTTGGATCACTGCAATTTTTGACATCAACTCATGTGACTGTATTCCCACACTGAGAATTTACTCCTGCCAAATATTCGTGGAAGGTTAGAAGCAGTTTTTTTGAGAACTAGGTAAACAGAAAGAAATTTCAATGAAAATATCAACATTTTGATTCATCTTCCATCAAACAAAATTGAAATTGGACATATTCCAGGCACTGTGAGTGCTGAAACATTGTATCCTGCTCCTTACAAATTAAAATGTGGAAGGGACTTTCTTCTGGGAACAGAAGCCTCTGATTTAGTCAGGCACTGGGGTAGGGTACGGGAGAGAGAGATGCAATCTCCAGTATGAAGCCACAGCTTCTCCCTTTGCCACCTGTGCTTTGTTTCCCCCCCTGCAGAAACCAGGTGGGCAACAGCCCTGCCCCACCTCAGAGGTGTATGGTCATGATAAGCGCACTGCGAAGCACAAACTCCTCCGACATGAATTGCTCCTTGCTCGCTCACTCCAAGCTCACTCCCAACCCTTTTTCTCTCCCTGCTTCCCCCTTACAGCAATATGAGTTCACATCACGCAAATGGTGGCCTGGGATGCGCATCGATTGTGACATTTGATTTAAGTAGGTCTCATTTCACTGACTTTTCATGGGTAACTGGATAAAAGTGGGGGAGGAGCTCCATTAAAGCAAAAAAAGCCCGACATATAACTCACTCCTAAACCATCCAAGAGAAACTGAAGAAATGGAGTTTGGATTTTAAGAGATGAGCAGACTATGCCCCTGTATCTCCAACGCAGTAACCCTAACTCCCCTCCCTTCCACATCCTCTCTGACATCCCTCCACCCCCAACAACCTCACGTTCTTTCACCCCCTTCCCTATCCCCTTTCCCATATCACCCATAATCCTCTCCTAGATCCTCCATCAGCTAAGTAAGAGGTTGCATGTACTGGACCAGGTCAGATGTTTGCTCATTGGCAAGGCATTACACAAATGACGACTGGCCAAGTGGAAGCCAGACCGGTGGGTAATAGCTGGTGTCTACCTGCAGCCCTTCCCACAAAAAAAACCCTGATCTGCACCTCCTTCTTTATCTTTCACAGCCAAACTTTCACAAAACCCATGCCCACCAGAAGGACTCTTCCTGAGGAGTTGCTATGAAGCTTATCTCTTCTTCGTACAGAGAAGATATGGTTGGTCCAGCCCTGATGGGATTTCTGTTGGCATCGTGAGGGTGGATAACTAAAAAACACTGGCTGCAATAAAAGCAGGAGCTCATTCCTTTGGGAGTAATAACTCCTAAAGGCTTACGCCCATGTAGCTTAGAATTCTCCTGTCTTTCTTCGTTATTAAGGTTTCTCTGTCCTCCCTATCTTCCTTTCCCCCTCCTCCACTTCTTCCCTTTGGCAAACGAAGCATCGTTTGTTTTATTTCTTCTGACTAATTAAACCCCCTGACAGAAGGTGGTCGGATGCTGTATGACCTGAGCCCTGCAAGGGAAATTTCCTTGGAGGAGAATGAGGGGGAAAAGCAAGGTTGATTTAAAAAGAAATAGTGCTACCAAGAGAAAAACAGCAAGGCATTCTCAAGGTAAGAGAGAAATCAGTCCTATGGGAGTTTCCCAGCACCACAGCCGAGGAGCAAACTGGTTGTCTGCAGAAGACAGTCTAGGAACAGGGTCTCCACCTGCTTGGACTGGAGATGGTCCCAGATGACCTGTCCCTCACCACATCCCCATGTCTGCTGATGGGTGCCATCCAGAAGCACTCTGAAACACGGATGAAGCCGTGCCTGGTCGGAGCTGGAAAGAAAACCTTGGCCTGAGCCAAGCAGGAGCAGAGCAGGTCGTTATGAGTTGCAAGTCCTGCGATTCTGTCACCAAGCATGACAAGGGAGGAGAGAAGCAATCAATGACATCAGCTGGGATGGAAATAACGAGTGCTACTGCCTGGGGCTGCTTGCTGTCCTACCACCTCATCACTCTGCCTAGCAGGGCAGAAGGACACTCCTCCTTTTCTTTACAATTTCACTTTGCTTCCTTCTTCTCTTCTATTTCCTTCTTTTCCTTTCTCCCTCATTTTTTCCTCTCCTTTGTCTTTTTTCCTCCCTTCCTTTGGCCATTTTCCGTGACATATTCTTCCTTTTTTTCTTGCTCTTAATGCATCTCTCTGGCTCTCCCCCCTTTAAATTCTCTGCATTTCTCTCTTTCCTTCTCTTCCTTTCTGCACAACACTGTGAAAAGCAACTTCATTCAAGTCGTGCTTGTTCCATTACCCTGCTCTGGCTCCAGGGTCAAACAGGCTCCAATTAGAACAAAGTCAAAAATGGTATTTCTTAATGCCATGTAGTTTGCCTGAGACCTTACAAGCAAGCTGTTCTTTCTGCTTTTTCCATCCTTGATACCAAGAAAGGCTGTACAAAGTCTTTATAGGTACAACATCACACTAATAAAGTCACTAAAAAATTAAACCATTTATTTTGCTCCTAAATTAAACACAGACATACGAGGTTGGAATTTGGGGTGCTGGGCTTTGTTTTTAGAAATGCGTTTGCTATTCAGAATGGTTGCCTTGAGCTTGACTTCCTGCACATTTGCAATTAAAGACTCATTAAGTCAGAAAATTTCAAAAGTACTGGTTGCAAGGGGCATCTAGAGCTTTCTAATCCAATTTACTGCTTGGAGCAAGACTATCACTAACATCAGGTGAAGTTGGCCATGGTTTGTCTAGATGAGCCTTGGAAATTCTCAAAGATGGAGAGCTCCCATCCCTCTGGTGACCGTACCAGGGCCACACTACTTTCCCGGTAATAGGGTTTTTCCTAAGGTCACACATGAACCTCCGAAGCTACAGCTTGTGGCTCTTCCCCTTGTTAAATCATCAGGCACAAATGAGAGGAGTTTGGTTTTATAATTTTTGTAATTGCCCCTCTGATACCTGTAGGTTGTGATTAGATCGCCCCTTACATTCGTCTTTGCAAGACCAAGCAAGCCCAGCTCCCTCTACCTCTCTCCTCACAGGTCATGAGCTCAAAGCAATGAGACTCACTCCACTCTTCTGACAAAGAACTGGACCAGGTGGGTGTGATTTACTCCAAGAATTGCTCAGGAACCATTTTACTGCGCTACTGGCCTAAAGGCTTTTCACGATTCTTGAGAAGTTTTTTAAGCCACATTGTATTGATTTTGTTGCTGGTTGGACAACTCTTGTCAAAGCAGAGAGCTGGTTGTTAAAATTGCTGGAAAATAATGCTTTTACCAGTACTCACAAAAGTGAACAGCTTTCTAAACAAAGAGGTGTATGTCAGTGCTGTAAGAAAACAACTGAGGAGGGCTGAATAACCAAAAGGTAACCGTGCTCTTGCCATCTGCCAAAAAAAATCCTGATTTTTTTTTTTTAATCCCCATTCGGTTAGATTCTGGGTTTCTCAATCAGGCTGAGGCCCTTTGTATATGCACATATATACTGCAGCGGTATGGTAAAGCACCAGCCGTGTACTCTACCCCAGTACAACCACTTGACAAAAGGACAGCAGCCACCCCACAGGACAGCAACCTGCAGCAATATACAGTATCTTTCAGGGACTTTGGTAATGAGTGATGCTCTGACACCTTCACCTGGGTGAGAACCAGGCTCTTGACACAACTCAGCTGACAAAGGTGTAGCTGATGTACGTGTCCACCTCCAGGGACTCCGCAGAGCCAAGAGGAGCAAAGCCTTGCGCTTGCCCGCAGAAGGAGCAGATGTGAGGCAGGCACACACAGGGAGCAGACCCACTGAATAAGCAGGTGCTGTTCGTACCCCACCATTCTCCTGACCGTCGTGCAGTGCTCAGTGAAAGTAGCGCTGATGTCCAGCCGTCTGGTCATGCCAGGGCATGCCAGTTGCTGAGGCCCATGGTAAAACTATAGACACAAAGGGAGCTGCTCAAGGGAAGGCTCAGTTTTCACCACAAGACAGGGAAAGAGGAAGAGCAGGGCACAAGCTCTTTTTGGTAGACCCCAAAATATGGGCAGTAGCAGGGATGCAGTGAAGGCAGGATTGGGCCACAGCTGAAAGGAGCTTTTTCAGTGGGACAGCATTAGCAGAGGGACTACAGGGTTCACTCAACTCAAAGCAGAGGAGCAGGGAAGAGGCACCAAGCCATTTTTTCATAGAATCATAGAATGGTTTGGGTTGGAAGAGACCTTTAAAGATCATTTAGTCCAACCCCCTGCCATGGGCAGGGACATCTTTCATTAGATCAGGTTGCTCAAAGCCCTGTCCAACATGACTTTGAACACTTCCAATGTGGGGCAGCCACAACTTCTCTGGGCAACCCGGTCCTGTGTCTCACCACCCTAACCATAAAAAATTTCTTCCTTATATCCAATTTAAATCTACCCTCTCTCAGTTTAAAACCATTGCCCCTTGTCCTGTCACTACAGGACCTGGTGTTGTGGACCGGACCCTGGCCAGCAGCTAAGCACCACACAGCTGCTTGCTCACTGCCCCC
>NW_008795557.1:1382070-1382400 GCF_000699145.1 Aptenodytes forsteri
CCCTTCCATTGGGGCCCAGCCACAACTTCTCTGGGCAACCCGGTCCTGTGTCTCACCACCCTAACCATAAAAAATTTCTTCCTTATATCCAATTTAAATCTACCCTCTCTCAGTTTAAAACCATTGCCCCTTGTCCTGTCACTACAGGACCTGGTGTTGTGGACCGGACCCTGGCCAGCAGCTAAGCACCACACAGCTGCTTGCTCACTGCCCCCGCAGCAGGATGGGGGGCGGGGAATCAGAAGGGTAACAGTGCAAAAGCTTGTGGGTTGAGATAAAGACAGTTTAATAATTAAAAAAAAAAAAAGAAAGAAAAAAAAAAGGGAAGAA
>NW_008795557.1:1382637-1387500 GCF_000699145.1 Aptenodytes forsteri
GAGGAGCAGAAAAGGCCTTGACCCTGTGTCAGCACTGCTCAGCAGTAACGAAAACATCCCTGTGTTATCAACACTGTTTTCATCACAAATCCAAAACACAGCCCCATACCAGCTACTGTGAAGAAAATTAACTCTGTCCCAACCAAAACCTGGTAAAAAGTCTTTCTCCATCTTTCTTATAACACTTTATATATTGAAAGGCCACAATAAGGTCTCCCCAGAGCCTTCTCTTCTCCATCTTCTAACCTCTGAGGAGGACTTTGAGATCCCTGTATGAAGATCACTTAGTGGCGTCATTAATAAATAATCTCTTCACAACTCATTTCTGGAACAACACAACATCCTTCCCAGCCCATGTCTTTGCAAGACAGGTCCAGAGGATTACTACCTCATTTTGCTTCCTTCATAGCGTAACTACAGGCTTCTCATGTCTAAGCTAATAGTCACCCATTATCGGGAACGCATTTGTGGAGCTGAGGGCCCCTTTTATGTAATTTGGCCAGTCTAACAGGCAATTCCGTGTAATTACAGTACACAGAAATCACCCAGAGAGACATCTTAATGTGCTACTATTTATTAACAATTGCTAACTCTTCAGTCGGTATTGAGTCTGCTCTCAAGACACACCATGGCAATCTGCATTTAGTAAACAGCCTTGATGAAGCCCTCAGGGCAGAGGAGTGGTCAGGCAGCCGCTCGTTAATACGAACTGTCAGGATAATTTCCTTCAGGCTGGTGGGGAATTACAGGAGTTAACAGTACGCATTATCTACCTGCCAGTCCTCAACGCCACAGTCAGCTTGCTGCTGCTCTTTGAACTACCAGACTGCACTCTCAGTGCCTTAATTTCCAGTCCCGATATCAAGGAGGCCTGGATCAGGTTCATATTAACTCTAAGGACCACTCTCCTCCTGCCCAGCCAGCTGTTACCAAACATTTTCACTAAACAGCCCACTGTCATTATTTAAAATACACTGTGCTTTATTCCCTTCCTGCCCCTTTCCCATTGCGCTTTTCCTGGCCAAGATACTGAAATCACTGTTTAACGGGGCTCTGATGAGTAGCCGTGAGCCACTTTGCGTCACTCTGCGAGCTGCGGTTTGGAAACCGTGTGTGTGTGTGTGTGTGCCAAGCAAGGGGACCGCAAGAGGAGGGTGGGGGGTCTATTCCCAGCTTGCCCGCAGGTCAACTGTGTACGCGTGGCTCCATCATTTAAGCCAATCCTTTCAAAGTCCTCTCAACCGATCTGCTTTAGACTGCAAACAGTGGCCTTAACTTCTCGGGGGCCTATTTTGACCCCCTGGAAATGGAAGAGAATAATACTGCTCTCCATCTCTCTTCCAAAGCTTAATTCCGCTTAGATTTCTGATATGTGTAAATGCCTTAGGGGGTTCCTGGTGCTACGTCAGGACAATCAAGCACCAGCGTCTCATTCTCTGCTGCACAATATTAACATGGGGAGGTACGGAGGAGAGAGACGAGAGCGCTTTTGGCTTAACTGTTTGTGAGCTGGCCAGATGGAGTGTCCAGTTTTTAAATCTTTGCTTTTCATGCATATGGTAAGACTTGCTCTGTTTCAGCCTTTCCCTTTGTCCTGGTTTCAGCTGGGATAGAGTTAATTTTTTTCCTACTGTGGTGCTCAGTTGCCGGCTGAGGTTAAACCACAACACCCTTGAAAGCATATTGAAGAGAAAATAGAATAATTTTCCACAATAAAGTTGGTAATAATCAAAATGGCCTATTCCTCTACGGGTATGCGCTCTTTCCTTCTGAGACAAAAGGCAGAAGTGAACTTTAATCAGATTGTGCAGTACCACTGTCACAGACACTGCGGTAAGCAGCAAACCTCTATCTCACTATGTCAGTCCTAGAAAATAAAATGGTCCAGGACCCACCCCATTGCGCTGAGATGAGGTGACACGGTATAGATAATATTCAAACGAACTCACCATTCAAAACAGAGGGGTCTTGTCCATACTGCCTAGTGGAACATTCATGGACCGTGCCATCCCCTGGACCACAAGCCAAGACACAGCCGGGGAGCATTATAACAATTAAACAGCAGGGATAATTACAGGACAGTGCTAGAGCCTTTGCCATGGAATTTATTAATATTATTATTATTATTATTACTATTACTATTACTAGAATTATTTTACGGTATGGACATATGCTCTAATTACATTAAAAATGAGCCTTCTTTACTGCTCCTTTCTGCTTGGGATTGTCTCTTCCCTGTACTACACAAAGGACAATCATTTCAAAGTCCATAACCGATCCACAAGCTGGTCCTTGCATTACCCATCTTGCCCTGGTTTCACAAGCGTGCCCTCATCTCTAGTAACTTCGCAGCAGCAGTGCTGAGCGCCTTGCCGGGAAATGTAGTGAGATTTACACACAGTTAAAATAGAATAACTCCATGGCAGACTGGGAATGGAAAATGAGGGTGGAATCCAGACTGTGTTTATCCTGATTTTAAGCAGTGTTTTGGTTCCATGCCAGGCGACAGCATTTCACCAAATTATTCCAAAACAGCCCGCTGTTTGTTTTACTTTATCAATGTCGTGCTGGTGAGTGATGCCAGGCCGGCAGCTCTCCCCACAGCATGGGCAACGCTTGCCTCCCCTGTGCCCGCACATCCTGCCCTTGGGAGAGACCCGACTGAGGAGTGGGGGAACACCTGAGGCCATGGTGTCTGGAGGAAGACTTCTGCCAAAGACACTCATATCACCCTGCTGCCTGCCACCATGGAGAACAAACGCCTGTCTTCCCTTTCCCCTTCCAACGTTCTTGCCTGTTGAAGACCAGTCCTTAAGAAAAAGCTTCATCCAAAGCACAAGCCGTGAACACTTGTGCAAAGACTGCACAAGCCATCCCTAAAACACCGCTTAAACCCTGCCTTCGTTCAGTCCCTTTGCAGATGTGATTCCTCCCCTGTAGGACCCAGGCAGAGCTTCCCACCTCTCACTGTTCAATCACTGAAGATCCCTGCACTGGCAATGGCTCCTGACCTGAACTGGGGTTGAACCAACAGCCTTGAAGTAAAAGATGTCTCCAGCTCATTATCAGTCCTCAGAGGCTTTCAGGGGCTCACTGGCTAGAGCTCGCCTCTGAAAAGGAGACGAAGGGATTTCAGCCATTTAGCAGATGATCTGTACACTCTTATGATGATAACGACAGCTTTATTCCCATTGCAATCCGAAGAGCCCATGGGATCCAGCATGTTTCCTCCCACCCAGTGCAATACACAGCTGGTTACTGGGGAGTTACTGGTGCTAATTCCCTCTACATGGAACAGCGATCTCAAAGCAGCACTCAAGGAATCAGCTTCTGGCCCCAATGCCCATCTCATTCACAGCTTGAGTGATTGGGAAGTAAAATTGTAACAGCCCCTGGATTTACAACTGTACCAAGTTGATATAAACAAGATCAAAACTGGCCCCAGTAGTAGGATATTCCCCATCTGGGGAATGGCTGACATGATTGCCATATTTAAAAGAGTAAAAAAGAACAATTTGTCATGAAAAATGAAAGCGTTGTCTTGCTTGTGGGAAAAGAGCAGTCATTTTGCTTTCACAGATTTATTGAATATATTCTGTATATCCTTTTGGTTAGTAGGGCAGGTAGCTAGTGGGCACTCGAGCTGCAGACTTAGTTTTGACTGACCATTGCCACGCACGGCATCATCCCAGTTTCCTGATTAGACAGTCCTAACGTTTAGAGGGAATTTTCAAGCTCAAATATTCATCATTACAAGTCTGACATATTGCCCATTTTTGCTTAAAGATTGCCCTTACTGCCAAAATCTTGCCAGTAAATTTGTCCACTCAGTTATTCATAGATAGCAGAAGTATGAAGGGCACAGGCCTTTCAGAAACTGATTCAATTTTGGTTTAAATGAGTAGACATTTGTTGTAAAAAAAATATTAACGACAATTTCCATGTCTCGCTTCATGGCAATTCAAGGGCAACCTTAGCCTTTAGGCAGGGCACAACAGGGCTCAGTGGTGAAGCAGCTTGCCAAAATTACCTAAAAAGGGCTTTTCCAGGCCAAAGTACTATGGAGATGGGTGCAGAATGATATAAGAAAGACAAGCAACTTTCAACAGTTCAACTGACTCTTCAAACACAACATGCTTAGTCTTTGAAGTGCTCTGAAAAGGAAGGTAATCTCATTTAGCACTAATGCGCTGACTCCCACCCCTGATGAGCCCGTGAAACCCAGCCTCCATCACCCACTTGTTACCATTTTCAAACAAGCACCTTTGTGATGTCTCCCACGCCGTCCTCTGCCTTGGGAGAAGCTCCCAAAAAACCACCTAGAAAGCTATCCAGTGCTCTTGCTTTAAACCTCCTCTGTAAAACCCAGCTTGGTGCAATGCCTACAAAATAATCCTAACAACGGCAGATGTGCCATGACTTACTGCGGATCGCGATGACTAATGCCCTGGCGCTGTTTACGTGTGCCCCCACACCCGCCCGTATCCAAGCATCCTTGTATTTCAGCTGGAAATTTCAGCTGTATTTCACCTATTTTGGGTCACGGTGGCTTTGTGGCTCGTTCAGCACTGAGTAGGTTGCTGAAGTCGTGCTCCATAGCTAAGCCTCCCAGGTGATGCGGTGTCCTGGTTTTGGCAGGGATAGAGTTAATTTCCTTCCTAGTAGCTGGTACAGTGCTGTGTTTTGGATTTAGGAGGAGAACAAAGTTGATAACGCACCGATGTTTTAGTTGTTGCTAGGTAATGCTTACACTAGCCAAGGACTTTTCAGCTTCCCATGCTCTACCAACTGAGAAGGCTGGAGGTGCACAAGAAGCTGGGAGGGGGCACAGCCAAACTGGCCAAAGGGACATTCCATACCATG
>NW_008795557.1:1387791-1395140 GCF_000699145.1 Aptenodytes forsteri
TATTATTATTATCATATTATTATTATTATCATTTTATTTCAATTATTAAACTGTTTTTATCTCAACCCACGAGTTTTTCTCACTTGTGCTCTTCCAATTCTCTCCCCCATCCCACCGGGTGGGGGGGAGTGAGCCGAGCAGCTGGTGGTGCTTAGTTGCCGACTGAGATTAAACCACGACATGCGGTGGTCCAAATAACACATGATAAAAATATAATATAACAGTTGATCAACAGCTACAGCTGGATACGGAAAGCAGGCAAGGTGGTGTCTCCAATTGTGGGCAGACCCTGTGATTTTTCCAAATACATGCCCTAACCCACCAGAGCTTCCCCATCTGCCTCCATCCCGCTCCTCCACCTCCCAGCAACGTGCCTCGTCTCTGCCACATTTCTCTCTTTTACATAGCAAGAAGCGGACACAAAGGTGATCTGGTCTACAGAATTACAGGCAAGAGGGTGGGAAAAGACCTGACAAGCTCAGCTCACCCATTCCTGTGCCTCAAAGCCATCTAAACCATCCCCAGCCTGTTCAAGAAAACCTTCGCTGACGGAGGCTAGGCTCTCGGTGCTTGACTACCCCTGCTGCCAGAAGGTTTTCCCTTGTGCCTAAATTAAATCTCTCTCACTGCAATTTGAGTCCAATCCCCAGCAGACACAGAAAGCAGATTACTCCCTTTCCACAGCTACCTTCTACCCGTTTGAAGACTATTATCCTCTTTCCCCTCAGTCTTTTCTCCTTGAGAAAAGAGTCAAACCGTCTCAGAGAGCTCACCTCCGCTCACCATCAGCAATGGAGGTACCACACCAAACATCTCTGACACATCATCCTCTCCCACGCGCATACTCCCACACTCCCACACTCTCGTACCGTACCAGCCATCCTGCTTGAACACAGAGCAGAGCATCCCAGAGAGGTACTGCTCACCCCCTTCGTTCACATTTCTGGCCCTTGATGGCTCAAATCTGCACACACTGAGTCTGAGAGCCGCTTTCCAAGCTCTTAGGAAAGGGGAAAGTGGAAATTGGAAAGACCCTAGTGTCCTGGCTTAAATCCACACCTCCTTTAACAGAGCAGTAAGCTGTGTCTGGGTAATAGGGCAGCTGTCACACTTGCTAAGCTGCCTTCATGGCAACAAGCCATTAAGCACTGCAGCTCAAAATAAGCACCAAACCCCTCAGGAACGCCTGGACATGCAGTATCCCAGACACGCACGGTGAGTCTTTAATTTCAGCTGAAGACAAGGGACTAACCTCAGCCCTGGTCTGCTCCTGGGGTCACTTGGTTAATGCCAGTGCTGCTCTTGCCTTTACACTGAAGGGTGAATTTGGCTCGGTATTACTCATGCTGAAGCACTGAATCCCACAACGGTTTTAAGCTCCCAGCCACTTGATCATGTTCCTCTCCCACGTCCCCTTCAGATGAAGATACAGGGTGATGCAGCATTTGCCTGCAGAAGAGTCACTGCCAGGGCTGTGCGGAGCTCGCTGGCTTTGGCTCGCGGGGGAAGAGCTGCTGCAATCCCACCGCCTGGAGTTTTGTCATGAGTTAAAGACCTGAGCAAATCTACAAGCGCAGAGCAGAAACTCAGCGGAGGAAAGCTGTCAGCTGTGAATATCTACTGAACTACCCGCTGGATCGACAGACAGCTGAATCCGCAGACAGCCGCGAAGGAGGTGGGATGCTGGATGACTGCTTATTATGCTGAGCCAAATCCTCCTATTATTACCTTGTGTGCTACCTGTCTTCTTTTAATATATTCAAGTGTTGTCTCTCCTAGAAGCACAGAACTAAAAGGGATTTCCTATCAATCACCCTCATCTCTGATTCCTTTCCTATATATGTTCAAACACCAATCACTTATTTGCTGGTGGGATCCCTTCCTAGATATCTGTGTACAGCATATAGCAATGGCAATTTACATTCACATCTCCCACCAAAATAACAGACCCAGGGTTCGCCTGCTCCCTGGCACCTGGAGCGCATCACAAGCTCTATCAGTAGTCCCCTGCCTCTAAAAACCCAACATCAATCATCCGTACGTTGACTCCGGGTCCTCTCCAAACTCAAATGAGATTTAGCCCAAATTCACTCTGCAACGCATACTGACAGACTTCAGGTCAGCGATGACAAAGCAAACGTTTAAAAGCAGGTGACTTCCAGCAAAGCGACGATGTAGATTCACAATTCAGCCCCCTCTGCTAAGAGGCCACATTTGAAAAATAATGCAATTCTTTTAAGAGGGAGCTAGACTGTGGGTTGGCCCATTTGGCCACCTAAGGGCATCACACGTCCTCTCTGCCTCCTAATCGTATTATGAGAGAGTGGGAGGGGAGAACTGTCTGCCCAGCCGGTTCGTACTCTGTCTTCTCCATGCTATCAACGCCTGCTGAAACTCAGGGGGACTATACTGGGTTTAGTGAAAAGAGCATCCCTGCTGAGCAAAGGAAAGACAAGCTTGTGATTTGCAGAATCACAGCCTGTTCCGACAGGCTGCCACAGATCTTAGGGAAAGGTACCCCCGAGAAAACACAGCAGCTGCTCCTGCTGTGGAGCAGGAGATGGGCGAACCCCAGAAACCCCCAGCAGCGCTTACACCATAACCTTCCCCAATCTCAGCACAAAGCTCTCCTGACACGGGCAGGAGTCCAGCTGGAGTGTCCCTGCATCACTCCCACTTTGGCCTCTCCATGTCTGGGGAGAGTCCAGCGGTGAGAGCACAAATCCCCAGGAAATTTTAGGAAACATTTCCAGTTCAAGGGCTCCACAGCAAGAGGCACAATAAGCTCCTGAGAGACACTCTATGCGCAGCAGCATCCCGGAGAGGACAGGGTGATTGCAGGAAGAGGTGCCAACGGCACAAGTGTGGGAGGCTTGCAGAGGATTTGGACCTCAAAACCCCAAACGTTTGCAGCTCAGCAATGTTCACCCTGGCACGGCTCTTGCTAACGGAGCAAACGGAGGTTCCTCATGCTCTGTCAGGGAAATGACAGCACTTGGTGCTTTCTGTAGCACCCTTCAGGCTTGGGGCACTGTGCAAATACGGATGCACACAGCCTGGGACGTCACCTGCAAGGGTGCTGCAGCTGGAGAAACGGAAGCAGAAAACAATGGAGTGACTAGCCCAAGGTCACGGTTTCACTTACAGGCACAGAAACAGCTCTCAGTCCTCTAGCTTAGCAAATACACCCAGATACACCAGTCTAATAAACTCTTCCCTAGACTCTCTGTACAAACTGGCAGTAGTTTGAGGCATTAAGATTTCGAGCTCGGCAAAACTGAGAACTTCCCTTCAACAGAAAAGTCCAACTTTTGAATCAAAGAGTTAATATTGCAGGAGAGGCAGCATCATTATTAACGAAACCTGAAAACTACGTGAGAACTGGCTGTTCTCAAGGTATGCAAAAGGCTTTGTTCTTATCCAGACTCCAAATCTCATGTGATAAACGATGGTAGAATATAAATGTTAAAATGTTCATGTCCAAATAAAGTGCTCTGGTCTTATCTAAGTGAAACACTGCTATAATTTTCCATCAAAATGTTGTCAAAACTGCTACACCCTTACAAAATATTTTACTTCATTAACACCAACACTTTTCCAGGGGAAATGCATGCTGCTGGAAAACCTGGATCTACTCCCTGTGCAAGTGAGGCCCTGCAGAGTTTTAGGACTTTAAAATAACCCACCCTGTGTCTGCACATTCTCCCTGACGTACACAGACCTCCCATAGCACAGGGCAATCTTTTCAGAGAGAAGATCTTCAAGATACAGCAAGATCACACCAGACCTGCATGTTGATTCCCTTCCCACAGCCTCCTCAGGCAAGATGTACACTGCAAGTCTATTCTCCATGCTTCGTTATTTCCCCAGGGTGAAAAGGATTTCTTCTCCTCTGCTGCACACACAACAATGGGATGTTTTCGGGAAAAGAAAGTAAATGTTGTGAGTTGAGAGGAGCTCAGAAGCTGTTGTCCCTTTGGGTAGGAAGCACGCCACGAAAGGTGCCTTGCATTCATGCAAACTGGAGATAACAACAAACAAAGCCTCTTGCAACATCCTGGGATATCACAGGGTCAGGGGTGCTCACTGTGTACGCTCACCTCCCTTGCCAGCACGCTTCCAAGTCAGCTCTGTAGTTTGGTCTGCGACAGTACACCCCACAAAAATACACAGGTGCTGTACAGCCCTTCCACCTAATCATTTGCCTGCCAGTAAACGCCATCGTGGAGACAAGATGTTAAAAAAATTCAGCACGGGCACAACAAACTCAGCATCCACACAAGTTCTTGCCACCAGCACCTTTCAACCTTCGCTAACACTAGAAATGAGAGCAGAGCTCAGATGCCCAATTCTGATCAGCCTTGTCTCTGCAGACGAGGCTAGTAAGGAGGGGGAGAGAGATCAGAGATATATTTGTACAGTCTCACTGCGGTCCTAAGTGTTGTAAGAACCAATCTTTAAAGCTTGATTGACTTTATAAAGGCCAATCATGAGCTGGTAGGCAGAAGAGACGAAATGAGACAAACTCAAACAAGACAACCAAAGAGTGAGAGGCTCTCCTGTGCATCCTCAGGCTCCCACTCTCTTTCCTTCCCATCTCCGAGAAATTGCCAAGACTGGCAAGAAATATTGAAAAAACGCCACCACAAGACTCTTAATCAGCCTGATCACAGTTTGCAAAGGTATAGTTCAAACGCTTGGCTCTGCAATTTCCTTTTGCCCTTATTCTCTACTAGCACTGCTATTACGCAGGTGTAGCATCAGAGCATGTCCATACCATTGCCCTACCAAGCTAGGCACGGTACAAAACCAAAAGGAAAAGACAGCCCCAAAAAGCTTGTCTATGTTCCTTAACTTCAGAGGTTTTAATCTTTCATGATGGTCAAACAGCAATCCTGAGAAAGAGTCAAATTTGAACTCCAGCTTTTGAGCTGGATCCGAACAGCTCCATCGCGGTTTAGGGATGTCTGTCTCCAAAACTGATTCAAAACACAGCACTTTCAGCCCCTAGCTTCATTGAAATCAAAGAAAAATGCTTCCTTTCCCTGCCGCATGAGCAAGTCTCAGGGCCCAGCCTGGGGAAACTCTGTCCTTGGCAAGTCCAAATTGGCTGCCTGGGCAGCAACACTCGTCCCCCACAAGCCTTTCCTGGTCCTTTTTCACTGCAAAGAAGCTGTGCCCATACCAGGGTTACAAATATTTCAAACTGCCAGGGCCAAAGACTCCAGAAGGGAGATTTATAGCAATAAATAATATTAATGACACAGGCGGATGGAGCTTCTTGTCCTGAGAGCTCCAAAGGCACATGAAAAACTGCACTATAAATGTCACCACCGCAGACACCAACGATGACGAGATGCCACCTCTGGGGAAGGAAGGCAGCGTGGGCTTGCTCAGAATGACACTCAGTCAGGAAACCGAGGGTGGTACCGTGAGGACCTGGGTGAACAATGCTCCACAGCATCAACAAAACCTGGGCTTTGCTTAGTGGAGGGGACTCAGGAGGTAGCCAGGCCCCAGCTTTCCTCCCAGCATGGCCAAAGGACTCATCCTGATGCTCATGAGTTGACTCCAGGCTGGGAAAAAATCAGTTGTGAAAATGTAACCCAACCAGCAGCCAGCAGAGTTGGAAAGAGGACGAAGGAAGCAATTTTAGGCCTAAACCCCAAAGGACCAGCCGAGAGGTTAGTTGCAGATGTAATAAAACATGCCTGGGGGAAGGAAGCTGCATCCTCCTGCAGCCAAGCCCACTCTCAGATGTGAAAATACTTGCACTGATGATAAAGGGCTTACACCAACCCTGTGTTACCCAGAAAACACTCCAAACACTTAGAGCTGAGGGAGTAGCAGTATCTGGCCACTTCAAATTAACCATTTTTTTTCCTAGCTGCTTAGTTAAATAATACCAAGCGCTGTGTGAACATGAAGACTTAGCCCTCCATTAGAGAAACTTCTGTTTTAGCCAAGTCAAAGACTCCTTTCTCTCTTCCCACACCGCCTGGTCCTCTGCCCGCTTCCAGAAGAAGGATCGGCAGAGGACCTTCACCAGCAGCTCAGCTGCATACCTGGGCTGGCTTCATTTCAGACTTTGCCTTACAAGTATTCCTGCAGCAGAAATCACAATTTTTTTTCGCCGACCATGCAGCCTCCCCAAACTTTGTCCTTCCCGCACGGGATGAGGCTCACCCATCAATCATCCTGGTGGTCATCACAATCTCTGGAGCCAGACACTTAAGCTGCTGTAGCTTGGGCTGAAGGGTGAAGCCTTGCTGCTGGCAGGACACAGCCCTGCAGGCTCACAGGGCAGGTACCGAGCAGCAGGGTACAGAGCGGCAGGAGATGGGTCCTGGCTGGCTCACCTGAGCTCAGCCTGGCCACTTCGAGAAGGCTGGATATCACTCCTGGAGAGCACTAGCTCAGCAGACTGCCTCCCTACCAGCTTAGTTTCATGCAGATCCCAGCCTGCCTGGTGGGAAGACAGGGAATCAACGACCCGTGGAAGAAGGTGGGTGCAGGGATGCCAGCGTCAATGCAACCAGCTCCTTCCAGGCCCCTTCCAAGTGGGAACCCAGTCCTGGTCCTACCTCCAAGCATCCTTCAACCAGTGCATCTCTGCCGAGACCAAAAACTTGGTGCCTCTCTCAAGAGGACCCCGAGAGCGGCTCTACCCGACGCCCCAAAGCCCATTTCACAACGCTGTAGTGGCTGGGCCTGCACGAGGCCCGGGCAAACACAACCAACGCTGTGTCTTTAAAACCACTTCAGTGCAGATGTTGTTTCCATGGTAACTAGTGGACCAAATACATTAGTGTTTCTAATAATAAACCAAACCTTCATCTTGGAAAATGTGATTCCCCCCCTCCCCTTTACCACCATCACCCTTCCTTTCTTCCTTTCCCCTCCCCTTTCGCTGAATTAAGCCAGCATTTAACAAGCAAGGCGTAATTAGTAAATAATTGCAAGGGCCCAGTAACTCCCAGTGCCCAGGCAGATGGAGAAGCGTTGGGTGGAGGGGGTTCGTGCTTTGCTCTACGAACCCGGGAACTGTCCAAAAAGGGAGGAACTACTTAAAAAAAAAAAATTAAAAAGCACAAGGTGGAAGAGAGGAGCCTGCGAAGCCCCTTTTGACCACCCTGGTGTCGCCTTTGGTGCCCTGGCACCCTCCCCGCTCTCTGACTCAGGGTGCAGCCGCCCGGCGATAATTTCTAGGAATCTCGCACTTTTTTCCGGAGGCTCCGTCCGAGACGCGGCACCGGCTTCGTGTCACCGACAGCGGCCAAAACTTCGCAACTCTTCCCCTCCACGGGCCCCTATTCCGGAGTGGGGAACACCCCCCTCCCACCCCCCCC
>NW_008795557.1:1395931-1396654 GCF_000699145.1 Aptenodytes forsteri
GGAGGGGGGCACGGGAGAGCGGCGGGGCTGCGGCGGGGAGGGGGGCGGCCCGGGGCGATCCCCCCCCAAAATAAGACACGTGCGAAGGTTTCGTGCGTGGGGAGCTCACGGGAGCGAACACGCCCGGCGGGGTTGGTGGCCCCCCACGTTTAGCGGTATTCATATTCAAACGCACAGCGCAGGGATGGAGGGATGGGAAGAAAGGGGGAAGCAGCGCGGCAGCGGCCCCGATATGTGTGTGTGTGTGTCCCCAAAGCTGCGGTCAGGGTGGAGGGGAAGGGGAGAGGAAGGTCGGCGGGGGAGGGGGGGGGGGTGGAACCTCACGGTGTGTCGCCACGGTCCCGGCGACACCGGACTGCAGCAGGGCTCGGGTCTGTCCCCGGCGCCCCTTCGCGCAGGTACCCGAAAGCCGCACGCCGAGGATGCTCCGCTCCATCCCGGTCGCGTCCCCTTCCCTCCCTCTTTATTCTCCCCTGTCCCCCCCCGCCGTGTGTGTGTGTGTGTGTGTGTGTGTGTGTGTGTGCTCCCCCCTCCGCTCCTCCCTCCGCGGCGCCGCCGGCGGGACTCACCATGTCGGGGCTGAGCTGGGCTAAGATGGCGAAGGCGGAGAGCCGGTCACACAGGCACTTAGTCCGGGAGGCGTCGAGCGGGACCGTTCGGCAGCCGCGCCAGGACCAGGCGCCGGGCGGGGAGGCGGAGGCGGAGGCTCTGCTGGAGGGAGGG
>NW_008795557.1:1396810-1397310 GCF_000699145.1 Aptenodytes forsteri
GTAAACGTCCCCCTCCACCCCCCCGGGCTGCCCTCCCTCGCTCTCCCCATATCCACCTCCCCTAACCCCATCGCCCACATATCCCATGTATGCACGCATAACCGTATAGCCTTGTCCCACACACCCACTATGTGGGTGAATAACCCTATAGCCCTGTGACATACAGCCCATATAAGGATGCATAATCCTATAGCCCTGTCCCACATATCCCATATACACCTCCCTCACGCTACAGCCCTGTCCCATATATCCCACATACGGATGCATAACCTTATGGCCTTGTCCCACACACCCACTATGTGGATACATAACCCTATAGCCCTGTGACACGCACCTCATATATGGATAAATAATCCTATGATGCCCTCTCCTACACAACCTAAATACACCCTCCTAACCCTACAGCCCTATCCCACATATCCCATGTACGGACGCATAACGTCATAGACCTGTCCCACAGACCTGATATACACCTCGCTCCCCCCCCCCCCCCCCCCCCC
>NW_008795557.1:1397578-1480146 GCF_000699145.1 Aptenodytes forsteri
CCCCGCACCCCCCAGAGCTCTGGGCAGGGCAGGAATGTCCCTGCCTCATGGCCAGAGAGACCTCAAGAGATCGAAGGGACAGAGTCCCTGCTTTCTCATGGCATCCTTTCGGGCTGGGGAAGAGCAGCAGAATGGGGAAGGGGTCATAAATGGGAAAGGCTCCATGTGAAGTCGGCCATTGTCCTGCAGATGGGATGGTTTCATCGGGAAAAGTTATTGCAGCCCCATCTCCACGTGAGCACTAAGGGCTGAGCCAGGGAAAAGGGGAATCTCATGCTCTGCCTCACATGCCGAGGTACAGTCATCACCCAAAACGTACAGTCATTTTCCACCCATTGCTTCTGTGTCTTGTCCAGACCACTCTCCTGAAACGTGGCCACGTACGGGGTGCAAATGCAGAGAGTAAGTGCAGGAATGTAACGGATGGGGAGAAGGTCAGGATCCATGAGGATAACCTGGGCTTCACTGGAGCCTGGGACAGTATGTGGAGGCAGAGCAAAAGGGCCATATGCCTTCGCTGGAGGAACATGGGTGTAAGATGTCCCCTCTCCACATCTGGCCATCCTCAGAAGAGGGGACCTAGGCAAGAATGCCAGCAGCAAGCTCAAGGCAGCTCCAGATGGAGCCAAGCTGCTCAGCAGCCTTAGGTGTATCACAGATGGCCTGGACTTCTCCATACTGCTGACTCCGGCAAACCTGCCTTGAGTTGCAGAGTTTTTTGCAGGTCTCGACTCCACGCACACACTGACAACGAGACAGAGCCTCCCTCCACCTTCCTAACCACTCCGCAAGAAAGCGGAGAGAATGGGCTGGGTACCAAGAGGGTAACAGAACATCAACACATGCCGTTGATTCTGTTGCGATTATCTACTCGGATCCGGTTTAACACGTGACACTGAGCCTTCCTCAGTTACCTCCGTTTTGGATTAAAGCGCTTTTCATAGTAAAAATTAAAAAAAAAAAAAAAGCCAAACTAATTTTGCTGTAGAAGTTGTCAGCAACACACAATCCAGAAGAATTTTTTTTCTGATGCCCATCCAGGCCTTTCTAAATGTCTGGACCCTCCCGCATGTCCATCCAGCTGATGGGACATAAACCTGTCTTCCCTGAATAGTCAGCCCTTCGCATGCTCTTCACTGAGCTAAGTCACATCATCTCTTAGAGGCTCTCGGGATCAGGCATCATTCTCCGGTCTCTTCCATGCACCTTCTGCAATTCACCACCGCCTTTCCTGGAAAGGACTGAGAGATCCAAGGCCAATCTCAGAGGGAATACGAATTCCGTGTTCTCCACCTATATTTCCAAGAACTGCATTAGCCAGTTGTTCTGTTTATTCACTGTCACCAAGACAAGCGCCTTATTTATGGTGTGTATAAATAATGGCAAATGCTCAGACTCTACCAACCAGTTATGTATTCTCATAGAAAGTATTAATTTAGCTTGACAAGAACTATTTTCCGTAAGTTGATTGCTATTAATGTCTCTGTTTTAATGAGTATGCTATTATTCAATTATAATCATAATATTACCCACGATCCCCTAATTTTTGGATCCTGTGTCAGATGGCGTGTCATTGTGCCTCAGACAGATGTGAGGCGGACGGCTCTGGAGTGAGGCTGTTGTGCTTACAGACACATGCTCCTCTCTCCAGATTTTGGGAACACTTCCACCCTTCTTTTACTAAAGAGCACTGATCCCCAGTTAGCCTTAGCCTGCTCTTCCAAAACTCTTGTATGTAAAATTACCCCGTCTTGTTTCTCTTAAAAACATCTTACTTTAGTAGATGATGTATAGCATGTTTTCTAGCTGCTGGTGTAATGAAAAGTATTTCATTAGCCTGGGATGTGGATTAAGTAACCAGGCTCTCTTCCAATTACAGAATACAGGCGTTTATTGAAATTTCTGCATTATTATAAATAAATCTGTCATTTCTAGCTAGTAACAGACCAATACCATTAGGATTTATTTTGGTTTTAGTATACTCTAAATTTTCCTTTTTAATCATTTTAACCATCCTGAACAATAAAATTCTTACATCTTTTTTTTTCTCTTATCTTTTTCAAGCTTTTAATTTGTATTGCTTACTATCAATTCATCCTTTGTCCGTATCTCTACAACAGCTTTTACTTTCCCTCTAAAGCAGACTGTTGTTGTTTTTTGTAGATATTGGTTTATTTGTCTTTGCTGGATTTTTTTTTTTTGTTGTTTAGTTGGGGTTTTTTTAATGCTCTGGTTATCTTTCTCACTTATGGGTTTGCGGATATCTAGAAAAGTGCTCTTAAAAAGGCTCCTAATTATCCTTAACTTTTTCTGTTTAAGCAGGCTTTCACAACAAATAGACATGCTTAAAGCTATCATTCTTAAAGCATCAGATGTGTGTACATTGACACACACGTACACCCCCTGCCCCCAAGCAATTTGAACTCTCTTGAAATGTGTGAGTACTATTGCCTTAACACCGCTTTCAATCCCAAAGCCCAGCTTTACTCATTTACCAGCTTTCAGAGTAGACTGGGACAGATCTGGGCCATGCATCAACAGAAGTAACCTCATCCAAAAGAAAAAAGGGGAAAAAAAAAAGGCAAAAGAAATCAGAAAGCCTAACGAAACAGGAAACCCCAGGGAAGGTATCAGAAAACAAATAATACTCCCTAGATGCTGCGCCTGGTCTCACACTCTCACGGCAGAAAAGCTGACAGTAGTGAATGCAATATCAGACTAAAGTCTATCCAGGGCCAAAGCCACGCTTGGCACGGCCTGATATCCATTTCTAGATGCGCATACAGAAAGAGCACATAGCGATATCTAGGCAAAAAAATTAAAAATTATAATAACCGCCCTTTGCTCTTACAAGATCTGGTCTGATGCCTGCTTATTTACCCTGTTGGATTCAAAGAAATCGGTTGGATCAAAGCCATCCAGTTTTTACTTTAAAAGCTGCTATAAATCACACAAAGGATGGGTGCTGTGGGACGTGCTCAGTCAGAAACTTGGTGTAAATCACCTCAGAATAAGTCCAACTATGCCATTTAATAGAAAATGAAAATCTGGCCCTCATTACTACCTGTGATTATTAATTGATTATTACCAGTTATTAAACTACTCAGAATATTCAAATGCTGGGTGCTCCAAAGAGCATGTCCGTTCCTCTGGTTTTAAGCTCCTCAGAAGAATAACTCTTCTCTCATCCTTTCCTTCCTCTTTGCAAATCTGATTAATTGCCTGTTCTCTTTGCCCTGCAATCCTTTTGATACGAACACCTCTGCCCCCTTTTGGGATGTGGCTTGGAGCTGGGTTGGGGAAATGTATTGGCAGGTAGGAGGACACGCCAGAAGAGTCACCAGCCTCTTTTCACTGTCCACTTGCTGCCACGTGGCAAGAGGCAGGTTAAGCTCAGTCTTCAGAAAGCTGAGCGAAAGGTTTCTTGGGCATTGCACCATCACAAGGGCTAACTGATGCATCACCTAAAGGTTCGCTCATTGCTTCACTCAGGGCACTCAGGCGAGGTGCCGGCATTGCCTTATTCCCAGTGTGGACATGATATTATGAACCTTCATTCACGCCTAGCTTCTGGATTCAGCCTGTGTTTCTTTATTTTAAAATTAATTTCTGGTCCACGTGGTTGCTGAGAAACTCCTAAAGATGCAAGATTCAGTTGCAACTGGAAGGCTTCAAAGTCACAGGTATATTGGTGTGAAATCTTGTGAATAATGCCAGTCCTGTGATTTTGGGCGGTCCCATTCATGGCTTCTGAACGTTTGAGCCTGTCCAGCAACACCTGTTGCAGATGACATATTTAATACCACTGAGAGAGATCTAATGGGATCTCTCCACGGTCCGTGGGAATCACATCTGAGGGAGTTTCGGTCGTGTTGGATGCAGGTAGCATTCTGCCCAGGCAACGGTGTGTAGGGTCAGCCAGCAAGTATTACCAAAAGCCTCGTAGTTCAGGGCAGACTCCAAATCCTAAACGATTAGATCACTGAATTTTGTAATTTAAAGATTGTTTCACTGGGATCTGTTCAAATTACAAAACGGGGATATTACAAAAAGGGCATATTGCGTATTTGAATGCAAAATACTTTCATCATGGACCTGATTAAAAGCTGTAGAAGAAAATGGGACATTAATGAACAGGTCCGTAAGGGGAGGTACATGTGTGTGTTTGTGTGTGCGTGCCTGTGCGTACAGGTTTCACCTGTAGATCAGTACCGAGCCTTTATCTTCTCAGCAAAACCTTTGATTCTGCAGAAAAGTACCCTGGGTTTGTAATGGAAAACCCATGCTCACAGCTCGGTGGCAAAGAAAAAGAGCAGAATTTGAGTTATTCACAAATATTGAATCCAGGTACACTAATAAGGAAGCAGAATTATTTCCAGGCGGTCTCAAGAGGGGAGGGAAGAGAAGAAAGAGGAACTCTACTAAAGGGAAAACGTGGGCAGAATATTAGAGAACAGTGTAGTCAGACTGATTACAAGCCATTCAAAGAGGAATTGTAGAAATCCCCAAACCAGACTGGCGTAAAAAACATTGTACTAGAAGGCTTAGCAGGAAACCTGACAAGCTGGTTCTGTCTCTAATGTCTATGGTCAGATTTATCTCCAGTGTAATTCCAATGATGTTCCACAAGAAAATGTTTCACCATATGTTACAACATGACTATGAACGTTATTTGAGCACTTGATGGGAAAAAGCAATTCAGCACTGTCTTGTAGATTTAAATAGGAACTAAGCACATGCTTAAGGACTTTCTTAAGTAGAAATGCTGTTCTGAATAGGAATTTGCACAAATGGAGAGCCTTTGTTGTGGGAAGAGGCATGGATCAGAAAGAGGTTTTAAAAATGGGGTGTATATTTGAGACTTAAATAATACAAACAACCTCCAGAGGTTTCTTCCAACCTCAATGATTCTGCGGTTCTCTGATACTTCTTGCTTCACATGGGCCATTCCCCCCTTGCTAACCAGGCAGGTCATGCAAGGGCTTGGCATGGGTCCAGCTGGCAGATTGATTATTAATTTGGAGAATGAACCAGAGATGAAGTCAAAGTTAATCCTTTTTGTGGGATTCCCAAAAGCAATTTTCATTTCCAGCCAAAGGCTGCCCCAGAGTGCCTTTCAAACACTTTGGCTCTGCGCAATAGCTCGGGACAAAAAATGTACAATCATTTTTCTGCAGCAAGTGTGTGAGAGTCACCGTTTCTGCAGGACCTCAGGGTTGGATTAAAAAGTGGATGGTTCCCGGGAAAAAGGGACGTGAACAGGTTTGCACCTTTTGAAAAAAAAAAAGGCTGATTAAAAAAAAAAGTAAAAATCTTTGATTGGCTGCTAAAACAGTCACAAAAGATCTCATGCCAGATAGGTAAACACTGAAATAAATTAAACACTAAGCTAAATATGGGCTAAAATCAATCTTTAATACTGTAGCTGCTCGGGAAGTTTTGGACGCTGTCAGTGCCAAAGCAATAATCGTGCTTTGGTTAGTTTAGACCTTCCTAAGAACCGAATAAAAGCCGCAAAACTGTTTCACAAGGGTCATCCTATTATCCAAGAGATAATTTTGCCTTTCTGTGATCAATCCACTGATTCAAAGCCAGGCTGAGCTCTCAGTTATGCTACTGAAAATCCTGTGAGACATCTCACACATCCAGCAAGTCAGTTTAGGCTTACTGGAGCAAAACCTTTCCTCCTAGAAAAATCGTGCACTTCTGTGTCTCTGAATTTCAGGTGTAGCACCAGTTTGGTGACATCCATGTAACCCAATCTGAAAACTGAAGCTCCAATGCAATAACTGATTGTCCAGCATTTTTCCTACGCTCATTTCAAAGAAATCAAGTCATCAACCTCATTTAGCTCACAGCCCAGAAAGCCAGCCATATCCTGGGCTGCATAAAAAGAAGCGTGGCCAGCAGGTCAAGGGAGGGGATTCTGCCCCTCTGCTCTGCTCTGGTGAGACCCAGTACTGTGTCCAGCTCTGGGGTCCTCAGTACAAGAAAGATGTGGACCTGTTGGAGCGGGTCCAGAGGAGGGCCACGAAAATGATCAGGGGGCTGGAACACCTCTCCTATGAGGACAGGCTGAGAGAGTTGGGGTTGTTCAGCCTAGAGAAGAGAAGGCTCCGGGGAGACCTTATTAAGAAATTTTGTCGCTGGAGGTGGTGAAACACTGGCCCAGGTTGCCCAGAGAGGTGGTGGATGCCCCATCCCTGGAAACATTCCAGGTCAGGTTGGACGGGGCTCTGAGCAACCTGCTGTAGTTGAAGATGTCCCTGCCCACGGCAGGGGGGGTGGCCTAGATGACCTTTAGAGGTCTCTTCCAACCCAAACCATTCTATGATTCTATGATAAGGAAACTGAGGTACCCAAAGGAGATGCAAATGGATACAGTCATGGAAGAGGGCATTAATAGAGCTCTGGTCTTTGGAGTAAGCAGTCACTCCTGAAACTACTGAGCAACATTGCCTTCCAGCCAATAAACGCATCCATACATCCTTTGGCTGGGTTCCCTGCTTTCTTCATAGGAAAAAAAAAAAACAACCACCAGGTCTCCAGAGCCACTCTAAAACTTTGTGCTCAACTGCTGAGATCTCTCTGTCTCCTTATGAGTTTTGTTTGACACTGATGCCCTTTTTCTCACCTCTACCCCGACAGCATAGACCTGGCACTGAACAAAACAATTTTCTGCTGGTAGGAAAGAATCAATAATCAGATTAGCAACTATTATTAAATTAGCTGTTTAGGAAAAAAAAAAAAAATAGAAAAAAGGAAAAAAAGAAAAACTTACTATTGATCCAGTTGCTTGGTGCAAGGAAAATGAAACCAAAGCAAGAATTTTTTTTTTTTTTTCCAGAGGCGCCTAATTCCAGGTGGTTTTGGCTGATTTACTTCAAAACTGACACAAGCAAAATGAAGACAATGGTGATTTATGAAAAGATTCGTGACCTATGGGAGATGAGGGACATCTGGGATTTTCTCCAGGTCCTTTTCTTTTTTGGGGGGGAGGGACGAACAGGAAGAGAAAGTTACAAGGAGGCTAAAAGCAAGGCCTTCTTCCAGCTGTGAATTCATAATCATGGTTAACTGAATTTGAGCATTTTGCAGGGGACAAGGTTACTTAGTATCTGCAAATTAGCCCCAGAAAAAAATAAACAGCCCGTATGCAGCATCCAGTCTGAAGACTTAATTAACATAAACAATGTTAAAACGCACAAAGAAATACATATTACCATTGAAATAAAGCATATGGCTGGCTAAATACCCGTAAGATTATCTGGAGATAATCTTTTTAGACACCATAAATGCAGCTGACGCTGAGCTGTAATGACTCTCATCAGAAGGCCACGCTATCCCACTGGAGAGGAAGCTCAGCACTTCCCAATATTTTCAGCCTCCTGGGCTTTGGACTTCCATTTAAAATCCGGAGCATGTGGTTGATAATTAATGAGCACTCTCCCCCTTTACGTCCCTGCTCCACAGCTCCAGAAGAAGGCCTGAAATGCAGACATCATCTCTTGCAGATGGAACTCGCACCATGCCTTGGTCTCCGAAAACTTGCCCCAGTGCACAAAGAAGGGTGGGGTGGGAGAGGAGAACTTGGCCATTGGGTCCATAACCTGCGATTGCAATTTTCTTGCACTTCCCTGCCAAACTTCCTTTCCAAAGGCAGCCACAGGACAGATGTTTCATCAGGATGGACCCCCAGAAGGACCACTCTGCCCCGTGTGTCCTACCCAGTAAGCCACTGAACAATCCTCAACACATGCCACTAATGTCAAGGCTTTAATACAGAAGACCTGACACCAGGGGCTACAATGGACCGTAGAGAAGAAATGGAGAAATCAAAGACACTGTTAGTGTCCTTGGTCTTTAAAACAGAAACAAATGTGAAAATCCCTGTGAGGTGTCACAATATTCACGTTGCAGAGGAAACCAGTTCAATAGCTCCTGCTCATCGAACCTGGAGAAATATTCCTTCCTGATCCCAGTTCTAGTGGTTGCTTAATAATTACAGATCTGATCTCTTCCACAGTATCACAGCTCAACTTACACACAACATCAGGAATTTAGCTTGAAGTATCATGGGGGTTTCTTTTTTTTGTATAGCATATTTGAAGTCTCTTTGTCTTGTGGATTTTCTCTTTTAAAAGGATGACATTTTCAAGCTCTACAGAACGCTGTGAAATAGAAACAGAGAAGCCTACAGCTCCCTATAATCCCGTGACTTCATAGCTTTAAGAAAAAAGAAAAATCATTCTCAGATTTAGCTACTCTGCAAGCACTGGTATCATCAGGTCGGCTCACCTGTCAGTGACCGCAGAAGATGACCTCGGACTACTTTCCACAACAAAGCAATGTTTTATCCCTCCAAGACTTTAGCCTCTGCTCTTAAACTCATCTTTGCTGTCCAGAGCTAAATGCATCATTACAGCATTTCTGGAATCCCTCTGATGCAAGAAGCAAAGGCTATACCTCCTAATCTTATTTTTGGGCAAAATTGCTCCATTGGAGCTTTCCTGCTACACTGGAATATCAGAGCAATAAATAGTTCATTAGGTATCAGGGTTGTCTTGGGAAAAAGGTGAAAACAGGAGTTACTGTGAAAGTATTGTAAATAGAGGTTGGGACTTTCTGAAGTTGACTTTCCCGAGTGGAGGGAAGTGTACCCCTGGCACAACAGGCGAATGGAAAGATGAGCAGTAAGATGGCTGGTCTCATTACCATGTAGGGCTTCTTTCCAACAAAGGACAAGGTGAAATCAGTGAGTGATATATCTGTCTCCCCCACACCTCTACGTGACATTCACAGCTGCTTATCCAGGCTTCGCAGGACCGTTCTCTCCAGGGGCAGCTCCTCGTCTGTCCTTGGCTGGAGCGCTTGCATGGAAATGTTTTGGCATGTCTTGCAAAACAAGAACGGGAGCTAGGACTGTCTTGAATGGGCTGCCACCCACTTGTTGTACCACACAGCATGACCCTCCTGAAACCACCCGCTTTAGCAAATGTGTAGAAAGAGTGCATGTTCCAGCTGGACACGAAAATGTTCAGCTTACCCTCTCCGCTTTCATACAGCTTTCCAGCTGCAATTTCTCAATTAGCATGAGATGCCTGAGACGTTAAAGACTCGTGGCTGCTTATGCAGTCAGTCCTTCTCATGCTAGGAAGACTCTAACTGGGTCACAGTCCAAAAGGTGGGTACTCTGCTTTTCTGTTTATAAAATGATGTGGCTCCACAGCAGGCATTAACCCCTGTGTGGTCCAGGCAACCCTCTTTCTCTGCCTTGTACAACAGCCAGTCATCTTACGATCATTTCTGAGAAACTGGGAAAGTTTCCTGGTTACGCAGAAAACAAAAGCGCACCAAAGTGATAAGCAGCAGCCTTGTCCTATGTACTGAAAACATTTCAGGGAAAATCCTCAGAGGAACCGAGCACATTAGCAGAGTACACCGTTTTCTACGCCTGGACATCATGGTCCCATGCTCAAGTCTCATGGGAAAGGAGGCTTGGGAAAAATGGGGAAACAAGGTAGTAAATGCTTTTGCTAAGCGTACCAGATGCCAAAATAAATGTAAGACATTGCCAGCCGGCAGTTAACCAGCTGGAAACGCTCCCTTTGGCTAGCCAAGGATGTACAAATGCACTCGGTTTAGAGGCAGGGAGAGCAATACAAACACCTGGTAAGAGATATCTCACATCCTCTTTAGGGTATGGTCAGGCTGCCTCAGATATGGCAGCATCTATGTCCTATTTGCAGTTCAGCACTTCCATCTTCCTAGATGACCCCAACGGAGCCTGAAAGGACTCAGAGCTTTCCCCCCAAGCCCTCAGTCAGACCTCAGGGGAGCAGAAGGATGGTTAGCTGGCATGGGGAGACGACCACAACCATCATCCCATGGCTGCTCACACCTAACCCTGGCAATGACAGGGCAGCAGGTTTGCCTCTGCATCTCCAGCTGGGGAGTTTAAACATTGCTCTGGTGCATACGACTGAAAGGAAAGAGGAAGATGAAAGTGTGTTACTAGCTCTGAACAAAAAGCCTGCAAATCCCAGCTCTGGTCCAGACCCCCTGTCACTTGTGCTCTCTTTTTTTTGGCCTCCCCCTCTCTGAAATGGCCCGAGCAATCTCGATGCTCTTCCCAACTTTTCATAGCAAAGTCAGGGACGGAGACGCAGACTGCCGCTTGTCTACCTATAAGCAGCACTTTGCAAAACAGCAAACAAACACCGCTGCCGATGTCCCAGCCCTGTCTCGAAGAGTACAGGAGGCCCCAGGGCCAGGTTGGGAAGAAAGATGGCTCTCTTGACACCGAAACACTAGCTTCAGGGTACGCTGCTTCTCAGAAACCTAAATCAGAAAATTTTAATGGCTGAGTGCAGGGCTAGCAGATAAAGAGACAAAGAAAAATAAATCAGGCAGATGATAGAGGGGCTGGGAATAGGAGGAGGTAGCAGACGGTAAAATAAATTAAATCAAGAAGCCAAATTAAGGTGCTGCAGGCAAAGATGAAGATGCTGGATTAAAGATTAACCGTAACCAAGAGGGAGAAGCAGTCCTTTAAAGATACAAATTATTTCAATGCACTTAGCAACCCCCCCCCCAAATCTCCTGAGAATAAAGTCCTCACAGATGCAACAGGATCACAGTAACAGATATATCTGGACCTGGGAACTCTGGATAGCTTCACGCTCCAGTGTTTCCAGCTGAGAAGGGGCATTAAAAGCAGAGCAAAGGCAATCACCCTAAAAAATGGAAAGTCCTGTGTTGGCTGAGGCAAAGGGGAGGAGGTGCAAGGAATCCTCTGAGAAGGGCTTGGGCACTGTACAAACAAATTCTGGGGGTATTTTGAAATTATTCTGAATCCAGGGGAGCTGCTGAGCCCTTTGGGGCTGCCCGTTCACTGAGCATTTCCTAATCTATCTCTTGCCAAATAACTTCAAAGGAATGGTGGGCGAACTCGAAGTGGAAGCCCGCCTTTCACACCTGCTTCGTTGCATCAGAAAGCAAGAGAGCTCAGCAAACATCCCCATCAAACTGCAAGCAGGTGCAGCAGGTCACCCTTCGGCTCAGCCGCTGGGCGCAGAAGATACTTGTCCCATCACGGCACATTACGTGTTCGCACCATTTCACATCACCGCTCTGGGATTGCCGGGAGAAAGGTCACTTATGCATTGCCACCTCCCTTCAGCACAAGCAACTCACATTTTGCAATGGAGCATCTAAGACCCTGTTTTTATAAGTGTAAGGAGGGCGGTGGAGGAACTGGAGGAGGTCGTGAGATTAACATTTTTAAAACCCTGAATTGTTTTTATCATGTCTTTCAAACGTACTAATAAGGTTCTCCTGGGCAATACAGACTTGGTAGTGGCTGTACAGACCACAATAACAGCAGGTTACTTCTGGCTGTGTTAGCCTGTCTGTTACGGTCTAACCCTGCTCCTCGGACGGACAGACAGACAGAGCTTTGAGCCTTGCTGATACTGGCACAATTATCCCGCGATCGGAACCTCAGAGAAATACCAAAATCAAAATCAAGACCCGCTTCAAGCCTACAACTGTACATCAGTGAGCTCTGAATCAGGCCCAAGGAGCGATTAGGAGTTCAGGGAGCCAGGTGATAGTAGCAAGAGGCAGGCGCGCACACACACGCACACAGGGATGCTGCTCTGTTAGACGAGACCGTTTACTCAGTGTGAGTTCAGCTAGCTGCACTCTTTTCTCTGCCAGTGCTTTCCTTTGCTCCTTGCTTTCCCTTTGGCCTCCTTTTCCTTTGCACTCTGCAAAATGAGCGTTTCATGGAAGTGGAGCAGCCAAGAGAAGCAGAGCTGACAGCCCCTTGAATGCGTGGAGCGCCTCCCTTGTTCCCAGTTCAAATTTCGGAAAGCAGCATCTGCCCATTCCTGAAGGTCATTTGGATCCTGGTTCAGGAATCCTGCATCGCTGCTCACCGCCTCCTCATCGTTATCCCCCCCCCCCAGCCACTACAAATGTCCTTTCACATTATATATTAGTTTGTTACAGGTTTTGGGTGGGAGGGGGTAAATAAAATGTAAAGCAAACGACAAAAAGCCGCCACGGTGGGACCAGTGTGATTTCTGACTTGACTTACGTGGGTGTACAGAGGAATCTACTAGCGGGTTTGCTTTGGGTTTACATTAGCAGAAGAGGAGGAAACCTCTGGGAAATAAAGATGATGCTAATGCAGTGAGGGGGCTGGTGCACTAGTGGCTAAATAAATGCCAATAAATAAATGCTGATGTTGAAGATCGTGCTGCCCCCTGTCCTTGAACAACCTGTTCCCAGCCCTCCTGGGTGCTGATCGGATGCTTTCTCACCGGGGGTCGGGGGTCGATGTAAACAGCTCCCTGGTGGGCAGGACCCAGATCAATCAGAGGGAAAGGGTGAGATCCCTCAGCGGGGCTGCGCTGCTCAGCTGGGAACAGAGCAGCAAGCAGAGAGGCGGCTGGATTCATCGATTCCCTTTCAGCCCCAAAGCCACGCTGCTGGGAACGGTACCTTGCCACAATTTGACATGCGTGACAGCAGCGAGGGTGCAGGGATGCAGAAAGCCACAGAAAACAAAGCTCGGGATCGTAGTGAAACCAGAGAGCAGTGGAGCAAACTTCCCTTCTCCAGCCTGCTAAAAGCCTGGCTGGACTGGCAGGAGGCTGAAACACAAATCAAGCTCCAGACCTGCAAAGCTGGCAGAGGTTTTCCTGCTGGAATATTTCCCCACCATGCAAGCCCAATGGTTTTATGTGGACAGCGTGACTGCTGTCGGGTCCGCTCTAATTCCTACTTTCCCCTGCCGATGGTTCTGGCTGGGAGAAAAGACATGCCTGACCCTCAGACATAGCACCCCAGCATTTTGCAAAGAGCAGGAATAAGGAGCAGGTGCTGAGCGGAGCGACACGGATCTGCTTGTGCTTTTCTCAGGAAAGCAGGTCACGGGAGAGGAGGGGGAGTCATTTCCCAGCTTTGCTGCTGAAAACGTATTTAACCAAAGCTACGCTGGTAACCAAACACTCTGCCAGCCCCTGGAACTCATGCAAAGAGGGATTGCTATCAAAACCCTTTAAACCCACTTTCTGCTAATGGAAATGGCTTTCAGAGATTCGGGCTGGTGGAAACCTCTCTCCTCCCAGCAACATTTCTTCATTAAGCTTTCTCCTCCCTCCTCCCCATCCTGCCTTATCTCCGTACATCTGGGTAACACAAAGGACAGAGTGCTCCCCAAGAAACCCAGACAGCGGACTTTATCTCACACCTCCAGCAACACCCCTACCCTCAGCCAACCAACTTGTCCAGACTGGACAGATGTTGCAGCATCTGTGCAAACTTGCACTGAACTGCCTGATGTATTTTGTGTGCTGACGTTAAGCTGAGTTGCAGTGACAAGCTTTGGAGGGACTCAAAGAGTATTCACCCGATAGGGAGGTTCTGACTTCCCACTTAGTAGGAAGACGCGGAAATACTCCTCAGCTAACTAAATACCTGCAAATTATAAGGCAGCACAAATTATGACTGTGCTGGCTAAAGCAATTTATACTGAAAAAAAATATCTGTGTTGTCCTGTCTGTGGTTTGCAGCACCGGGAATGGCCTTTATTGCAGAAAATGCCGATCGCACAGCAGAAGGCACAGTCCTAGGGGTGAAGTGTCCTTTTTTCCTGTCGACCCATCCACCCCAATCTGCCCAACAATAATACGCACACGCGCCAGTGCCAAACACATTTATCATTGCCTTCTCCCTTGGCAGACTGATCGCTAAAGCTCTGCTTCTGCACCTCCTGCAGACCTGTGCAGATACCTTGGGCTCCAGTTCCGTGCTACAACGTCCTTGCAGAATGTGAACCAGCTCCTGCTAGTCAAAGGCACCGACTTGTGAGACTCAGCCTTCCACGGAGCCCGGAGGGAGCAGGATTGGGTTTATAGCTCCCAAGCTGGGAAACTCAGAAGTCCCACTGAGACTGACTGAGATCTCAGGTATTAAGCCAATAACAACAAAATGCACTCAACCCTCCTGGTACTCTCTTTCCCAAGGCCCAGGGGAGGGAAGGAACGTGGGAATAAGCCAGCTAGTATCACCACCGCAGATGAAATGCAGAATCCCAGCAGGAAGCTTTTATCCTCTGGCTCAGCCGAGCTGCACGTTGCCAGGGTGTTGTCTGCAAAAGCCAACCTGGCACCTGGAGCCAGGAGTCTCAATAGAAGGAGATCAGCCTGGGCTTGCAGAGGGCAAATAAGGGGGATTCCTGCTGCTGCAGCTCTCTCCACCCCGGCTGGGAAGGTGGGGAGAGGGGAACGTCCAGAGGAGAGAAGCAAATAAGCCCTGGCAATAGCAATAGGAGTTGTTCAGCTTTACTCTGAGGAATAAACAGCAGAGAGCTTGCAGAGAAGGAAGTTTCTGGAGGGGAGACCCAGTTGGGGAGAGAGGGTCTGGAGATCAAAGGGGGTCCTTTGTGTGTAGGGGGATGAAGTTGATCCAGACATTTAGTTTGACAATCAGGGGTCCTGAAGGAAAAAAAAAAAGGTTGGAAACCACAGCGCTAAGGTGTGTACTGGTACGGGCTTGCTGTATTCTCCTCAACTCGCCCAAATGCCCCTGCCAGCATTGCTGGCTTGTGAATCAAGGTCTTCCACGCACACTGAACAGCGAGTAGACAGGCAGGTTAAGACCAAAGTGATGAAGTCCCAGCCTTCACCTGCCCAAGGGTAACAGAATTGAGCAGGAAACGTACAGTGGATGTGACAGCTCCGACTCCATCCTCCCGTTTGATCTTTCTTTCCTGAGATGACAAGCGATGTCAGAGTGAAGGAGTACTGCTCACAAGCTGGGGGCTCCCTGGCCACCTCTTCTAATAGCGTTCCTGGGAGGGAGGGCCAGGAGAACAAAAGTGCTCCTTGCGAGTCCCGTGTTCAGGGGACCTGAGAGCAGGTCCCCACATGGCTCCAGCTTCAGAGCAGCAGAAATGTTCTGAGAATTACTGTCAGTTTTGCTGCATTTTGAAGCCATATTAACCGTGAAAGCCTCAAAAGCAAAGTGACAGCTGTCATTTGACTGACAGTGCTTTCTCCTGCCTTTTCTGTTCACCAAAACTCTCCTAAAACATTAGTCTGGGTAAAGGCAAATGTTAAAGAAACTTCAGAACTGTAAGTGACCTAGAAAAGTTTTTTGTTCAGCTCTAGTTGCAATAACAGCACATTGAAGGCTGTGAAATACTCAGGCACAACAGTAATAGGAGTCATGTAAGTCCTGTTTCACAGACTGCGGCAACAGCTCCTTACTGCTGCTGAAGATGTAACAGGCAGGACAATCTCAGCTGCTTTCCAGATCCCAGGAGGAGCCGGAAGAGCTGGCAATTAGCAAAAACATCTTTTGCACTTGTAAACTGAATGAATTGGGTGGAAATGAACTGGGAAGCAGGGAAATGCCCAACGCCCGGATGCTATTTCTAACAATACTTCCGAGATGCCGATGCCTGAGTGGAGAGAAATGCAGCAGCCTCCAAGAAGCGGGGGTGGCGGTGGGGATTTCTTTTTATAGCTACATGAAAAAAATCAAAACAATTTTTGTCCCACAAGCATAATACTCCTGAGAACACTGTGATGGGATGCACCTCCCCATCATCTCAGACTTGACATTAGGAAGCATTTCTTTACAGAGAGGGTGGTCAAACACTGAAACAGGCTTCCTAGAGAGGTGGTCGATGCCCCAAGCCTGTCAGTGTTTAAGAGGCTTTTGGACAATGCCCTTAACTTTTGGACAGCTCTGAAATGGTCAGGCAGTTGGACTAGATAATCATTGTCGGTCTCTTCCAACTGAAAATATTCTATTCTGTTCTATTCTATTCTATTTCATTCTGTTCTGTTCTGTTCTGTTCTATTCTATTCTACTCATCATCTCCATACCATTCCTTGTGTGGGCACGGGGGTCTCCTGTGTGTCTGCTCCATCATGCTGAACCAATGCCAGTTCTGAGCTGCAGGTTGTTTCCTCCCTGCCCTGTTACAGGACTCTCAGTCAAAGCATGTTCAATCTCCCCCCTCACCCTAAGTTGTTTCTCTTGGGGAAGGACAGCAGATTCTCTGCTGGGACTACTCAGTGCAACTTTAATGACTGCAAAGATGCTAGAGCTGCAACACAGCCGCAGCCATGTGTGTGCTATAGCCTTGCCTATCGCTACACTCACACTGGCTCCCCATGTCCCGGCATGTGTAAATAACACCTTAGGCATCAAAAACCCCCTCCCTCCGGGTAACTTTGCAGCTGAAGGATGATTTTCCCAGCCAGGGCCCGGATCCTGCAGTAATATCAGACACAGGGAACTCTCTCCGCTCTCCTTGCGTTGCCACATGTGCAGCAGCCTCGGAAACATATTTTTCTTGAAGCTGCCTGGATTGTAGGTATTTGCATCGCAGTGCTCTGCCTCGCTCATCACTACCATTAACTAAACAGGCCCTTGGCACATGCTGTTAAATGTCGGCAAACTCTTCAGCACAGTTTTGACCGAGGCATGGGACGTACACTGGAAAGGGTCTACCTGAACACAACAACCTTCCCAACAGCAGTGATAGATTACTGCAGCTTTCATTTGGGCTCATATGGAAGATCAAAGACAAGGATACCCCAGCTGACAATCAAAAGACCTGCAAACAGCCCTTTGCAGTACTTGTGCCCCAGCCTCAGATTAAGGTTGAAATCGGAAAAAAAATCACATGCATATTGATAATCCCTGGGCCAAATCCTGTGGAGTGCCCTTGAAGCTGTCAGGAGCCTTGCTGAGGTTTGAAGGATACTCAGCATTCCTTAAGATTTGATATAAGAGCTAAAACCACCATTAAATAAATAATATCCACAGCTAAAAAAAGAGTAGCGTTCTCCTGGGTCCTCGCCTCCTCTGGGTTCCCGTTCTCCCAAGAGAGGACATAGCTAACTTTTATTCGGAGCCATCAGCACAGCCGTAAGAGAGGACAGGAGATCTGAGTTGTGGCTCAGCTCTGCTCCTCCTTGGTGACAGTGGATAAATCCCTCCCTCAGTTTCTCCTTCCCCACCTGCACATGCCAGCAGGTAGGTTTTTGAGGACAGCCCGTAACTCATCAATGCAATTATGACCCTTTCCATTTTTGTCCCCTTGGCTATCTGGTGGTAGATTGGATACATCACCAAAAGCTGAGGGGAACTGATGTACTTCCCACCCACTTTGCTGCCTGCACTTCCATCCACTCCAGAAAGAAAGACTGTCCTCAAACCTACAGAATTCACCCCAGGAAGATCTAGGCTCTTGCTGGGTCAGACTTAGGGCCACCCTGCCAGGCACCAGACTCTGGCACAGGGTGAATTTGTTCCCTGGCTCTCCATCAGAGACAGGCAGCAACTCCTCTGCCTGACTTACCATCTGTCGTGGTTTAACCTCAGCCGGCAACTAAGCCCCACCCAGCCGCTCGCTCACTCCCCCCCAGTGGGATGGGGGAGAGAATCGGCAGGGTAAGAGTGGCAAAACTTGTGGGTTGAGATAAAGACAGTTTAATAGGTAAAGCAAAAGCCGCACACGCAAGCAAAGCAAAACAAGGAATTCATTCGCTCCTTCCCATGGGCGGGCAGGTGTTCAGCCATCTCCAGGAAAGCAGGGCTCCATCACACGTAACGGTGACTTGGGAAGACAAACACCATAACTCCAAATGTCCCCCCCTTCCTTCTTCTTCCCCCAGCTTTATATGCTGAGCATGACGTCCCATGGTATGGAATATCCCTTTGGCCAGTTGGGGTCAGCTGTCCTGGCTGTGCCCCCTCCCAGCTTCTTGTGCACCTCCAGCCTGCTCAGTCGGTAGAGCATGGGAAGCTGAAAAGTCCTTGACTAGTGTAAGCACTACCTAGCAACAACTAAAACATTGGTGTGTTATCAACTTTGTTCTCACCCTAAATCCAAAACACAGCACTGTACCAGCTACTAGGAAGGAAATTAACTCTATCCCTGCCGAAACCAGGACACCATCCCAGTAACACTGCACATGTACATTAAACCACCTTGAGAGGCAGCTCTGGCCTAAAGCAGAGGGCTGCTCCAGGAGATTAATACGTATCTTCCAAAGGGTCATTATTGTAATTGAATCAAAGTATTTGCAAAGCCCTGGGAAGGGCCTTGACAAGTCTGAAAATCATTATATGCCATGTAACGGGGCTTTCTGACCTTGCTGCATCAGTTATTTTTCTTTCTGCAGCTCCTGACTGAGGGTTAAAGTGGATCCCAATAAATCAAATGGTCAGGGCAAAGAGGATCTGTCCTCTCCGTCAGGAGAGCTTTGCCCATTGCCTTCCAGAAGGGCTCAGTGCTGCCTGCCCTACAGGTCTGCCTGCTCCTGCTCTTCCCACTGGGGCAGCAGGTCAGCTGCAAGACACCGGTTCTCCCTGCGGTGGGAGAAGCTGCCGTGCTCCGCATCAAGCTGGCTGTCAGAGCAGGCTGGATTCTGCATGCATTTGCTAATCTGCTCTGCCACGCGGCTGAGAGGCCACCGTTAGCTCAGGCAGCCGGTGGGATGCACAGGCTGGTGTCCCGTGCCATCGCGTGCTCGGTCTCGCAGTGATTGCCCTGACCCTCCCTGGTCCCATTCTGCTTCGCGAAGACTAAAATTCATGTTGCGGTACTCACTGCTGCTCACAGGACCGAGGCGTGATGGGCAAAGCTGACACGATGTGAGCTCATCTTGCATGGATGACCAGTTCAATCATAAAGCTCACATTTAGACAATCAGTTCTCAGTGATAAATAATAACACTTATTTTTACTATTTACTTATCACTTAATGGTACTCCTCGCTCCTAGATTTCATGACATTTAGAAGAGCTGTCTGATGTTATTAGCACAGTAGACTTGGGGAAAACTGAGGCACAAAGCTTACACTGATGTGCCCAGACACACAGAAAGTTCATCATGAGATGAAGGCTGTATCCCAGGCACTGTGTCCTCTTTTCGCTGCTATGTTTTAGCAGAACATTTCATCTCCTAGTGTGGTGCACAAGCAGCCAGGTGAAAATGAAAACAAGTCCTTTTCTCCTCTTTAAAAATAGGGGCAAACTTTCCCCATCCTTATTCACAGCGTGCCAGTTCTCAGCACTTTTCCCCCACACCCACCAGTCCTACCCACCCTTGAGCAATAACATGGATTCATAAACCTGTCTCCGCACCCTGACCATTTCCCAGGGGCTCCCACCATGAAAGTGAGAGCTCTGCAAGGTACCTGGGACTGGAAGGGGCAATATTGCCCCCCCCCAGTTAGAATCCCCACTGTGGGGCAGTCCATTGCCTGGGCTATGGAATATGAGCTGGTGGCTTTTTGTGGCTGATTTGCAAAGCAGGCCAGAGACCCGCTAAGAATACCAACTCAAGAGGATTTTCTTTCGCCCAGTCAGTAAAGATAAAGAACAAACTCTTACATAGTTGCCAAGAGATTTTAAGAAACACTGAGCCCCCCAAATTTTAGCAATCTAAAATCATTGTGATTATGGTGGGTACTGCTGTGTTTCTGGCTTGCATGCTGGTGTAGTTCATGGATGCATTCAAAAATGAGGCATTTTAAGAAGTTCATCTGAACTTGCCTCAGTCTTGCAAGGAAGTTGAGCAAAGAAACCGGATGGGGAAACTTTTTCTTGTGGTCTTAACAGAGAAACATGGGACGTAACCTGCTTGAGCATCTACCTAGTGCTGTGCTTTGGACAACCCTGGCCCTGAGATACTTGTGGTCATAACACACCTTCCTCACATCACGCACAGGCTGCTCCGCAGCGTTCAGCTTCCAGAAAAGCCAAACAATGCTCCAGAGGATACAGACCTGATATCCTCAGGATGGTGGTAGGATCTGCAGGTTTAGAGACAGAACCATTTGGGAAGTCCTGCTCTGAATCCAGACAGGCTTTCTTGTGCTCATAAAGGGAGAATAAAATCAATCCAGCGAAGAAGTACATGGAGGTACAGTGACTCTGCTCTGAATTTTACACACAGAGGGTGCTGAGCATCCCGGTAGTGCAGATGTTTGTCTCTCCTCCATGCACCTGAGCCTGCCTTGAAGTTGCTTCAAAGCTGCACCCTTTTGGCTATTGAGTCATTGGAGTTAAAGAACACCAAGGGGAGGCTTCAAGTTTCCCCAGCCTCCTTTTTTTCCCCCGCACTTAAAGGCCTGGAGCTGTGAATGAGAGCTCTCCGCCAGCACGTACAGATGCTTGCACTGTGTTATTACATTCCCAGAAGGTACAAGGTACCACACAGACAAGCACCACGTGAAATGCAGCAGAAATGCAGCAGGGAGTGGGCCTGGAGTCCCTTCATGCAACCTGGGAAGTCAAGTTGGACTTCTACCACGTGCCACCGAAAGCCCTCAGCAGCCTGGCACTTCTATGGCAGATGGCCGCAGAAGGGCACGCGACTGCGAAACTTATCATCTCCCGCCTGCAAAGGGAACACGTGAGCATCGTGGCTCCCTCCCATCTGCAAAGGGAACACGTGAGCATCGTGGCTTCAGAGCAAACAGCTGTAAATAAAGAGAGCAGGCAGGGATGCAGGCAAAACATGCAACCCCAGTCTGGCATGCACAGCACGCTGCGCAGAGGTTTGTGTGTGCACATCCCCCTGCATGCACACACACAAACACCCTATAGCTCCTGCATGCATTTAAACATATATCGTGCACGTGTAGCTGGAGACTCATTGCACAAATGAAGGATGGCTTGGGTTAACAGCCTTATCTGAGTACTTGTGTACATTTGTACACATGCACACGTACTTTTGTGTTGTCCACACACACACATACAAATACTGCCTGGTACTTGCAGATACCTGCACGCCTCGTGTGCGCTTACGTTCACACTGACACACCAACAACACCCTGCAGCCCTTGTTGTGCACAGAAACACACTCGCATGTGTCCGTACTCACACTCAGGCAACAGCACTCACTTGTTCCCACACGTTCACCCTTTTATATCCTTGCACATGTTTTGCACATGTGCCTTTATACGAGTACGTAGGACGCGCAGTCATGTGGACATACAAGCCATCCTGAACCCCATGGTGCTCTGGCTCACAACGCACACTCAGCACCGAGCTGAGGTTGGGAATCACACCACTGAACCCAAAGATCCTTCCCAGTTGGAACATCCTCCAGGTCTCAGTGTCTGGTTTCTGCCACTTCTGTAAAGGGAATTAATTTATTCCATCCATATTCCTGACCCTTTACTAGGGAAGCAAGGGAAAAGCTGGAGCATTTGATTCAGAGCCTCTGAATCCTCTCTCCTCTCCCCCTTTCCCTTCTGTCGAAAGCCATTAAACCACGCTCTGTTGGCAGGCAGAAGAGGCCCTGTATCGTACTGCTCAGCTTCTCCTGCATCCTGTGCTGTGAAAGGCGCTGGAGAATAAGCCAGCTCCTGCTTTGCCAGTCCCACAGACAATGCTGACTGCTGGGCAGTAGCTCAGCAAAGGCCAAAGAAGTGTGACTTCTCTCCCGAATGGGGATAGGCACAGCCCTGCGGTCCGCTGGTACCTTGTGCTAGCTGCTTTGTGCTAACCGGGAACTGGACCACCTCCTTCCTGCAGCACCTAGGAGTCCAGGTGACAAGTTGTTTCCAGGAAAAGGTGGCCTGGGGGTAAGGCAGATTCCTGGGAAAATAGTTCCCTGAAGCAGTTCTGCTTGGTGCCTCCTGCAGCCCCAGAGCCCAGGTTGAGCAGGGAAGCTAAATCCTCAGGCTCTAGAGGTGTGACTGGGTTTCACTGCATTAACCTAGTCTCATCCAGGGCTAAAAAGGGGCTCCTGGGGACATAATTCAATCTGCCCGGTTGCACACCGCAAGTGCAGTCAGACAGGCTGAATTAGGGGGTACTTTTAACTGGATTTAACACAGGGGAGCTAATGGGAATGTTCAGATTAACCTGCTTGCATGCCCCTGTGTAGACAGGCTTTGCAAGCACAACACTGCCTCCTTTCACAACGTCCCCTCAAGACCTCCACAGGAGCACTCAGGAAAGGCAGCATTTGCAGGTGGAGTTAAGAACAGAGACGCTAGTTAAGGGCGATGGACCTGGAACAGGGGTAGTGGCAAACCCCAGCACAAACACCCTGCATGGGATCACATGAAGGGCATGTCACTGGCAATGTTGCTCCCCCACAGCCAGCTGGAGTGTTGCAGTAGAAAATATATAATATATAATATGTCATGCGTAGGTCCAAAGAGGAGAGAAGGGCACTGATTTCTCACAGGGCTTTGGGGCTGCCACAGATTCCCTCCCTATCTGTATCCGGGTGGATTCATCCATCTTTGTCAGCATAGGCAAGCTGTGTTACCCCTTGATCTACAGCTCTGGCAGGGCCATTAACGCACTAGGTGATGGACAGAAGAAAAGGGAAGCTGTTTCCCGACTTCAGAAAACTTTTCTTCAAAAGACAAGCACTGGGAGATGGATCAACTGATGTGATGAGCAAACAGTGTCCATGGGATGCTATAGATACAACCTCCTCCATGACGTTTTTCTGGTGGCAGGGAGTAGCAGAAGAAATGGACCTATTGTACCTGCCCTCCAAAGGAAACCAGTGAGTAACCACCAAGACTGAGATCGCATTAAAGTCCCAGAAAACACAGAAAACTTCCTGCCTTTCTTTTTATCCAGTGCATCAGAAGCTTTCAAAAAGTAGGGTGAAGCCCATGGAGCCTACGCCGTGTCCTGCTCCTCACTCTGCCTTGCACCATGCATCAGTGCACGCCTTTCCTGTAATCATGTAGGACGTGCAGTCAGGAATTCAGGCAGCTTGGGACTCTGTAGATTAGATAGTGGACAGCCCACCCTGAAAATAGGAATTTCAGGCAATGCAATCTTCAGCTGCACTGCAAGACTCATGGGATGGCTGGACCATAAACACCCCAAAGAGCCCAGTTACCTTACGGAAAAATTATGGTGCCTGCCAGGAAATATCTCCTTCTAGGATGTTTTTGGGGCTCCTCTGAGGTGTTCCAGACAAAACAAACAAACAAAAACACCCCCACAAACTTTCTATGACACTGCAGAGCTCTCCCTGTGAATTGCAATTCTGTGTGATCACCTTCAGTCCTGCCAGCCCTTGGTCCACACAGCTCTATAACCATCCCCTTGAAGGACCAATACACACCCTACACCTCAAGTGGTTCCTGTCTGAAAAAAGCCCATGAGCAGGACTGCCCTCAGCATCTGTGAGCTATATTTTAGGATCCTGTAAGTTTCCAAGTGGGGACAGATTTATAGTCTACTTTGTTTGGCAGCATCATAAAACACCGCTCTGTGCAGTTGCAAACCCTCGGGGCAGATTTCTGCCTGACCTCGGCTGGGCATCAGATCCAGCCCAGGGCCAGGAGGATGTGATTTAACCTTGCCCCTCTAGCTGCTGCACTGTTCGTCGTCTTCTCCATGCCTAACCTTGCTGGGCACAGGGCACCTTCCTAAACAGTGAGGTCTGCATTTCCTAAGTTAGATAGGCTAAAGGCTTTAATTACTGGAACAGATGATCTTTCCCGAGGGAAGGTAAGAGCGTCCTTGAATCAAAACCACAGACTCCTGAGACACTTTCTCTTCCAAGAGCAAAAAGCCTTTTATGCAAATATTTGGGAAGGTTTGGAATGCCTTTCAAGATCAGTTATTATAATGCCTAGCTATTATTATGCTTGTCTTGGAGACAGAGAAGCAGAGAAATGTTGGTGGCTGGAGCCAGACAGCTCCTCTAAGAGCAAGCATTCCCTGTGGGACGAGAGGTCCCCTGGCAATGCAGACCTGCCGGATCCCAGCCTCTGCAGGTACGGGACTGGATTTCACACTGGCATGGCACACTGCTCTCTCTTGCACCATGAGCTAAAATACAAGACCCAGCTGGCTGGCTTGGTCCCGGCTGTCACCAAGGCAGGGCACGCTGGAGGGAAGAATTAGCGTTCACCTGTGGCTGTGGGTCTATCTACGGCAGCAGACAGTCAGTTTAATCTCATGGTCTCTCTGCAGACACTTGACGGCTTGCGACTGTCCCCATCATTTGACCTCATCCCACGCTCAAAGAAGGCCAAACCCCAGCTTTGGAGGTCTGAGTACACAGACTCGCCAGTCCCCTGGGGTAGCGGGCCTGCTCTGTAACACTAACTAGCCCTGCATCTTCTGCTGCAGCCATGAAGCTACGCTGCCACCACTAACAACAAACTTTGGCAGCTGTCTCCCCGTTCCCCTTGCCACATGGCATCCCTGTTGTGCACCAGAGCAAAGCAGCCAAGAAATACAAATCTGGTGATGCATAAGAACAGGAAAGCACATAAGATGACTTCATCCATCAAATTCCTCTGTCCTGTCCCAGCAGGAGAAAGAGGGAGCAGGAGACCAGATCCTGCCTGGGCTTTAACTTCAGCAAGGCTAAGCAGCTAATAATTACTCCAGATGAATACCCTTGGAGAAGAGCCAGAGAATCCCAAATCATTCTCTGATTTCAACTTTCAATTTACCCAGCTAGTGCTAAGCTCATTAATCAAACTTGCAGGACCCAACACAACAGAAATTAGTCCCTGATCTTCTCCCCTCTTATTTCATGGCATGAGGAGTTGGGGGCAAGAGGAAGAGAAAAGAGATGGAGAGGTGCCACCCACGAATCTAACAGTCACTCAAAGGGGCTAGGATTAATAAATCAAAAATCCATTATTAATATTACAAGCTTAAATATCTATATAAATGCAAATGACTGAACACTCAGGGGTTCTTCCTCTTTTTTTTTTTTTTTTTTTTATGCTCTGTTCAACAACTCTCTCTTGGAGGAAGCACATGGCCACGTGATAATTGTCTGTTCTAATTGCAATTTTACAGTTCAACCCTTCACGGCCCATGGATTTTAAGTGGCCTTTAAAGGGTTGTGGCATGTTTTGGATGGGATTGAAAGCTCAGGTGGCTGCAGTAACAGGTAGGAGCTCTCCTGTGAGGATTGCTTCCAGTTTCCTGCCTCTGTACCTGTTCAGTCACATCAGCTGCAAGGGGTTAAATCCAGAGGCTGGTTCACTGGAATCAGCTGGAGTTTGGGTCCCCAAGATCCGCAGCCTCAGATGGATGACTGTGAACATAGGGAAGGTCCCCCTGGCCAGCCAGCCTTGGAGCAGGATCATGGAGAGCCTGCAAAAGAGCAAGCTTAAGAGATAGCAGTGTCTTCTGAGCAAGCAACACCATGGCAGGCTGGCTTGGGCTGTACAGGGAATATGGCAGGGTGAATAACAGACAGAGAAATGAAGCTGTAAAGCCATTAAATTGGTCAGAGCCGGGAAATGGGATTTCCTGAGATTCACTCACTTGCACAACTGTCTTACGAGACTGATCAGTGGGAAAACCTCCAATTTAAAGAGGGGGGTGGCAGGAAGGAGAAGGTGGGAGCAAAGAGAGGAACCCACATAGATGTGGCTGAACCACAGGGTGTCCTGGATCAGAGTTACCAGTCATGATCTCTACCACGTACCAGGCAACAAACAGGTCCAGGGTGTAACCTAAAAATCCTTACTCCAAACAGGAAACAGTTATCCAAAACTGTGATGCAAACCCCTCAACAACTCCAGAGTGCCGTTCAAGTTTGAGGTGAGCATTCAGGCCTGGAGAATAGGGTTTGCACAGTTTGCCTTTCATTAGACTTTCCCAGGAGGTGGCAGCGGTAGAAAATCAGCTTTAAAATGTAGCCCAAACAGCTTTGCAGCTCCCGTTGCCAGAGCTGACCGGATCGGATCTAGCTTTGGAACATCCCCTAGCAAAATCTGCTGAGATCAGCATTTTGGACTTTTCAACTGCTTGAGATTGCATATGTTGGTTGAAAACACTTGCAGACGGGCACACCCCCCCCCGAACACGCACCGAAAGCGGAGTCTTAGCGGCAACGCTTGCGCAACCAATCTGCTGGGGTTTTGGAAACCATCCTTGACAACTGAATGACAGCATCGGTGCCAAGAAATTGTCTGCTCAACTCTTAGTTACAAGCCCATCTTTTGATGCCATGAAGTTGCAAGGATTAAAGACTGAAAGCATTCCTAACACCCCATGCTCTCAGAGAGATGACAGGCAGCTGAACAAGCTGCCAAGCCTTGGGAGCAAGTATATGGAGCAGCCAGACCTCCCAGGACAAGGCAGAGGTGACGACACTGAACTGGGCACTGTTTTGTCTCCAGATCAGCAATGGCATTCAAGCTTCTCAAGCCACGTTCAGTAGTGGGCAACCCTTCATCTTTCTTGTGCATGGCACCTTTCAGTGCCAGCTCCGACAGATATGTACCCAGCCCGAACGCCACCACTCTCCCTCAGATCCAACCATGTGCAAACTGGATTTTGCTCTTTTCTTGCTCAGACTACAGTTAATCCAAACCAGCTCTGAGCATAGCAGGGAAACACCTCCATCCTTCTGGACATAATCCTCTCTCGGGAACCTAGAAAGCCAAGAACGACGAGATGGTGTGCAGACCAGAAGGGGCATTGGTTCCAGCTTCTGCCTTCACTTGCCAAAAAACGGATTTGTATACAAGCGCTTTAATCCCATTCCAGCATGGAGAGACAACAGATTTAGCAGAGCAGGCCAGCTCCTATCCAAGCCTCCTCCCGAGTCTGCCCACCTATAGACAACCCTCTGCTTTGGGCTGACTACAGACTCAGTAATATGATAAAAACCCATTTCAGTAATTTCATGAAGGTTCACCTGCATCCTGATGTGTGAGGTCAGCATAGCACACAAGGGCCGACCTTGCTCCTGCATCCCAACCGTCTTCTAATGCTGGAGCAATTTTCACTGCAACCCAGAGGGACCAGTTCTGCCCTGGGCCACAACGTGGGTGTGATTTCACAAGCAGGGAGTCCCTCTGGGTTCTTCAGCTTTGCTTTGGATCCGCTCATACATGCCAAATTAATCACAGACCAACAAGAACGGTAAGCTGACTGCAAATATGTTGCCCGCCTACGTGTGTATACGCTACTTAATGGAGCATAAAAGGAGAAGAATAGAATCATTTTTCAGACGCTGCAGATAATGATAATAAATAATAATAATAAATGCAGAGGTATGTGCCAAATGCATGAGATCTCAAGGAGAGAAACTGACTGTAAGCAGAAAAGAAGTCAGGTTGGTCTTCAAACTGAGATACAAAAGCCAATGAAGTAAAACCACCACTAAATCAAAAACTTTGTATCCTTGTCAAGCTCACTCAGGATTTAGGACCACACTTTCGGAGTGTACATTTATTTATTTATTTATTAACGTTACACACTCTCTGACAGCTACTTCCCATATGGTCCTGACTCTTTGTGGTAACTTTGAATTTCTTTTTTCCCTGCTGACCACAATCACATCACTCGACAGCACCTCCTGAACAGCACCAATCACTGCAGGAATCCTGACAGAAATCATCTTACTGTATCACAACAGCCCAACACCTACTTCACCACTGCAGCCTGTATTTGCAACAGGGGACTCTGATTTTGCATTACTCTCCTTATGGTGAACAATTTGGGGTGAGCACTGAAGAGCGCCAAGCACTGCTATGTCGAGCTCATTTTAAGGCAATCTGTGAATGACTCCACAGTCCTGGGTCTCAGTTCACGTATTCCTCATGTGGGAAAATCCAAAATCGGACGAGTCAAAATAAGAGGCCGTTTCTGCAAAACGTTCGGTGGGGTCCAAAGCATCAAAGGAAAATGCAAACACTCCTCCCTGTGAGCAGAGGTACACATGAACATCCCTGCTCGGACACTGAGAGACGTTTCCCTGGTACAGATACATGATGCTCCTGGCACACACGGCCCTTCACAGGCTATACTGACAACATCTAATTGCAAATCTTTAAGTATTAGACCCAGTTCAACTGGCACTAAAAGACAACACAATAAGAAGGGATGCATCTGTGCGAAGGAAGGAGCACTCCCCACCAGGGCGAAGGACTTTTGTCAGCCGTGAAGGTGGACGTAAGAAAAAACTAAGTAGAGAGAGCAAGTGGGTGCGACAAACTTACACATCACTGCTAAATTTGGGACGATTTCACCCCAAAAAGCAAATGGACCCATGAGAGTAAAGAGAAATCCACAGAACTCACCCATCATTCTCATCCCACAAGATGCAGGTCTGGTTGGTGGTTCCCTGCCAGGAGAGAAGAAAGGGAAAAATGAAGCAAATCAGTTCTGTGCTGTTTATGGGGTATTTGGAGCAACTAGAATGAAATACACAGGTCCTGTAGAACAGCTTCCACTACTCTAAGCATGGTGAGTCTGTGATACTCAAGATGGGCAGTTGCAGATCTGAGTCCCTGGAATAGCTTCTTTCACCCTTGGCTTGAAAGGCAAGAATGAAATGGGCCTCAGGTTGTTCTGCATCAACACCACTGCAGAAGGATTTGACTCTGCATCTTTCCTGACTCAACCTACTGATGTTCTTCCTTTTTCGTCCTCTCACGCAGAATCCTTTTGCTGCTCCCTTCTGGAAAGTGGATCAAATACAGCATATGTTTTTGTGGGACATGGTACAGAAGAGCCACAGCCCTACAGGAGGTGGCCAGGTGTGTTTAAAGCCCCCTGGAAGAGGTTTACCACTGACTCTAGCTGCAGCTGTCTTAGACCACTTTGGAAAATCCTTCCCGGAACATCCAAAGCAAAGACATGACGGATCTAATATTCATGTTGCAGAGCCTCGGGAGGACATCTGAAACCCACAACAAGAACAGGCCTCGGGGTGTGTAAATGCCCATCACATATATCTGCTTAGGGTTGAGCAGGGGAACCCGGAGGGGCTCTTTGACTGCCTTGTAAAGCACTGATAGCAACAGTAATATTCAAGTCTCCAGTAGTATCTGAGGACCACAAAGAACATTGCGAGCATTAATGGAAATAACCTTTCCCCTCCCTCTTTCCCTCCTCAAGGAAGATCATTGTTATATCCCTTTTTTTAATGAGTGCATAGTTCTCCTCCCGTGATCATGTCCACGATGAAATGGTGTGAACTGGGACAAGTATGCCTGTGTTCCCTGTGCAAGTAGCGCTGTCACCCTCCTCCTGCATTGGCAATGCCTGAGCGACAGCACAGAGCAGGCAAGGTTTGCAAGGCTGACCCATAGAGCGCATCCTTGGCAGTGAGCAACAGCAGGACACCAGCACCAGCCCAATCTCAGGGTGGCAGTCGGGTGCCTCGACAGCCTGCGTTAAGGGAGACTGAAGGGTCCTGCATTGGCAAAGAGAGCTCAGGAGCCCAGCAAAAGCACCTCCTTCTTTGCACCAACACATTCCCGCTATGCAGAAGCAAACACAGCTGTTTTGCACATCCACTGGGATGGTGCAGGTTCCCAGGAAAGACTTACGTTGTACAGGTGGGAGAATTCAATTTCCAAGGGGGTGAGGAGAGACCGGGGTAATGGCTTCACAGTCACAGAGATGACTTTGGAGTTCAAAACAGTGCTGTTCCTGGGAAGAAGAGGGGAAAGAGATGCTTTAAAGGGAGAAGAGCAGTGAGTCCCACTGCACTTACCACTGGTGGTACAAGGTTTAGCATACATAGTGCGGAAGGAGTTGGCCCCATTATTTTAAAATACCATCAAAGACACTTGCTGCTGATGGACCCCATCCTCTGCCCTTTGAGCTCCCCTCACAGCCACTCTACATTTATTTCTCCAGGAATCAGAACATTTTATGAACCACATAAACCTCTAAAGCCGTTGGACTTAAAGGCTGTATCTATCCCGGTAATGAAACGGTCCTGGACCTATTTTCTGTCCCTAACGTGAGGAAACATAGCTCATTTAATGTCCTTTCAAAAAAAACCCCTGTTTTTCCTCTCAAAGGCTGGCTTAATCTTTACTGCAGCAAGTGTTGGGCAGGGGCATGGTGGACTTTAACAGCACGTCCATGGGGCAGCATGTGATCTTGTTCAGTTCACTACTAGAGGCACTGGTGTGTATCTCCATCCTCTGAGGATCCAAAGCAAATGGAAAGAGGCCAAACCCTTCATATGGATGTCTAAATGTCTGTGCCCAGACAAATACTCTAATAAATCTGGCAGCCCTAGGAGGTTTGACTGTTGGGAGAGGTAATAAGGGAGGAGATATCTCCCATATCTGTGCTCCTGCTCCCTGGAAAGCCAAACCCTTTGTAGGCACTTCCCTGGACACGGGACATCTAAATACACAAGGGTTCCTGGTGTTTCTGCAGCAGGAAAAGACTTGGGTGTTTAAATAAGCAAAAGGTCCCCACAAACAGCAGCTGAAAACACTGCCTCTCTAAGTTTACCATGAAGGAATTGATAGCAGAGTGGTAGCCCAGCATCAGGCTGCTCCCAGCCCTGCCGGCACCCATGGGCAAGGGAAATCTTTCCCTATCCAAATCTCCACCAAATCTACAGGCACTGGCAAAATCTTTCACGTTCCTTTCTGGGTCTTATCTTCCTTTTACAAAAGAATTACATGGAAAAGATTTGCCCTTGCTTAACAGCAAGTGGGTTAAAAAACCCACCCAAAACCAAAAAATCTTGGAATCATCCACGTAAGTGGATGCTCAGAAAGCCACTATTCCACCAGCAGCAGAGGGAAAAACAACATTGTTTTAGCAGGGTAAAGAAAAAACAATACACATTTTCCTTAAAAAAAAAAAAAGAAAAAAGAAAAAAGAAAAGAAAGAAGCAATAAAGCGCAACTATCAGTCTACAAAGGAAGAGTAAAGGGGGACGTCAATGGAAGTAAATATCAGCTCTAAGCTTTGAAATGTAGGCAGCTGTAGATAAGCTAAAAATGGGAGCTGCTGAAAGGTAAATACCAGTGCATGTCTTCATTAGTAGCTGGGTCTGTAAGGGTCAGTTCTTGGTTCAGTGCTGTTGAATATTTGCATGAGCAACCTAGATGACACAGATACATCCTTTTGAAGGCTGCAGACCACGTGCGGATTGATGTGGTAAACAAAAGCAGAAGCAGCATTTGATTTTTCAGCGTGGCAAGTCGCTAGCACACAGAAGTTACTTGTGTGCAGACTGAAGGTTGCTTAATGGCCAAGTAGTCACAGCCCAACCAGAAGTTATCCCAGTGCATCCAAGAGTCAGGAAAGGCATCTGAGCTTGGAGAGTGCAAGGTCTGCGTGCAGAGCTACAGGCTCTGCTCCGGGGAGCCGTGACCCAAAATGTACCCAGGGAGATTGACTTCAGTGCAAACAGCTGTGACAGAAAGGACAGAAGTGATCCTGTGCAGGAACAAGGAGACGAAGCAGTCATCTTCTCTCTGCACCTCTCCTTGTCAGGATGCTACTTATGCCGTTGGGTTCAGTTCCACTTCAAGATGGGGAAACAGTGGAGAGAGTTCAAAGGAGAGACGCAAAATTGATCCGGGTGCTGGAAAACCAGACAAAAGCTTTCTGTTGAAAGGCATGTCTGACAGTTCGTTGCATGTGGGGGATTTTTCAGTCGCCCACCTGAAGGCCCAGTGCCTGGAAGTGAAAGTCAGACAAATTCAGCCTTAAAATAAGAGACAGTCTCCTAGCAGAGAAGGTAATTAAACGTCTCAGCAGCTTGCCGGGGGAGGTGAGGGACTCAGCATCACAGGCAATCTTTCAGGAAGAAGATGAGTCGTCTTTCGTAAAAGCATGTTGCAACCCAGCTTCTGGGAAGAAAACAAAACACGTCAAGATCTGCTTGGACAGGAGGTCAGATGAGCTCAGAGGGCTCCTGCGTGGCTGTAAAGAGTGTGCGAAAGGCTGTAAACATGCTGTTCGGTACACGGGGCTGTCAGGTGCCAGGTTGTTGACTCCAACTGCTGCACGCATCCTCTGCAGGAGTGCTCAGCTGGGACCAAGCGCCGCTCACCTCCCTGGCTTGAAAAATCAGGCATCATGTGGATCCCATCTCAATTGTCACAGCTGCCAAGAACCACAGGGCTCTCTGGATCCAAGGGGACAGAACAACGTGTGGCTCAGATAAGGAATTGCTGCTTGGGGGAGGTAAATTGGGACAATTAGGACCAGCTCAGCTGGTGCTGTTTGCCGAGTTAAATCTACATTTTTTTCATTTAGGAAAAAATCACTCTGCATTGAATCATTGTGGTCAAACCCAGGGTCTGGGTCCTTATTGCTCGTGTGTACCCAGGAATAGCTGCTCTCCTTTGTGGTCAGAAATATTTTCACCCCATAGGCGGGTGCTATACAGCTACATGGCTATTTAAAGTCATTCCCCTTTCTCTCGCTGTGTTCATTTGCACAGTGGTGAAGTAAGAGGTACTCGCTATTTTTTTTTTTTTCCTTTGAATCTCCACAGGTGATTCAGGACTCTGGATTTTTTTAAAGAGGGACTGTCCTTTAATTAAGGAATGTCTTAAATCAGATCTCCCGCGGGAAAGCTGTTCAGAGGCTGTGGCTGCTGCAGCTGCTGGTTATCAGAGCTCATTCACTGGTTGGCCAGAGAAAGCTGAAATACTGCTGGATCATTTGAGCCAATGATGTTTATTGCCCTTCTGATCTAATTCCCAGCGCTGTAATGGAAGATATTACAGAATACAGTTGGCTGGCTTGCTAATTCCTCTCTGCACTCACTTGGAGCTCTTTTGCCATTGCTAGTGCTAAATCTGTAGGTATTTAAATGATTATCAGTGAGGAGAGATGCCCTGGTGTTTATGGTAAATGGGCTCACGCTAATCAGTGCAGAACAGATTTAGAAGGTGCCTTAGGATGCTTAATTTACTGCCTCAGTACCAGCCTCGGAAAAAAAGAGTGAGATAGCAAAAGAGAAAGGGAGAGGAGAGAAGAAAAGGAAAGGGAGTGCTGAACACAAAAGCTTCGGTGCCCGAGGCGGTTTGCAGCGGCTGGGAACATGGTAGATATGTGCAGCCAGGCATGTTGCTATGCTCCTCTGCTCTCTCTGAGCCTCTCTTCTGCCATGATGCACTCAGAGGGCTCAGCGTGGCTGGCAGCTCCCCAGTAGCTTGGGAGGATCGGGGCAGCTGAGCATCCCCCATCTGTCAAGACCCCCAAATCGCTTGCGATGAGGAGGGCAGCGTGAGAATCCATTCCTGGAGGGCAAAAGGTGGCAGGCAGCTGGCAGGCAGGGATGTGGCAGCGGCAACAGCACTGTGCCTCCCTCATATTTGGGGTGCACGGCGTTGCACATGGACGGAGAAAACCTTCCTGCCCCTCCAGCAAGCGATGTCTGCGATGCATGAACCTGGCCCCACCTGAACATGCAGCATCAGTCAATGGGGGTCAAAATATTTGCACTGCCGAGTCAAAGTCTGTCTCGTCGCACCCAGTGACCTTTGCTATTTCCTTGGAAGACCAGGGCTCTGCAGCCAGAGGGATCAATAGGAAAGCCTGGTGATCTCCCAGCTGCTCGCGCTCCCAAGGCAGCCCCTCTTACCTCTGGAGGGAGAGGATGTTGCCCATGTTCCGGTACAGCACAGTCCCCACCACGAAGACGGAGGAGTCGTCCGTTTCTGCAGGACACCAAAGGAAAGGGAAGAAGAAAACAGCACTGAGACAATCAGGATGTCAGCTGTCCCCATGGGACACCCAGGTGCAGGATTAGACCTCACATGGAGGGGGTCTCTGTTGGGGCATGGCCAATACCAGCATCACTACGGTGGGATGCAGTGCCTGCTGTCACCACGCCAGGTCTCCATCAGTCCCAAGGAAGGGCTCAGTGCCTTTGGGGTGACCCGGTGCCCCAGGTGTCTGCCCTCACGCAAAACTCACTCATCCCGAATGACCGGCCTGGTGCTCCCCCATTCAGAAATCCCACTCATCCCTCCGACAGCACCACAGCAGGCAAATCTGCAGGGTGGAAAGGTCTCTTGCAGCCAGCCAGAGGCATTCGAACACGTCCACAGCTATCAAGCCATCAGAGAGAAGAGCTGCGCTCGGGCCAACAAGGGCAGCCAAGAAGGGGAGATGTCCCACTGCACCTGGTCTGACCCCACAACTCGTGTGCTGCTTTGGGAGGCTGCGGGGGCCACGGTCTCAGATGAGCCTCTGAATCATCTGTGTGACCTCTGGGGATGTCACTCGACCTCCTCCTCCTCTGCCTCGCGCTGGCCAGCTGCAAAATGTAAAAACTGCCCTGGAAAAAACACAGGCAACAGAGGCAGCCCTGCGGCTGAATTTTCAGGGGGCGAAAAAGCAAGTGGCTGGGTGAAAAGCAGAGTTGAGGAAGCAACTGTGGAAGCACCCTGCTGTGGGGCTTCTCTGATGTCTTGTACTGAGACTGAACTTACAGTGCACCTGCTCCATCAGTTCAGGGCAGACACAACTGCATGTCTGTCTTCCTCTTCATCAAACTGGGCTCAAGTGAGATAGCTGGTGAAAACATAACTAGGAGAGGCTGACAGACAGGCTTGCAAGAGCAGTTGCATAAGCCTCGCTTCTTTAGGAAAGCCGGCATGGTCTTTTGGCCTTTCCCATGAATCCCTATGCAAACAAGGATCCTGCTGCCTTCAAAGAGAGGTTTCCCTCTTTGTGCTCAGAGGATGCAGTAGGGCATTTACAGAAGCAATGTGTGCTCCTATGAGACTGTGAGCAAGCAAAACCCTAAGCCCCACAGGTTGGGTTATCACAGCACCCTCCCAGGAAGGCAAAGAATCTTGGTTGCGATAGAGGTGGAAGCTTGTCTCTTCTGGTCTGGGACAGATCTTTAATAATGCAGGTTCCTATCAGTTCTGGTGTACAAAAAAAAAATCCTCTGACATGCTACCCAGCTGAAACAGCATTACGTTTTGGTCATGTAACATCTCCCCAGCACTGGTTCCCTCACCAGCAGTATTTGCACAACCCGCAGCCCAAAAGACACATCACCCAACTACATAAATTAGTGCTGGCCCACTGAAATCAACTGTGCAAAGTCAGCTCCCAGCAACGAGGGGGGTCTGGTTTTGGTCTCGCTAAGCTGCCTGTCTCCATCACTTTGCTCAGGATAGCTGCCCCTGTTCCCTGCGGCTAAGGAAAGGTGAGGATCAAAATGGATAGAGGTGCATCTCCATTGTTAATCTCTGAGTAAACCCTCAAAAAGATGCCACCGGTGTGGGATGCTGAACAAGGCGGAGGCAATGCAGCCCTGGGTGGAACAGGACACCATGGAGAGGTGAGGACCAAATTGATTCTTTGGGGTAGACATCACCACGCTGACTACTGCTTGGGGCCCTATAGCAGCTCTGTGTGAGGATGCTTGTCATAGAAATCTGGAAAACTGTGGGGAAGTGGGTGAGGCCTCCTAGGACAGCCCTCAGCCGCAGAGCAGGATCAGCTCTGCCTATGTCTGGTGCCAGCAGTTTGTCGAACAAGTGATTAAAGGTTTCCAAAGGTGAAGGCTCCACAACCTCCTCAAACAAGCTGTAATAACCCTCCCAACATGCTCCAGCTTCTCCCAGGAAGATAATGCTGTCTTCAAGGCACAACAAAACACAAGGAGTGCTGGACGTGATCCTTGGTCTGCCAGTGACTCACTGTTTACCCTTGGGGGTGTCACTTAACTGTTCTTGGCCTCAGATTCCCCAGGTACAAACGATGGCTGCGTTGTTTCCTTCCCCAGTAGGGAAGCCCGTGACAAGGGTCCTGGTATGACAAGAAGAGGCCAAAGGTCTTCTGACAGCAGCAACTCAACAGTCTCCGGCCTCTGTCCCAAGGAAGGACAGCACAGCCTGATGCAGCAGCCAGCAGCTTGCTCTCTCAAAGCCACCAGTGCCACACACAGCACCAGGGCATCCACAAGGAAAAACCACCGTCCCAGCAACAGGCCCAGCTTAAGGTCCCGCTTTTGAAAACCCAGGCCTCAATCCTACCAAATGCTAAAGAAAGATCTCTAGTCTCTGGCCTCTGTCCCAAGGAAGGACAGCACAGCCTGATGCAGCAGCCAGCAGCTTGCTCTCTCAAAGCCACCAGTGCCACACACAGCACCAGGGCATCCACAAGGAAAAACCACCGTCCCAGCAACAGGCCCAGCTTAAGGTCCCGCTTTTGAAAACCCAGGCCTCAATCCTACCAAATGCTAAAGAAAGATCTCTAACAGAATATGAGCACCTTAAGTGTGTTGGTTCCTGGGACTCGCCTCCAGGTAAGGGCTGGATGCTCCAGCAGAGCAGCCCAGAAGACCAGAAGATTCCTTTCAGATCTGGCAGTGAGGCCAGCTTGGCTGATGCACCCAGCACTCCTGCCTCCACACCGTGGCTCATATGCATGCCCTGCTGTGAAGCCAGTCACCTCAGTGATAAATGCCCACGCATTTCATTTCTGAGGGCAGAAAATTTCACACAACTGCTGTAAACCCACCATCTAGCAAAGCTTGTCCATGCAGCAGACCCAGACCCATCGGTTGCTCAGCCTGGCGTGCTGATCCCCAGCTGCTTACCCTTACATGGCCCTATCAGGCCTGGATCCAGTCTTGGAGAGCATCTACAGCGTTGTTTGCCTGCATGGCCATGGCGATAGGTAGCAGAATCATCCCCCTAATGCACCTGCCTTTCTTGTACTGGTTCACCATACCTATATGGTACCCACAGCGACAGCTACCATTCCCTACCCCTAATGGCAACCCAGCGTATTTAGGGAGGCATGAGAGACTCATTTCAGCACCCAACTTGCCCTGCAGAGGATTGCAGGCTCAGCTCAGCACCCACATGCATCAAAAACAGGATGACACAGCAGACACAGGGATGTTTTCACTTTTTCCCAGGTTCAGAAGCCTTGGAAGAAGGAATCATCAATGCAGTGTTGCCCTGAATTTTTGTACCACTCTTTTCTAAATATGCTGCTTATTTAGGAGAAGACATCAGCATCCAGGCACTAAACCTGCCCCTGAACTTTTGCAAGGAGTTTAGATTTGACTCTTGGTCAGGCCGTATATGAAAGCCTTATTTTCACCCAGCAATGCTTTTGGTGACCAAGGTTTTGTGAGCAAATCCACCTCAGCTGGAAGGAGAATTTGAAGATCAGCCAAATGGAAGGAACCTCTCTTAGAAAATGAAGATGAAATTTTCTTCTGGAGTGCTCTGGCTGTGCTGCCTACCTGTCAGCCCTGAAGACAGGATGCTCTTGGAGACAGTGACCTTGTCCTCTGAGTTCTTGGCCCAGTCCACCATGCCCCTCCAGCCTTTCATGGGGAAGGTGATGTCAGTTGCTGCATTAGCAGGCAGTTTGTGAATGCCGAGGACTAGAGGGAAGCAAGAAATAAAACCAGTGAGGAAAACCAGCCTCAATAAATTCACATGTGCTGAAAAACCCATTGGAGGCAATAGTGGGAAATCAGCAGAAGGAGTGAGGCTGGGTCTTGATAGCTATAGGACTGATGCTGTCTTCAGGTAATGTCCATGCATGAAGAAAGGTGACATTAATAGTTAGGACTCGTTATTCTGTCATAGAAAAGGACCTGCCTGCACTAAACCTGGCAGAAGAGAGGTCAGTCTACTCCAGTGTCCTGTCTCTAGGAGTGGCCGGTAGCAGCTGCTTAGAGAAGAAGTGTGAGAAAGAACAGAGCAAGACATCTCGGTCTGTCCTCCCAGCTTCCAGCAATCAGCAGGACTTCCTCAGCTAGTGGCTGGGGGCAGACCATCAACTTTAACAGCCACCAGTGGACCTCTCCTTTGTGCATTTTCCTAACCCCATCATGAACCCATCTGTACTTTTTGGCTTCTGCAACATCCTCTGGCAACAAGTTCCATGCTGTGATTGTGCATACAACATAAATCAAACGCTGCCTGCTGTTTGCTTGCTGCCTGATCACTTCATTGGCTGCTGTGCAGCTCTTGTGTTAAAAAAATAAAAGGAAACAACTAATTCTGCCCAGTTCATCATCTGTTCTCCATTCATGATTCTATAGATATCTCTCAGATCTCTCCGTGGACATCTCTTCTTCACGTTGAAGTCCTAACTTATTTGGAGAAAGCCACCCCATATTTACGACCATCCATGTCTTTCCCCAGACCTTTTAATGTTCCACCACCTGCTGCCATCCCTCCTTCCCTCCCCACAGTCCAGGTTATACATATTGCACAGTAATTACAGCTTCCTGGGGTCTCTACCCAACATGGGGAGTGCAAATCAGCTCACCCAGATTGTCTGTCACTTGGTAGGAATCCCGGAAATCTTTCATGCGAAAGCCGATGACATCAATGAAATCCTCCACAAGCCTGAACAACTCCTTGGCGTTTGGCCCTATCTGCAGAGAGAGGGAGAATACTTAGTAGCACAGATACTAATGAGCACAGCACGAGTTCCTCTGAGGGCAAAGGTTTCTGTCCTCACGCGTGTACTGGAAGAATACGCTGGATATAATGGAGTATTAGGGAGCTGTGAAGAATGAGGACTGAGAAATTCTAAAAGGAATCCTAGAAAAATAAAAAGAAAGGGGCAAGAAATAATATGGCATTCAGACTGATAAAACTTAGGGTGGAGGGCAATATCTCAAAGCAAAGGGAAATATCTGGGAGTCTCTGGAGCAGAAGATAACCTATCCATGTCCTTTCCTTCCCTAGGATTACCTCTACTACCAACAACCCCATCCAGAGCAGGTAAGATACTGCTGATGTCCATTATGGTCCTGTTCCTGCAGTTAATGCAAGAAGAGAAACACGCTGGGACAGACTCTTAGCAGCCATGATTTCAGGTAGCTCCACTTTCTTTCCAAGTCCATTGACTGGCGTATTTGGCCCAACCTCGCTGTCAACAAGCCAGAGGCATTTGCAATTGCACATCCAGAGACATCATGCCAGAGAGTGAAGATGTGTTCATGTTGATGTATTGAAGCTTTGCCCTTTGTCAAATTCTGAGAGCCTTTCCCAAGCTTTAGAGTTCCCTGACACTCAGGTATTGTGATACTTGGCCTGAGAAAAGTATTTGGGCTACTTCTGATCGTATATATATGTTACCTGCTGAGAGGAAGCCCAAAAAACATTACCTCCCCATAGTTCATTTTGCTATCGCTCCACTGAAAGCAGCCACACCAAAGGACCTCCATGGTCTAATGTCAAATCTCAGGCACCAGATCACATAATCCCATCCAGAAAAGCATCACGGTCTGGTTTTGTGCTTTCCTGTTTTGCTGGCCGGATCTCAATCTCCAGATAACCAATTTGCTTCTTCTTGGGACCAGGCTGTTTTGGTGTTTCTCTGTCTCTTTTTTCCTTCCTGGTGTTTCCCCAGTGATGAAGATATTTGCAGTAATTCTTCTTCACCTGTATTTTGCCAGGCTAACACAAAGCTGTTAAACAATAACTAGTTTTCCGGTGACAGATTTCATAAAAGATAATCCGTCTGAAATGAGCTGTGCTGACTACCTGTCTTTTCCTCAAAGTACATTTGCCTACGGGGGCTTAGCAAATACCACGAGAGGCTGAAGAAAAGCAATTCAGCTCCTTACATGTCTTCTTTTCATTTTCCACCACTTTCACAGCATTTTTCATTCCTCATCATAATCCAGACGTCCTGAGGTGGCTGAGCAGAGCTGAAGGGACAGCTGGGGACAAGCAGGACGGCAGGATGGGATGGAGGCAGAAGGAAGGCTGAGCTGGCGAGTGTATGGGCAAGGAGCACAGGGGTGGCCGTGTGTGTGTCTCTCTGTCTATCTGAAGGAAGCTTGGTAAGACTAAAACTGTATCAGGATCAGATCGAAAAGTCCTGCCAGTACAGCAAGTGTGCACAGAAGGAGGAGAAGTGAGTGAGGAAGCTGGTTTTAACAGTATACTTTTATATTCTATTACAGATTGAAATCACAAGGTCAAACTAACCCCAGGCTACACTGCCTATTGTCATTCAAGCTTTTATCATATAATGGCCAACACAGCCTCCTCAAAAAACATGGTAGCCCTTCTCTGAATACTTTTCTGGGTTGTTTTGGTTTTTATTTTCCTTGAAAAACATCTCTGTCTGGGGTGGGGGCCCACAGGGCACTGGGATGTGAGACTGCAATGAAGTTGGGTTTACTTTTAATGAGCAAATAGGGAGCCGAAGACCTTGTTTTAAAAGAACTGGTTAATCTTGCAAAATGTGGGGCATGAGTTTGGTCCAGCAGCTTTGAGGGAGAAGGACAGAGACTGCTGAAACCCTTGTTGTCATCCAGTTCATGAAGATTTCTGTGTCCTAAAGTCATGGTGTTGGGCTGTCATCTGGGTTCCCACTAAAATATGCACCAGGCAAACATTCTCCCCATGACGGTCCCACTCCTCATGTAGGTTACAGTGATGCTGGCAGCAGGCTGGGCTGTATCTATCTATAGGTGCAAAGAGCAGGTTGTACAGGGAAAGCCGGTGGGAACTAATTGCTACAGAGAGTAAGCTGCAGCTGTTTTTAAGGGGATCAACAGGGTTTCTCTGTTGTCATGACAACTTGACAGTCTCCTCTGCTCTGCGCTGAAATATGTACATGCACCTGTAGGCTTGAAACTGAGTGTCTGGTCACAGACTCACAGAGTCAGAGAATGGTTGAGTTTGGAAGGGACCTTGGAGATCATCTAGTCCAACCTGCCTGCTCAAGCAAGACCATCTAGAGCCAGTTGCCCAGGACCATGTCCAGATGGTCCTTTATCTTGTCTGGAGCCAGACCATGTCATCCTTTTCCAAATGCAACGGGAGAACACCAGATCTCAGTGAGAAAAGAGGAGAAGAACAGGTTCACAAGGCTGCTCAGCTCCTGGTGGTGTTCCTGTTGCATGAAGGAACCGTATTCAGGTCCCTGTCTCACGTTCTGGACTGCCAACAATTGTGCCAGCACTTGCTGTAAGGGTTTTTCCCAGAGGACTTCCCTGGTTGGTGTGAGTATAACTGGACTCTGGGGTTGCTTTTTGCGTTGAGTGATTTTTTTCTTGATTGTTTGTTATTTCCAGACCTCTCCAAGGAATTTTGTAGCAGCAACAGGGGGTTAAAAAGGAGCTGCCATCTTCTGATCCACACCTCTGGGTACTTCCCACAGGACTGATCTCTCACAAAGGCTGAGTTATATTCTTTGTCCAGGTTATTTTTCAAGCTGAGACCAACGTGAGCTGGTGATTCTGTTCCGAGGTGCAATAATGAAGAACGAAGCTGGAAGGAACGAGCATTAACATGGGCCCGTCCACCAGAGCTGCTGGTCTGAGACAGAACTTTTTCACTCTGATGGGATCCCCAAAGGCTGTAGTGAGATGACAGCATCGAGCAGCCCAAGAGCTCACCAAGAGAATGGGAAAGGGACAAGGAGTAGGTCTCACACAAGCCCAAACAGAGAGTTCAAGTGGGGCAGAAGAAACAATGGGCAAATAAGGCAGAGATAGAAAAACAAACAACACCTTTCCCTGATACGTGAGGGTTTAGCCACAGAATTAGTCAGCAGGATCTCCAACACTGAGAGGAGAGAAATAAAGTAAAATATAACTGAACCCTCGCTCAGCTGATGCTGAGCAGAGCCCAGCTCTGAAGTATGAAAATCCTGCCTGTCCTGCATCTTTTTAGCCACGAACTCAAACCCATGTAATCCCACTTCTTTATTTTGGCCAGAGGAGAAGAGGGGAATTATGGCAAGCCAGGAGGGTTATCAACTCCAAACCCAGCCTGACCTTTGAGAGCTGTCCAAAATTTGGTATTCACCCCCAGTTTTTCTCTGTTCTTCATGCAGAGACTCTGGCTTAGTGCTGAGATCCTGTGGCTCACTGAGTTACTCCATAAATATAACTCAGCCTTGGCACTGAGCTCACCCACACGACCAGTTGCATGAATCAGCTGACTGGCAGTCAACTCTGAAGCTGACCACAGCTGACCATGTCTGGATTGCCTGTCTCTTTCATCATAATGATTTATCCAAGGAGAACAGCATTGGTGGATGGAGATATTTTGTGGTCTGTGGTTGAAACAGATACATGTTGCACACAACGCATCGTGAGCAAGAAGAGCTAGGAGGTCATGTAGACAATTGGAAATTCCCCTTGTCATGGTTTAAGCCTATGCTGAAAGCCTGTCTTGTTTCAGGGAAGGTGCTGAAGGTTCATACCAGCTGAGCTTCTTCCCATTTGTCCCGATTTTCCTCCGATAAAAGATTGCTGATGATCTGGACAAAATTCTGGAGAAGAGATACAAAAGAAGAAAAAAGAGGTGGTTAGCCAAATGTAGCACAGGCTAGGAAGGACACAGTGATGCACGAGGAACATGTGAGAATCAACCAGGCTCCAGGAAGGTTCTCATGGTCCCATTCCTAAAGGGTCCTACAGCATTTCATAGGCCTCTGCCCCCAAGGATGTTAACGACAAAACAGGTTGCAGTAAGGCCTTTTTCCGAAGGCCTTCACTTTGACCACTATATCTAATAAGGCATTGGACTTGGGAATATGTCTTGTATCCATTACTAAAGGGTTTTAAGAGCAGATTAGGTAGATGTCTCAGAAACTGGTTATAAACAGATGATCTTGCCTTGTATAAATCCCTTCCTATCCTATTTTCTACTATTTCTGTTATTTCCAGCATAGGGAAACCTTATGATCCTCTTTAGTCTGCGACCAGGCAAGAGAAGCAGTGATTGATCAAGAAGGTGCTATGCATGGTAGTCTCTTTGCAGCACACTATGAGAAGGAACGAGATAAGATATTTCAAGACCATTGATTTTTTTCTCTACTTTTACCACCCATTGCAGGCCCTGTAGGATCAGTTTAACGTTTCAAGTTGTGGGGTGATGATCTATCCCAAGGGTATATCTTGTAGCCACTCTGCATGCAACTGCTGAAAGTGAAACCCTGGGATGAGAAGCCATCAAGACATTCTCCCACGTCAACATCCAGGTACCCAATGCCACGGGATCATCTTACCTCTAGTCATTAGACTGCAATCCTTTCCAAATAATGTTCTCATATCAATTAGACTCCACAGTAAAGTGCTATCAGGTTGAAATAGTTCAGAGTGACTTTGGTTTTCAAGTTCTTACTTTATAAGCCAGGGAGAACCACCTCGAAAGGAGAGTTTGTTAACACACAAAGACGCTTCACTTGGGCAGAAAATACTCCGGCTTTTCATCAGCATTGTATCAGCTACAAAGGAGGTAATCAAACCCTGAGCCCTGTGCATGCACACACGCCTGTAACCTAGCCTTGGTCTTCAGGATACGCATCTCAGCTCACCTGCACATCCCCAGAAGTTGGGCTATGATAAGCCCTACGGAAGATCTCTGTCATGTTCCTGAGTATGTCGATGGTGGACAGCAAGTCCCCACTGTAGCTGGTCCCATCCTGGGAGATTTCCACAAGGTTTTGGAGCACTTCGGACAGCCCATCTCCCATCAACCCACGCTGAGCTTTGGAAAGATGTTCCCTGGTCTGAGAAACAGAAAGAAACATGACAAACACTTTAGGGACAATCAAAGTCAAGTTAATGAGCTCAGTGAAGGAATTGCTGGGGGAAGGTTTTTGACGTTCCTTGTAATTCAGAGTGCAGATTAGATGAATCTGACAATCTTTGCTGGCCTGAGCACCTGTGATATTTTTAAAATGGTAGGAGAGCAGAAGTGAAATTTTCTGTATGCCCACAAAGGAAAGGTTGTGTGAAGGTTCAGAAGACATTATTCTACTACCCAGCCGCTATTCTGTTCGTAACCCAAGGCCAGAAGATTTTTACCCCTAAACCTTGTTTTTTTATAACCAATTTGGAACTATTTTAGGACAGACTGTAGCTTGTCTTGAACAGGAGAGGGCAGTTCTCATAAAGGCAATGCCGTTTTAAGGCAAGCCGCAGGAGACCAGCAGAAATTCATCACAACAATGAATTTAAGACTAACAAAAGATAAGTGGTTTATTTAAAAGTGATATAGTCACAGTGATCCTTACTGATAACGTGATGTGAAAGACCTGGTAGGACCTGGATTCTGCCGAGCTAGATATTAAAATACTCAGTCAGGAACCATCCCTTGTCCATAGAGTGCCCATGCATCACAAGTTAAGCAGACAAAAACAGTAGGAGAAAAGCAGGGCAGAGCTGGCATCTCCCTTCCACAAGGAAATGCTGCTTTCTTTCTTTTTTGTAACTATAGCAGTGTAACAAGCATTTGGTGGGATCCCAAACCTGCTGAGCCGAGAAGTCGGTCTGCCTTACCATCATCTGTATGTTCCTGTAATCAATAGAAACACACTTGATGTATGTTGGAGGCTCCCAATAAGCTATCCCTTCTTCATCTAAAATGCATCTTCGAAGGATCAGCCCTGGAAGAGGAAAGAAACGAATATGGGAGTGAGGGCAGCAGGATGAAAAGCTAAGCACCTTCATGGAGGTCACCCAGAACTGGTCAATGCATCCATGTAGGCACACCTACCAGCACAGAGAGCAGCAGGGGCAAATGCAGATGCCTGAACAACACGTGCAAGCGTGTAGGAGAGGTTGCTTTTATTTCCTTCTCCTGCATTTTTTTATTGAGGGGCAGGACAGCAAAAGGAACGGGGAATGAAAACAAAACCTAACAGATTGGACATGGCTAGACAAGGTGAAAGAATGTTTCTTCTGTCCTGGAGGGCAGCTTTCTTCCCAGCTCAGGAAGTCCCACGAGCCTCCCCAGGTGGCGTGGTCTGGTACTTGCAACTAAACCAGCCACAGTGGCTTGTGCTGCCTACACAGTCTCAAGGAGAATAAATATCCAACAGCACCATCTTTGCATCAGCTGAAAAACTCTGAAAGCTGCTGGCAGTCCTCCCCCAGGCCTTTCCTCAGCTTCAGTCTACAGTGGGTTTTGCAGTGGTAATCACACGCCTTGGCGATGCAGAGGAACAGACATATCAGCGGGGAGGAAGGGGAGAGGGATTACCTTGCCCAAGCAATTATGCAGCCATTTGGAGAGTCTCTGAGGAGCAGGCTTTGCTGGATCCACAATCCCATTGCTACTGCTAAATGATTCAGTGACTTTGCTATGGATACAGCCCTTCTTCTAGGCTAGCAGCTGGGATGACACTGACTGTCCCAGGCTGTGTGAGTCAAAGAGAGCTGCAGGGTTTGTCTGTATCCAACAACCCCACTCAAACTAAATAAAAAATTTATGTTCATTGCTGACACTGCTTCCCCCTATTTCTGTTCCTGCCTGGGAGTGAGGAACATGCAGCTGAGGACAAGCTCCACCACCAGCATGTCTCCTGGAGCCTTCTCTGCGCTGCTTTCCACTCCTTGGGGAACATGTGGCCACAGTCACAACAGATAACACCTGGATGCCCAGATGCTATCACATCACACCACCATGGTCAGGCCATCAACTTGAGCACCTGAAGATATGTTTAGAGAGCTGCTATGGTTTCTAAAAAGGAGAGGAAAGCACCTAAGTGCAAGTGGACAACGCAATTCAGATTTCCTACTTTCAGATACTAGCTTCTTTTATGGGCAGTGGAGAGAAATATGACGCCCAAGTCTAGAGGACTCTGATAAAGTCCTACCTGCTTCTGCAGAGCTATTTGTAGATAATGGGGAGATCACAGTAACCCTTAATTGCAAAGCTGGCCCAGGACTAGGCAGTAGGTGGATGGGTGACCACCTCAGATTCTCCAGTATGAACCAAGAAGTTGTTGTTAAACAGTGAAGGACCACAGAAACCCAGAGAGAGTTAATTTAGCTCTGAGTGAAGGGAGGGAAGTCCATTTGCTTGTCCTGTCCTCCCACAACCAGGTTCTCCTCATCTAGGAGGCAAAAGATGAAGGATAACCTGAGGGTGGGCCAGCTCCCCGGCCAAGGCATGCAGTCATCCTTACCAGTGGCATTGCGAGGACACCGGACAGCTGCAGCATCCCCAGCGGGCGTCTCTTTCCAAACCACAGAGGCAAGACTTTCCTCGTCACAGATTTCATGGGGCTCTGCAAGGAACGAAAAGCTCCATTGGTAAAGCCTCCTCCTCAGGAGGGACATGGAAAAGAGAATGGAAAGAGGAAACAGGGGAGCGTAGTCTGGTGGGAACAGCAGTGTGGTGTGAGCCAGGAGGCCTAGGGGTGAACTCCCAGCTCTGCAGCTGCTTGGTGCACGGCCCCTGACAAACCCACTTAACCTCTCTGGAATTTTCTCTGCCTGTCTGAAAACTGGGTGTCCCTCCACCCCAAGGATTAGCTCACTAATATGCATGTAACAACCTGGGAAAGCCCACTAACACGCCTTCCTTGCCTTGTGGCAGCTCTTTGCAAGAAAGCTGTTGTTGCTACACCCTACTAGAAAGTTTTCTTTTCTTGCTTAAGGGGCTGATGTCCACCTTTTCTGGGTGAACTCCATGGCTCCAGATTTTACGCCTTCCATCCTTCAGGGTCACTGCACAGGTTTTGGATTGGATGTGTCTAAAATGAGGCTTGGCATAAATAAGTTGGAGTAAGAATGAAGGAAAGAACAACACGTAGACGAAAAAACAAGATGGACATATCCCCTGGGTGGACTTCATTCAGGCCCTCTGTCTGCTGCCATCTTATGCAAGGACACAGGGAGAAGATCTGAGCACCAACAGGCTGGATTTGCATCAGCAGCTCGTTTCCAAACACTGCTGCAGTGTCCAGGAGACTGCAAAATGTGTTTTGAGACATCACAGAAAAAGCTCTTTGGAAGGAGGTTTTTGGATGCTTCTGTCTGTGAGTGGAGCTGAGTTGGCCCCAGAGCTGGTGGGACCTGGAAAAAACATTCACCACAGGAGACCTTTGTGCCGAGAAACTCATTAGTTGCAGCATGTAAAACGGAGGGAGCCATGAGCATGGTGTTAAAGCTATCACTCCTGATACTAGGGAGAAGAAAAAATTCTATTTAATGTTTTTCTATTATAGGTTTTATTTATTGTGTATGCAAAACTACCAATAAAAAAGAAGCTGACTGCATGCCTGCAACTGGAAAGGCAGCCGCAAAGCCAAAGCCAACCAGCCGTGGAGCCTGGCAGCTGCCTGCTGAGCTTCCTTCCCATGCGGGAATGTGCTGCCCATACCAGCGTCCAGTGGTGCCTGTAGAGACATGCCAAGGTTGTAGGGAAAATGTACATCTGCCATAAAAAAAGAAGGAGGCATTGAGTTTTCATGTTTCTCCCAAGGGAGCTGCGGGGCAGCGATGACCTTAAAGGCTTCCTTCTACAAGGGATTGTGCAATGGATGTGCTTACATAGACCATTTCAGGACCTGCATCGTGGAGTAAATACCCAGCGATGGACGTACCCCACTGCTGCTCTGGAACTACCCAGAGCATCAACCTGGCTGTGCAGAAGGCTCAAACCTAAGATTATGGGCATGGCAAGTCCTACTTCTTTGAAGGACTCATACAAGACCCAGCAAGCTGCCTACCCATCACTACTCCCAGAGTCAAGCTCCAAGACTGTGCGGCTCCAGCCCCAGCTGCAGTTCAAAGACAGATTCCTCCCCGGTAGACACTGGTAATGAACAACTTACGCTCTCTGCTTGGAAACAGATGCTCCTTCCCCTGTTTTAAAATTTCCTTTTGAGTAATCGCTGTTGTAATGAAATCCCGGAGGGCAAGCAGGACCCCTGCTGTGCTCTGCACATGTACAGAAATAGTCCCTATGCCAATAGCTTATGACTTCTGTAGATAAGGCAGAACATAGGTGGAAAAGAGGCAGTTTTATTTCCAACCTGTTGGCACGGAGCTGTAGGACAGCAAGATTAAGCCACACAGTTGTGACCAGCATGTGGTCGCCCAGAGAGCCTGTGGCAGAGCGGGGGGTTGAATACAAACTCCTGCCTCCTGCACAAGTGCTTTGGCCACGGTCACAGATTCTCCACGTCAAACTGTGGTTCAAAGGAGGGTTTGGGGCATGGGGTGGGAAACTTCTAGCACCCTCGGCTACAAAATAACAGAGGACATCAAAAAGCAGAGGCAGTGTGTTCACATCTGACCTCCCCTTTCTCCTCCTCTGACCTGTCAAACCTTCCTGGGCTTGTCGCCCCTGCAGTCTCCCTGGGGACCGCTGAGGGATGCTGTGGATCAGAGATGCTCTTCAGAAATACACTGATTGTCTGACGCTGTCTTGCCAGTGAGTGCAGAAACAATTCCCAGGCCAGGAGAGAATCATTTCATCCTCTTCTTTTTTTGCTTCTTTTTTCCCTTTTGATGTCACTTCATAACAAAACCCTTTTTACCAGAGTAACCTATTTGCACTGGGAGATTTTAACAACTAACCCAATTAAGCTCAATTCTTCTGTTCAAATCAAATCATGCCGGCATTTGATACTTTCTCAAGAACAAATGGAACGGGTTTATTTTTAGCCTCTGATGACTCTCCACCTTTTTCCTTCCTTTGCAAATTAACAACTGCAACGAGACCCTTCTGGTTTTGAACCCTAGCAGGGCTCAGTCCCTGAGACATGCCTTTTCCTTTTGAGCACTGTGCAAGCATCAGCCCCTGCGGAAAGAGAAGAAAAGACTGGGCTTGTTCTGCCAGGGCCCCAACTGGCACACACTGAAGCTGAACTAAACCTGCATCGCTCTGTAGACACCACTAGACAACCCGGTGCTAAGATTTTCTGTGGCGAGGGAAAGCTTTGTGGCTGAGTTAGAGGAGACTCTCACACGCCACTGGTAATTGAGAGGCACAGCTTGTAAAGAAAGGTGATGTCTTTTATTAGAGGATAGCTGGTGATAGGATAGGAGTGAATATGCTGTCTCAGGCACACAGCCTCTTTCTCTGTTATCTTTGAGCTAAACAGGCTGAAACTTCCACTCTGAAGTGCTTTGGCTTTTATCTTTGTCTTCAGCAGTCTGCAAGGGACTCTCAGGGTTAGCTGTCCTTGGCATGGCAGATCCGCCCCCAGAAACATCTGCACCAAAACTGTTACCTCTGTGCCGAGCTCCAGCCTGTCTTTTAGGGAGACACCCCTTTTCACTAGGACCAGCAGGATGATGCCATAAGAATCTCTTCTGTCTCTCACTGAGATGCTCTGATAATTAATTACCCTTTCGGTCAAAAATCAGGGCCCATTATGATCAATGCAGTCTGACTGCCAACATCACATAGGCCATTGATTCCCCACCAGCAATTTCACCAGGCGCTTCAAGTGACACAGAGAAAGAAAATAAAAATGGTGCACAAACCTTTTTTTCTGGCCTCTTTATACTGTGTGAGAGACAGACAGAAGCATTCCCACTTGCAAGTATTTGCTCCTGCTTATTTTTCACATTAAACCCCAGGTTTTCCCCTGTCCTACAGCCCACTTGCCCTCCATTCAGGCTTTTGTACCCTTGTTCTCAAACGGATGCTGCTGCCGTGGCTGTAGCTGGAGAAGGGTGAGACTGGGTAAGGCTCTGAGAGATGTAGACGCATCTGTCTTTTTTAAAAATTAAGTGGTGTGCAGGTCTCCTGGAGGCTAGGTGAAGGGTGGGAAACCACTGCAGCATCCTCAATACTCAACTACGTTATGGACTCAAGAATCTGATATCAATTTTTGCTATCAAAGAGTGTGTCTTTTCCTCTTATGGCTCTATGGCAATGCAAAGATGAAAAACATGAAGGCTAGACTGGTGGGACTTACCAAACATTCACTGAAATCTCCATGGTTACACTGGCTTTGGCAAGAATTAAATCAAGCCCTTGACGTATCTTGTGCCTGAGTTATGGGCAGGGTCCAACTGGATCACAACTCCTTGTTGCATTCAGCTCTCTGACACACGATGCTCTTTCCAAAATCCCTGTCCTCCCCATGCAAAGGAAAGCGTGAAGGGTCTGGGGTACATACCAGGACATTTTCTGTCATTGCACTGCTTATACTCTTCCTTGGGGCCCTGGCAAGTCTCTCCACCGAAGAAGGGTCCGTAGCACACACGGTCACGTCTCTGAGTCCCACCTCCACACGTGGTGGTGCAGCTGCCCCACACTCCCCAGGCCTGCCACTTCCCATCCACTAGAGACAAAAAAGAGGAGAGAAACGGCCCGTCACATCCCAAACATAATCTGCAACAGAAGGAGGCAAGGTCCCAAGGTGAGCAGTGGAACACAGGGTGAGTAGAGCATGGCTCGGTGGGAAGGGAGGTCTCCTGCCTCGAATCTTTATCTGAACCTGAAATCAGTGTGTGCTCTTTCCCATTGCAGCAGCCCTTTAATAATTGTAGGGTGGTGTTGTGTTTCTCCTCAGTATCCTCACCCCCTGCAAAAATAGCCCTATCTCTTTCCTTGGGCTCAGATTTGGGGCTGTGCTCATGAACACTCTTCAGGTGGGCAGGGATTCAACCTGCCTGGCAGCCACATCTGCCAATCAAAGTCCATAGCTTGAGTTTGGTTGGGATGTACAATGTATGTGTGAAAATAGACCTTTCCAGAGAAGGTCTGGCCCAGGGATTTAGAGAGACCAGCAGAGCCCTTGGGTGAGAAACCATGAAGAAACATCAAATAAACCTTCCTCCAGCCATTCCCATTGCACTGTTGTTTCATGTGCCTTGGAAAGAGGTTTGGGACGTTGTCTCATTCCATTGTATCTTCTGAATCTTTACAGATTCAGTGGAAATGTTGCTTCTTTTACGTTAACAATGGCATTTATCAAAATGCTACTTCTTTTACATCAATAATGGTATTTATCAAAGCACTATAAAAATGTTAATTAGCCCTCACAACCAGCCTGCAAGGTAGGGAAACATTCTCCTCTGCTGCATCACAGATGAGAAACAACAACTCGGTGACAGAACTAGAGCAAAGACCTAAATCTCCTGATTCCTATTAGGGTTTTAATTAAGAGTTAACACGTCATCTTGGGTTGAATAACTCCTTTTGGGAGGGTGGGGGATCCTCCTCTTCTTCTCCAAGAAGTAGAAGAAAGTTATCATAGAAAAGGGACAACACCAACCTCTGATGCTTTCTTTGGTGACACCGCATGCAGTGGAAGCCATGACCAACATTGCTTTGATGACTAACTCTGAAATCAGTGGGACAAGGTTGTCTAAAAAAGGGTAAAGCCCATTTTGTCTTTGAAGGTGTCTGTAAGTTGCAAAGGAGTGAGATACCCAAACACCAAAACCTATGTCCGTAAGTTGCAAAGAAGGAGTGAGATACCCAAACACCAAAACCTACTAGAGACCATGTGGGGAAGTCCTATACCTGTGTTAAACACTGCTTATGCTCTGCTGCAGACAGTAATGCTACCAGGGAGCATAGGGATTCCCTGAGGAAACAGGTATAGCAGGCTGAAGAGCTACTGGCTTCTATGCTTGTGTAGTGAACGACAATACTTGCTCACCTGAGCAAGGTATGAGAAGTGCCTCAAAGACCTGAGTTGTTTCTGGCTGTCCCTGTTCTCTCAGAAAGGGGAGAAAGACCTTCTCCATCCCAGGGATTCACTCCTCCTCAGTCCTACGGTCTAACAGGGATGGAGCACCCAGGGAGAGCCAGGGAAAGGGCCAAGAGAAGCATGGTAAGAAAAATTGGTTGCTGATCAATCTTGAAGGCTTCTAGATGTTCAGGCTTTGTTTCCAGGTCGGAATATTTCCCACACCGGCTGACCCAATTAGTCCCTTTGCAATGGCCTCCCCCAAGACTTCTGCACAGAAAGGAGGAAACTGCACCTACAACTCTATAGTGCTGGTATCAGCCTGAGAAATGCAGCCCTCTGGTGTACTCTGCTATCTGCTTCAATTTTCTTTGCTTCTCCTGCATGAAATTGCTGTCCTGGAAGCCCTGGTCCCTGGTGTGAAGACAAAGTGATTATTCTGAATGTGAGGTACTGGCTACAACAACTGGGGCAGCAGGAATTATTACTATTATTATTATTATTGCTGTTGTTATTATTATTTTAAGAAACAGCTAGATGAATAAAGTAAGTGACAAGTCTTCGATAGGCATGAATCAAGGCTTCATTGTGCCAGACCTTGTCACAGATAAGGTTCAAAGCTGTGATACAATAGTGGTTGCTTCCCTGTTTGCTTCAACTATAACTAGGAGTGGTGAATGGGTACGAGAAGAGAAACAAAAAAAAAAAAAAAAAAAAGTGGTACGAGAAGAGGAACAAAAAAAAGAGGAGGAAAGTTGAAGCATTGTGGAGGCATGGAAGGGGTTTAATTGATATTTTGTTTGGTTTTTTTAAACACATGCTGAAAACTGGTATCTAAGCTTAGAAAGACACGTTCCCTGTGGGTAATCACTTACCTCTCTGAGGTCTCCTGGAGCATTTGCCACCTATGGATTTTGGCTTGCATGACCCGTTGGTATGACCCGCAACCTCCTTATCACTGCATTACTGATGAAAAATACGCAGTTCTTCCCCAAAGAAAATAGGAGGGGATTTCACAAAAGTCTGCCTGGGACTGCAGAGAAGGATGACGCAAGAAAAAGAAAAAGTCATTGGTCACTGACCTGGACATTGGCGTAGGAAGCAGTCCCTGGTCTCCACCCAGTGTCCCTGGCATTCGGCTCCCCCGTAGGAGGGTCCATTGCACTCCCTTGTCCGCTGCTGGGTGCCGTTGGAGCAGGAGGCAGAGCAGGAGCTCCAGCTCGACCACTCGTTCCAGTTGCCGTCCACTGAGTGGCCCAAAGAGAGATAACAAAACTGAATGTGAAAATCGCTCCCACTGGAAGGAGGCATGTGCAAGAGTCTCCGGCCTGTGCCTACAAGAGACCGAAGCAGGGGATGACAGACGGGGGTCATGGAGTGTGAGAGTGGACAAGGGCCATCAGGAAAAGGTTCAGACAACTTTGGCAATGGAAATTTGTTGGGACGCTCTGCAACCTCCAACTGGTATGTTATGGCCCAGCAGGATGCAAGTGGCATAACATTTCAATTTTTATGTCCATACTCTACATAACACCATAAAAATTGAAATTATGGATATTACACATTCCAACATAAAAGTCACAACTAGTAATATTGCCGATCACAACATAACATCAAAATAGAGAGCATGGATCATGTTTTCACTGAAAATTTTGAAGGAATCAATACATTACCATAACATTTTCCATTTTGGGCAATCGGCACTTTTTAAGGCAACCCATTTTTCACCAAAGCAGTGCACGAGTCTGCAGGAAGGGAACTTTCTCAAGCACCCAAATGCTGTTTTTCATTAAAGCGCATGCAGAAACTCGAATCACAGCGTTATTCACAGGAATTCACGCTGCTAGCCGGGAAATGCTCGGAGCAAAGGTGTGGTCCAACAGGAGACCACAAGCAGAGTGCGCATGTGTGGTCAATGTACTCCTCTCATGGCTGAATTAATACTGACAGGCTTGATATGTCTCTACACAGCAGTGTCTTTGATAATTAAATAGAAGAGGGAGGGACAAGAGAGGTTATGATAGGGACGGGGTTGGAGAGAAACATGAATACATCTTATTAGCGTGGTACAGTATAAGGCATTCCCAAGTGTGGCAGTTACACCTTAATTGGTCCCTGATCAACAGATCCATCACCCAATCTGCTATTCCTGGAGCACTTTTTTCTCATTAGCAGCAGTCATCATGCTCTGTTTAGCTCTCACTAGCTGCTAGCTCTCACACAGAAAAACAACCTGAATCCCTGAAAAGTCTGAATTCTGGCTCAAATCACGTTGCTGTAGATTGCAGCTCATTTTCTTTGGCTTTGTTTATCCGTTCAAGAAAAATATATGCAACCCGGTCCCCTGTGTAATCTGCAAGGATTCGAACAGCCCTGAATAATCCCCCTTGCAGTTGAGCAGCATTTTGTTTGCAAGCACGTAAAAAAATGTCAAAAACATTCAAATGAGCAACTGTTAACTCAGAGGGGGTCACGTGAGCTCAGAAGGTGTGAAAAATCAGGCAGGCATAAAGGTACTTCCAAAAGGTGCTTGTTTTTAGCAATCCAAGCTTGATGTTTTCATCGTGCATAAATTCAAGGCATCATGTCAGTGCCTATCAATCCCAAGGAGGGGAAATGCAAGAAGTGGCGACTGACAGGTGATTCCTTTCTGGAAATGATCCAAATCCCCACAAAGTAGATCCTACCAGGTATAAATTAGCGTGGCTTTTTCTGACTGAAGGAAGTGCTGCTAGTCTCCATGAACTGACGGTGCCTGCCCCTCATTAGCATTCCCCTATATTGGAAAAGTAAGATTGCATTTACCAAAGTAAATGTTGCATTTACCAAAACAGTTGCATTTACCAAAACAGTTGCATTTACCAAAGCCCTACCTGCTGCTGTGGCAGTGGTGATTGGCACCTTACCACAAGTGCAAGCATTTGGAGGTGGGAAAATAAAAGAGCCCCCCATCCGTAAATTGCTCATTCAGTACGGGATAGGGAACAGGTAATTTCCTTTGAGATCAGAGATTATTTAGTCATAGACTGTAATTTCAAAGATGTTTAAAAAAATGGAGAAACAGAGATGGCCATGTTGCACCTCCAGCCGTGTGCGCTGATGTAAAGGTGTCTCTTGGGCAAGATGCTGAGGGCTCTCCATCACAGCTGCAGCAAAGACCGCTCAGTGCCATTGTCACACCTCAGTGTGAGTCTATCAAAAATGTTCATTGGAATCTGGCTGGTGTAGTCTATGCAGAGGCTGGCATTGTCTTCCCCCTCTCTCTCCGAAGGACTTGGGTCTCAGCCCGTGATATCTACGGCTCCGGAGGAACAAAAGCTCTCTTGTCCCTGCAGCAGAGCATTTTTATCAGTTGTAGTAATAAATCCTCAGAGCGGGGCAGTAATAAGCGATATGACTGCCTGGTGTGTCAAGCGCTGAGCAGTGCCCATTGTTGTGCTTCAGTGAGTCCCTCAACGCTGCACTCATTTGGCACAGCAAAACCACTGATTGCCTTTGTGGTGTTAATTAGAGATGAAGTCTTGCAGTTGGGCTGCTTGTCTTTTCCACCACTGTTTCATTTGCTGCAGTGTATCCACGTATTTATTTGTATTTAAATTAATTATGGATCAATGTTAACTCAGGATATGCTTTATTGCCCAAGCAATGCCAGGTCTGACTTCTTCAATTTGTCTTTTTATGACAGAGCCGATTTGGTGTCTTATGGGATGTTCTTATTCCGAGTAGAGTCTTCTGGACCGCAGCCAGAAATCCAAGGATAGTTACTTGGGATCAAAACTGGGTGGGAAATGCCAGGAAGCTTCTGACAAACGTTTTCACAAAGTTCTCATCTCTCCCACAATCCCCCTCCACCTCCGGGGACATAATATCTCATAATGACTCTCATTAAACTGGAAAAATGTCAGTTGACATTACCCTGGGAGAGAGGGGGAGTGTTGGGGAGCTCCCTCGTGTTCAGATCATGTTCACCAGCACACCCTGAGTTAAATTAATGGGGACTCTGTGGTAAATCCAGGGCCTGTCTGGTTTGGGGAAGGAAGCCACAGGAGCGCAAGTGGATTTCCAGTGTTAAAAGCCATTACATCTTGAGGTTTCTTTCTGCTGTTTCAAAGCAAAACTCAGGGAAAGGCATTTGGAAGTGAAATCTAGGGGTAAGGAAAAGGTACTTAAAAGTATTAAAATATGGCATGGAAGGCTCTCAGGAGTCTCTTAGTCCATCTCACCACCCAAAGCAGGATCAGGTACAGAGAAAACTTGCATATATAGTGAATTAATGCATGTATATCGCTAGCAAATAAAACTATTAATTAATTCCAGCACAACAACAAGCCCCGTCAGGTGAAATAACTTCAAACCATTCACTGGAGATACCAGGTGAGAAGCTTAAGATGGTCTTGGAAATAGTAGTTATAGCTGAGCCAGTCCAGATCCATCCCGTATAATATGTCCTCTGAAAGTTATTACACAGAGCAAATCTGAACCTAAGACAATGCCTAGCTGAATAACCCTAGAAAGCACCTCTAGGTTGCTCCTCCAATGTGTCCTTTCCTTATAGAGGATCCTCTTTGGAACAGTGCAGACTGTGTGCTGATTCAGCTGAGGCAGCTACAGACCCACTCGATGAGCCATGTGTGGGCATCTTCGGAGGTGGGGAGACCTGCTGGAGGGAAGGCTTTGAATCTCTAACTGCCTTACCTGGGCAAAGTGCAATGTTGCAGAACTTTGTTTGCTTCTCCGGGCCCTCGCAGGGGTTCCCGCCAAATTGCGGGGGCTTGCATGTGCGGGTCCGATCCCTGTACCCTCTCCCACAGGTGGAAGAGCACAAGCTCCACGGAGACCACTCATCCCAGGTGCCGTGCACTGCAATCACAACAGAAAAAGTAAGTTTCCTTTCCAAAGGAGGTCTGGAGAAGTGAGTGAGCCCACAGAGCGCAGCATCTTCCCACCCAGAATGAGCAGCATGTGAGAAGTGAGTGTGGGAAGGCCAAAATGTGCAAGAGGAACATCGCATAATTTTTTATGCATTGGTATTGACACCAGGTGTCTGTTACTTTCCAGTCTATTTGAAATAAATCACAATGCACTTTTAATTGACCCTAATTTTGCAGGTTTTTGAGCCAAGAGAAAGGGGCATTTTTTGAGCAAAAGATGCAATTAGCTAGAGAGGAACAAAAAACCCACCACCCACCACCCACCACCATTTTGTCACTTCTTACCCTTATTTCCCTCCTTCAACACGTTTTCTCATTGAATTGTCAAAGGCTACAGGATTTTCAAGCTCTCAGAAAAGCTGTAGTCTGGCTACTAATTACTATCATACGTCAGTGACACCACAGGGGCAAAGCTAGGGAGACTTGGAAGAACAAAATGGGATGGGCAACATGCTCCAATAGTGCTCAGGCCATCACTGGTAACTCCTGGAATTAGACATCTAAAGCTTTCTAATCTATATTAATCTAATCTTCTCCAATCTAATCTAAACTAATCTGGCCAGGTTATTTACGGAAGGTTAGTCACTATAATCTCTAGAGGCCAAATGTTACAAGAATGTGCTGGTCTCTCTTAAGGGACTTTATCCCTTCCAGCTTTACCGGAGAAGCTAACGCAAAATCAATAATGCTTCAGAAAAAAAAAATAATACGGGTACTTTTCCAGTCCTTCATCGGTTGCTAACAGTGACTGATCCACCAGTATCAGGAAAGAGTGTTCAAACCTAACGTTTTGCAATTGTCACCAGGCATCTTGCATGATAAGAGATAACTAGAGGAGAAAATGAAGGATAGAGCACGGGAAAACAGCTTGGTGGTTTCACCATTGCCAGATTGGTTCTGAACAATGATATTGCTGGCTGGGAGTCGTGAATAACACACCTGGTTTAATAGCATAATTCTTCAAAATAATGTCCAGGCTCCCCAGACTGTATTTTTTCGTCAAAATTATGGAAGAAGGAGTATGAAAACAGATGATGACTAGCTCAATTCATAAACATACCAGCAGCCTGAGTTTTTCATGTTGATTTTGCAATGGTATTCCCAGTGTTGGCATCTGAGCAACTGAAAGTATCATCTGGTGCTTCTCTTTCCCAGTCTGCCCCGTGCTTGAAAACACCCCAAAGGGCACATGTTTTTCAGATGTGCTGTGTTCATTGCCTTTAGATAGCATCGAACTGTCCATATCGTGCAAAACAAGTGCCCATCTAATGGTGCTTGGTCTAGCAAGGGTCTCTGTATGAGGCTTTAGGGTAAAAAGGGAAGGAAGAGGAAATAAAAACCATCTCCCTCCAAGTAGATATCACAGTGGAGATATCACAGGCAGTCAATCTCTGTGCATCTCCCTTCCCCTCCTGCCCACGCACACGTGGAGCGCTCAGCCCACCTGGGCACACGGCAGAGTTGTTGCACTGTCTCTGCTCCCGGAGAGGGCCACTGCACTGAGTGCTGTAGGAAGACGACACGCAGAACCTCGTCCTGGTCTGCCAGCCCTCCCCGCAGGTGGTCGAACACACGCTCCACGGGGACCACTCCTCCGCCGCAGGGTCACCTGTTTGGGTTGGAGCAGAAGGTGAGGATGTGGCATCCTTGGTCCCTGGATCTCCGGGGCAGTGTTTTCCAAGTTGCACTTCACCAGTTGCTGGTGATCTGTGAAGCTGTGCAATGTGTCCCACATGTGGCGTGACAAGAAGGGTGCAAGGGGATTGGTGAGAAAATGTGAGGGTTGACAATAGGCTAAAAGTTTTTTTGGGGGTACTGCGTAGAGCTATAACACACACACACAAAAAAGGGAAGGACACTGTGGAAGCATCAGGGCACTGGGCAGGGCAGGCTCCACCATGGATAACGAGGTGGTGTAGCCACTGCAGAACTGTGTGAGCTGGGATATGTATCACCTACTCAGAGATAGTACTAATTAAGTAACAGTGATTAGACAGATATAGTAAATGTGTCCATAAATTGAGCAGTTGTAAGGATTCAGCTCCTTCCCCTGCCTTCTCACAGCCCCTACCAATGCAGGTTGGCAGTGGAGGAGCAGACAAAATAGAAGATGACAGTGCCTGAGAAGGACATTGGCTGAAGTAATCCCACAGAGCTTTCTCTTGTCACCTCCTTCACCTGAGGAGAAGATCTGCTTTGAGAGCAAGACTGACTGTTCCCGGGCATCATACAGTCCCTATCAACAGCTTACCTGATGGGGCAGTATTGGAAAGGCAAATAAAAACATCCCATTGAACAAGAGATGGGAGTGGAAAGCAATGAGACGTATTCCCTTTGTCATTAATATCCCTGCAGACCGATGGTCATGCCAGGGGTGTTTCAGCCAGGCCACAGCCTCCAGATAAGTCACCAGAAGTGTGATATGGGCAGGGAAAGAACAGTTTTCCATTAGTTTCATAGGCGTTAGTCTATCCTTGCGAAAATGCCTTTCTCCCCCAGAAGAAAACAAAAGCTTACTCTGTTTCATTTAATTAAGCTCTGCATTGTTTGGGTTTTTAGATTTTTAATGGATTACTAATAATTACACATGATAAACGTAGAACGTAACATTTGGTATGTATAGTACACAGGCATATGGCACAAATAAACACCAACACATCTTTGAGGATGCCTAATAGAGGGGCATACCCTTCCAGTAACAAGTTCTTCAGAGCATCAGACTGCACCATGTCACATCATAACCAGATGCATCTGGCAGACTATGGATGATACAAGAAGGATCATGGCACTGGGTGCAGTAAGCATGACTTCAGGGGTCATTCAACAAGGCACAGCCTAAGCTGCACCCAGCACTTGGATGTGTTTTCTCGCACCACCACCCCATTCCCAAAGAAAACTGGACAGTAGATGCTGTATTGGATTGACCGGCTGCAACATGGAGCATGAAAGAGACTCTAACAGTGGGCTGCTACAGCTTGAGATCGCAGCCTGCTTGTAGGGCAGTGTGGGTTATAAAACAGCTGCATGAAAGTCAGTGTCAGTACAGGAACTGTGATGGGGACTGTAAGGGTTGGAGACCACGAAACTGCCCTATACTACCTCAGCTGACCTAAAGTTGTGGATGTTTTACTTCTTCCTCAAGGTGGTATATTTATTTACTAGTGTCTTAAGGGGAGTTTTCTGCATGTAATGAAATTTTATGCGGGATTTCAAGTGTTTACGGCTCTCATCAATCTGCTCATTGGGATTTTTGGTAGTTATCTGTGTTATTCGTTGTGTGTCATGCTTTTCAGCACATCTACTTTGAATGTCTCCAGTCATTCAGGCAGTTGGTACTTCAAAGTATGCCCACTAATTGGAGGCTGGTGAACCAATACGTGCAGGCCTGTTGAAGGGGAAAAGTGTAGAGGAAGACCTGTTCTTGATGCAAAGTGGACAGGCTTTCACTCTTTCGTTTACTGGCTGAGTCAGAAAGAGGTGGAGGTAAGGATTAGTCTTTCTCCACCTCGTCTATGGCTTTGCAATGATTATCATGAGACATAACTGCTTTTGTTCATTAAGCCAAAGTTGTTCAATACTGTTTCCCCTTGCTTTTGCGTTTTGTTTCATTAATCTACCCAGCTGGTTCCAGTTAAATAAATGTTATGGACCATTGGTCTTTCTCTGGGATGTGTAGGAGACAGTGTGTGTTTTGAGGCCTTGGGGCTTCAAGAAAACATGGCTCCCGTATCCGTTTTCTCAAGTATTAGATCTGCTAGTATACAGAGATCTGCATTTCCATGGTAATTTTGCTGCCTTTCCAATACAGAAGTCAACTGGTTCTGTCAGACAGACAGTCCTGTGATACTCTGAGTTCACCACTATCACGTTACCTTTTTGGTGCCATCATTTCAGCATTTGCCATCCAGAGTGGCCCAGATTTCAGGAGATGCCTCTTTGGCCCACAAATCCCAACCATTCCTGCTACCTAGCCTGCTTAGATGCTGCACCGACAGGCGATGCCTTTGCGTTGTTCAGAGAAACCCCTCCATCGACCTTGAGCAACCTCCCCAATACTGCACCCAGCAGCACCAAGTCCCTCAGTAGCAGGGATCTGGCATTTTTTGGTAGTTAAATGCTGCCAGTCTGTGCCCAAAAGTTTTTCTGAGAGGCCAGAGGTGGATCAGAGGAATCCTGTAGAGATGCAGTGGCCTCCTCCATCAGCAACTCATGGCTTGGAGATTGCCATCCCACCACCTCCTCACTCAGGCTTGGCTGTGGTTTTGCAAGCTCCATGTCCAGACGAGGGTTACTGTGTCACTAGATGAACAAATGGCATCTTTGAACCAAATTCCACCTCTTCTGCCTCTTTCCCCTTCTTTATTATTTTTGGCCTTTGCCCTTTCACAGTAGAAATATCTATGATTAGAGACAGATCTCCTCAACTATCATTTCTCACACTGCACCAATCTCTGGCTTTTAAATCCATAATATAGTTTATTTTCCAAGTGCTGGTTACTCCTTTGGGTTTGGTGTCGTTTTGAACTAAGCAATTTATCTCAGTCTACTGGGACACTATGTCCAGTCCTAGTCTCAAACCTTGCAGAAATTCAACTGATTTTCAAACCATGCGAGACCCAGTTCTGAGACGCTCTCAGGCATCAGGACAAGCTCTCTCCTTCACCATCCAACAGAAGCAGAATATTGCCCATCGCCAAAACTATGGATGAGAAGAATTTCTGCACCCCTGTGGGTCAGACTGCAGCAAATACAAATTACTGGATGCAATATCTTCCAATTATTTATCCCAGAAGTGGATCCTGGCTCTGTTTTTCGATATAAGGGCAAGAAGTCTACCGTGCTCATTGGGTTTGAAAGCCCTCTAGTACAGCTCAGTACTGTCTTATAATTAGACCTGCCAGATTGGTCATCACCCCCCCAAAGGACAAGGGGCCATGCACTGCCCTCCGTCGATGCCAAATTGGTCTTCACCCCCCCAGAGGACAAGGGGCCATGCACTGCCCTCCGTCATGATTGGTGCCTTTAGACAGATGTCTCTACAGGACTGATCTTTGATTAGTCCTGTGATGCTCCGGGCTAGCTTGGGGATTAACAGAAGTGTCCCAAAGGAGTTCGCAAGGGTGAGGACCCCACTTCAGGTGGAAAGATGGCCCTTTGCAGTGCTTGCTGCTCCCACAGAGCCAGCTGCAGCACCTCTCCTGCAGCTGGAGAGGGCCCAGCAGGTGCTGCAGAAGGAGACACACGGGGCATCACTCCATGGGGACGTAGCACTGCAATCCAGGATCACTTCCAGCTCCTGGCCAGCCCTGAGAGTAACTGAGCTGGCCTTACAGAGAGCTCAGTTGGCTGTGGGGTCCCCATCAGTGCCTGCAGTTTCTCCGTGACACTTCTTCCCTCGGCACTAATGGAGCGGTACATCGCTGTCATCCCTCCGCCAGGATCCCTTTTTTTTTCAGTGGCGGCTGTCAATCTGACATCTCGCCATGTGCAAGCTGCTTCTTTGCTCACATCCTGATGCTGGCAAAGACCTCCTGGAAGCAGTCTGTGGGCTGAGCCAGGACCTCCTGGACTGGATCTCACTCTTGTGCTAGTGCTGGGAGAGACATGTGGGCAGCCAGCAGCACCGCAGCTGAGAGCACAACTGTGCCAGATCCTATGGGCCAACAGGACCTGGACACCACAGCTGGCAGGAGAAAACACTAGTCTTCAACTGGGCAGGACCATCCCCTCATCCCTAGTCCTTATGGCTGACATCAGCTATTTTTTGTATTTCATATTTTTCCAGGTCTTGAGTGGATGTGAAATGGCTTATCCCCTACAAACTGTGTTAATTGCTAGGGAAGACGTGGGCTTTGCTTTGGCATCCCCAGCTAAAGACTCCCTCTAAATCCCTTCCTGGACTGTACCCTCTGCCTGGTCTTGACATCTCCTCCATCCTGATTTCTTTGAACAACTTAGCTGCGGTTGCCGCTCCTGGGACAGTGGCAGGAGTGTGGCAAGCTTGCAGCAGGACAATGCACATCTCCCAGCCCATGCTGCACTCAGGGATACCACAGCCCTAGTCAGCCATGCTACAGCAGGGGCTCCGACGGCAGGGAGTTAACAGAGATATCACTGAGCCCAGATGCAGTATCCAGCTGCACGGCAGGAAGAAATGCCAAGTTATAAACATGATGGCTGAGCTACAGGCTGGAACAAAGTGCTGGGGAAGCACCTGGGACCAGGCAGAGCAGGAACAACAGGGGACATCACAGGACCTGCCTTGGAGTGCCTCCTCTTCCCCCCATTTGGACACGTGTGACTGAGATTGAGCTCAGCTTCATCAGGTTATAGCGGTGCAAACACCCTCCCTCTCCTGCAGCCTTTTGCCAGCTGCCAGTGATCCTGCAGGCAGCGGAGCTGCTCCCACTGGACGGAGCAGATTCAGTGCAGGGTAGCAAGGAAATTCAGACTGTCTTCTGCCTTGTGTTGAAAGTCACAACCCCAGCCATCGCCCGATCACCCCCAGGGCCTCCACACCACTCAGCTTCCTGATGCTGTTCACTGCTGCACGCTGGCAAAGTCCTGCTGGGTTGGATGGAGCACAGCTAATTTACACCAGAATATGATCCACTCTCCCTTATAATCTATTTCACAGCTCTAGCTCTTCAAATTACCTGTCTGAAGCCTTTCCAGAGCACAAACAGTTTTCAAGTTCACTGAGCAGTGATTTTAACATGTAGTCAGGGTCAGCACGCCTTGCTTTGCCCAAGACCCATGATGTGTTGAGCTCCTGCCACAAAAGGCAGCTGTGAAGGGAGAGCTCAAAACCTCTCCAGATTGGACCTGGCATAGATCTAGGTCCAATTCATTCCCATCTTCCCAGATCACACTCTCTGATATTATTACATATGATTCCCCTCCTATTGCAGGAGGGTGGAAGGTCCTGCTGCAGAACCTACCAGATACAAGTCCTTGCACAGTACTAAAGACCCGGTGACAGAGGAAAGCAGTCCTGCTCTCTCCCCATCATGCCCTGCACACATCCTCCTACGGTCAATGGGAAGGCATGGCATAGACATCAGCAAAGAGGCTGTATCACAGTAAGGTCAGCTTTGGCTTAATGAACCATGACCGTTTAGATAGTTCAGACAAAGAAGTAGGCAGGGTGATGAGAAGCGGTCTGTGAGATGCATGGTCTTGTTAGGGCTTTGAGTCTAACCCTTTTTGCCTTCTCTGGCTAATAGCAAGAACACAAAACCCTGCAGGGTAATGGGATGGGAACAAACCGAGTGATGGCCATTTGCTCAGTGTGTGACTTGTTGGGTAAGCCCACACTAACCTGGGGGGAAAAGAGTTGGTTAGCTGGGTCATTGAAACAACAAAGCGAGTCAATGCAGTCAGCCCAGCCCAGCTGGGAAGCGCAATGACCAGGCAGTGTGCCAGCTCCAGAGGCTGTTGTGGTAGGTCAGAGCTTACCTATTTGAGGTGCAGGGTACCCGTAGTGCTGCAGTTCGTCAGTGTCCTCTCGCTTTCTGTTATCTGTGGACCTCAGCGATTGGCTTCTGGAATTATAGCGTCCATTGGCTATGGCAAGGTAATGGGTCATGTAAATACACCTTGGTTCACTCTGCAAGATCTTTCACTACAAAGGTTACACGTATAAACAACAGCGACCTGCAACATTCGGTGGTTGACACGACCTGCTTTCCAACCCCAGCACCCCTGGCCACCAGCAATCCCCGAGGCTTTAGCACCAAGCCAGCCTGCAAGACTCAGACTGGTTGGTAGTTCAACCCCTTGTTTCTCAGTGAGACTTGGGACCATGCAGAATATGATCCCTTATGTCTTGTCTTTAATCAATTGCAATGATTTTCTAGGGTGTCTGTACTTGTGGAGGGTTTAGCTTTTTCATATGTGCTGACAATGAATTCCACCATCCCTAGCAGTGTTTCGAGATCTATGGCAATGACTGGCAGTATTTTTTGGTGGAAAACTGCCTTGCAACCAACATCAACTTAGCAATGCTCTGTAGAGTAACCAGAAAATGCTGAGTGGAGCAGGCAGGTGAGGGCAGGTGAAAAGGAAAGGGATAGCTCAAAAGGATGTCTCCTTCACAAACTCTACCCTACCACCAGCAACAAGGAGAGATAAAGGTCTGGTATTAACAAAGTGACTTATGTACCGACAGAGCTATGGCTGGGCACCTTTCCAACTCAGGTGAAAGAGCAAAGCTCCTGACCCTAGTGCCCTAACTGCAAATCTCCCACTGAAGACCATGGTTTTGAGATCGGAAGGTAAATAATGCATCCACTGTAAAGTAAAGGCATTTAACTCCTGACTGACAGCTAGCACCCCTGTTCCTTCCAAACCCACACTTCTGCCAGCTTTGCATTTGCATCTCACGTGGATCAGCTCTGAATTTGCTAAAGGGGAAACTAAAATTTCCATTCTTCATGGTATTGGGCATGTTGCAACCCTGACACATGCCCTCCCTAGTAAACAGAGAAAACAACCAAGCAATTGCAACCAAATCCCACCCACCAGTACTGCCTGTTGTAAATCAGGAGAGCTCAGCTGACTCCACCGGAGTCATGCAGAATAGCAGAGAGCAGAGCTGAGCCCAAGTAATCTGTGATCTGGCAACCAATTTGTTTCCAAACAGCAAGTACCAGACAGAGGATCTTTTTCCCCAAGGAGGTAAAACAGTCAGACATCTTTTCAAGAAGTACTAACTGCCAAGAGATGAAATGGTGACAAATTTGATCTCAGAACCCTGAGAAAATTAATAAAGGTTAATGAAGCTTCAGTGTGGTGGCAGGAGTCTTTATTGCCATCCAAAAAGGGAAAGCAGAGGAGGGAGAGGAATGATTCAGAGAGTCCTTGCCAGGAGCCAGACTTTATATTCAGCAGCTTGGTGCATGGAAGAGGCCCATCTAGTTTGTGAAATTATATTATTTCTCATTACTGTTGCCCAAAAGCAGGACTTCAGGAACCTAGGAATTGGTCACTCCGACTCCTCCAAACCTTCCCAGCACTGACTGGTTGCAGGCTGCTGGCTGGAGGGGATGGGATGGGGCACTCACCCACCTGCCATCATCAAGGAAAAGGCACCGGTAGCCAGACATCAGGACTACAAACATCCTGATATTTGCATACACCTTGGTTTTGTCTGCCTCTTTACAGGAATAGAAAGGGCCCAAATCCCATGTTTTTAATAGCTACAAAGTCACAGGACTTTCCTGTGTGAGATTCAATTTTTAAAAAATGCCAACCTCTAACGAGCTTTCCAATATCCAGTGTCTTGAGTTTGCTTAGGAGACAAGTTAAATTAGTCCCATATTTGAGACACATCACAAACCCTGTTCCTTTGCCACCACCCATTGCTGGCTATACCCATGCACTTTCATCTGCTCTGATTTAAGTCCTCTTCATGAAGGCATACAAACCACAAGAACACACAAAATCTCCATCTGTAGTAAATCCCATAGGCTTCCCAGAGACTTGTTTAGGCTGGGAGGAGAAACGGGCGCTGGGCCACAAGGGGTAGATGTGGAGCCTGGATGGCTTTGTCAGCTGCCCAGAGCAAGGAAGGTGACAAGGAAAGCCTGGGATTGAATATCCCAGAAGCAGCCAGTGAGCATGGATGGGTGGATGGACAGAGAGATAGGAGGCAGGACAGAAGGAAGGAAAGATAAAAGAGCAAAATAAAAGTTTTAAATGAAACCCTGGCACCCTGGACCTCCTCTCACCAGTTATTTGGGCCCCATGTTACTGACATCTCCTGATGTCTGATCCTAGTCTCGAAGGAGCTGCATGATTTCCTTTACTCCCTGGCGGATATGACAAGCCTGCGTTGTTATTGCTTATCCTAATTAAAGGCAATCAGGTCTAGTGGCCGAATGCGTGACCCTTCCAGCTTGCCCCAAGCCTCCCCCAGCAAAGACTGCCTCCAGACCCATGCTGGGGTCGCTCCGCTGCAGCAGGCAGGCTGCCTCTCCTTTGGGAAAGGTGTTGAAGAGAAGCAGGTCTGTCTGCATTTAACAGGGAGCATGGCTTAGATTTAACCTGGACACTTGAATATATGCAAAAAGCCACCATGGTTCTGAACAAAGCAGGGAGAAGCCGGGTCCCTTATGCACCAGGCAAAGTCGGTGCAAGTGATGCTTTGCTGTGGGTTTTATGCACCTGAACTTTATGGGGTGGAGGCCACAAAATAAAGGCGGTGGGGAACTGGTTGGATTTCAGCAGCCCGCTTCCCACAACGGGGTCAGTGGAGAGTAATGCCAGGGTCAAAGGAAGACCTAGACTTGATTTATATCCCAGCTGTGTAAATGCTGTGAGGATGGCACATTGTTGAAATACCTAGCACCTTGGAGAAGCTAGCATGAGGGCTAGAGAAATAATGCCCTTGGAGGGAACACAGAGATGTTTCAATTGCAAGCGAAGGCAAGCACTTGAGATTTTGGAAGAACATAGCTCAAAAGTGGATGGGGAGGATGACTTGCAATGCTGGCAGTAGTGGGAAGAGGAAGCAGGTGACCAACACTTCTAATGAGAACATGTAATGTGTCAGACAGCATCTTGCAACACAACCAAGGGAAACAAAATTGAATGCAGAGACTTTGCAGTGTTGTGGACCAAGGTTTTAACATCCAAGCATGTCTGACCAAAGCTGTGCAGCTCTTCCCTCTATACTCGTCCCCCAAACAGGAGAGGCAAAGAAAACAGCAGGACCATGAAAATTATTCAGGCAAGCTGAGGTGTTGGGAATGAAAGGATGGACCAGAGCAAAGAGTGGAAAGGGATGATTAAAAAACCCCATTGAAATGGGGTAAATGTATCTCAGTGCAGTAAAACTGAAGGAGGTGTTGGCTATGGAGTTTCTGGGGCATCTAGCAGCTGCTAAAGGAGTAAAACTGAGAAGGGCAGAATCACTAACAACCCCTAAAAAGCAAGATCTCAGCGGACGTAGAAAAGGGTCGTTTTGGAGGCCACTGGATATATGGCAATTGCACCAGCTAAGGAAATAGCCCAAATCATTTCACTTTGAACATCTGAGACTTGTGAAAATGTCGCTGGGTGAGATGCGTGACTCCCAGATACAAAATGTCTGAACCACCATTAGAAGGGGGGACTGGGTGAAGTCTCTGCAAGCAGCAGCAGGGACCTACAGGGTAAGGTGCTCTTCCAGCTTGCAATGAATTCTAGCCTGGCCGGGGGGAATGAAGATGCTCTCAGGATATTTCAGCTTGGTGGTTGCAGCAAAAAGGCTATTTTTAATGAAAATCAGGGGCGGCAGAGAATGAGACTGAGACTCAGTCTTTTGAATGTCATGCGGAACGTGTTTCTTCACATCACCAACAGTTACACAGCTGATCCTGAACCGGCTTGATGCTGGAAATCCAGCATGGATCGATGGGACTGCACCGGTGTCACACTTCTGCACCTGATGGCAGGATGCGGCCACCCCTTTCCCAGCCGAGGGGACACGTATCTGCCCAATCTGCATATTCATAAATGTCAGAGATGGTTTTGCGTTGCCTCTGCCAGATGGGATGGCAGGATTTCAGCTGGCTCCTCTGCCAATTTTCATTCCCCAGGAATAAATGCAGGCCGCTAACATCTCTGATTGTTCTTGCATTTCTCTGGCACTGCTGAATTCCAGCGCCAGGGTCAGGCCCATGACATCCCCCCTCTGGTTTGGATGTTGTCCTGCCACGCTGCCCGTCCAGCCTCCCTTGCAAGGACCCTCTGCATGCCAGGTTGTGAGCAACCACAGCTTTTAGCACCGTGCAGCCAAGAGGGGCCACCGGAGCACAGCGGGTGTCCCCGTCCATCCAAAGGGGGTGGACCTGGAAAGCTCCTCTGCAAGCACTTGCCACCACACTCAGGTTGGCTTTTTTTCTTCCCTCTGTAAAACAGCAGCTCCTGGCCAAATCCAACAGATGGAGGAAATCTCCCCTGTCTGTGCCAGAGAGGAGGATATCACTGGGTCCTTTGCCTCTAGCAAGGAAAAATCAGAATTACAACAAACACTGAATGTTGTCCTTCAGATTATGTCTCTTGAGCTGAACAGCTGCCATGAAAAAAGGCTCTGCCTAAGCCAAGCTGCTGTTACCAGACGAAGTTTCCTTTCTGGTTTGGGATGAGCCTTCGTTACAGTTTTTCTGCAGTGTTTTACAGCTTTGGGTTTTGCCCATGGAGATAACTTATCTGGCTCACTTGCTGTTGGGCTTGGGTATGTATCCCTGGGGCAACTTAGTCAGATGAAGATCATCAAGCAAGAGACTCCATTACATGAAACAGCAGAGATGGTGGCCCAAGCAAGTGGAAAAACATAAAGACCACATACAAGTGGCACCTGTGGAGTCATTCAGCCATCCCTGTGCAGTGATTTCAAACAACACTATGGCCTCCAGACAACGTGTTCAGACTCAGCTCTGAGAACGACGTGGCTGTACCTATATTTCAGTGACCAAGCTGCCAGAAGTCACAACTCTTGGAAAGGCTGAGAAGCACCATTCCCACTGCTGCATACTGAGACCTGCTGGGACAGCTCTGGAAGAGGAAGGGTGGCAGGAGCTGGAGAAGGTCCACCCTGGGGGGGGAGCTGTGTGACAAGAAAGGTTAGATCCCTCTAGTGCATTTGCCATGGCCAAGCAAAATGCAACAACCAATGAAACCCTCACAGATCCTCCGCAAAAGTTCATCTCAACAGCTCCAGGGAGCTGAGTGGCAGCACCCAAAGTCGGTCTCACTGAGAGCCTGCCCCAGATGTGGTGTCAGACTAAGACCTCTCCCTGCTGCTGGAGATCCAAATAAACAGCTAAAACACTCTTGTTAATCACCCATCAGCTTATAAGCCACTTTGGCTGAAGCAAGGAAGGAGAAGCTAAAGAAAAGAGATGGGTTTACTGTTGTGTTAAATGTGGTGGTGATTTCTGTGTTATTCTAACCTAACTTGCTTGGCCAGCAACTGATTTTACTTTTCAGTGGTGGTACTAGTTTCCTTGGACAAGTTTCAATTTACCCCCACAGCTAAGAGGAAAATATCAGAGCGCTCATCCCTGTTTTGTTTTGCTGTTTTATCAGGATTATAGATGGCCCTTTGATCAAGGAAAAAAGTATTTTTTCCTGTTTGTTTTCTACTAGAAAATTAAGGTGTCAGCTACTCCACAATACCTGGAGAGCTAGTCAGGTATTGTTACAAGCTACTGAAATGCTGCACAATTCAGGATGAAGATGTTGATCTGTTCAGTTCTTCTTTTCTTCTTTTTCTTTTTTTTTTTTTTTAATTTAAAAAAATGAATTAGAATCTATTTAACTGCAACGTATAATGAACACTTAGGAAAATAACAGTTCAAGTGGAAGAATGAACTTCCTACTCATCCCTAACAAATCTATGAGCAAAAGTCAATATGAGAGTAGCAGTGACACATTTAAAACAGGATTTCTATCTACTTTTAAATCCTCTCAGGTTTTGGTACAGATCACAGTAAAGAGAAGGAAAGAATATGTGCAAAAAAATTAAAAGCCCTTCCTGGGTCAAAAAGGCACCTCTCTTGGGCATGGCTGCAAAGGCAACAAGGGACAGATTCACTGAGGAGTGAGTTCAGAGACAAATGCACAGCTTTGGTAGGTATGAAGAGATACAGGTTTATCTTGAGGTAGGACACAGACCTCAAGATGTGCATGGGCAAGTCTTCTTGAAAGATTAATTGTTCACATCTTCCCTCAAATGCTTTCCAGCTTGCCAGCGTGAAAGCATCAGAACAGGGCTCAGCAGTTTGTCTGCAAAGAGGTCCTTGGGAAAATTAATCAGAATTAATGTATTTATTTCAAAGGGGTAAATCAATTTGTGCTGCCGCACTCCAGGGGTGGACTCTAGTTCCGAACTAGGGCCTTCCACTTAACTCAACATCCTTTCTTCCCACATAAGCTCAACTGAACTAACCACACTGCAATTTGGAGCAGGATTTGACTGGGTATGTAATGGAAAGAGGACAGGAAGACAAGTGAAATCATTTATTGAACCATAGCCCCTCGGGGTACAATCGGGTTTTTCTGCACTTAGGATCAGCTTTGCTGACTGTTGTGTTCTGGAAAAGACAAGTGAGTAAATAGTGAGTAAACAGCGATTCATCCTTCACTGCTGTGCTCCACGCAATGACAGGAGCTGGAAACCCAACCCAGATTTCCAGGTTCCATGATTGCCCACCATGGAACTTCATCCCTCCTTGCCACAGCAACCTCAGGAGCTCTATCATGAAGAAGAGCAAAGTGTTGCCCCTGGGGCAGATCAAGGGAAGATGTTATGCCCCTTGCTCAGTGGTGGTGAGGCCGGACCTGGAAAACAGTGTCCAGTCCACACACCCCCCACACGCAGTTCAAGAGGTATGTGGAGGAATCAAAGAGGTCCCATGGAGGGCTTTGAAGATGGTTGGGGATGGGGATGGATGTCTGGGGAGCTGGGTCCCCACCTTGTTTGTCCAACACAGGTGGGGCACTCTAAGGAGTTTTTTTGCCTGTTGTCCTATGTGCCCCCACGTTCAAAGAATGGCCACACCTGCAGAGGCCCATCTACCCACCCACAATGCCATCTCCACCTTCTTCTCCTTCACAGCATTGTCCACCAAGACAGGAATGGCCCTTCCTCTAGCTCCATTCAGGAACACTCAAGTCCCACAGCTGGACCTCCTTTCAGGTCCAGCTTCCAGGTCCTTGTACTCTTACCCTCACTGCCCCAAGCCACAGCTGCGTTACAACTACAAAGTCACCAGCAAGCATGGGGGACGTGGATTAAATATCCCTAGTGTGGGTGAACCTCAGAGGGAAATTAGCAACTGTGAGTTAAGGAGATGAAATTCAATATACTAGAAGGTTTCATTAAAAAAAAAAGAAAGAAAAAAGAAAAAAAAAGCCTAATTGCAACATGATTTAAATTTATGGAAGGGGTAAAAAATGCATGAAATCATTTTAGCCCTTATTAGAGGAATATATTTACGTCCCTCTATTTGAACTTCCCTTTTATCAGGAGATATTTCCCTGCCTTTGAAGGCAGTTGAACTTTCCCTAGTTATTTGACTAGTTGGAGAAGTTATTCAAACATTCTCTACTATGAATTTGAAATAAAAAGAAGGGAATAATTATAATCAGCCATTTACTTGCATTTGCTGGGCTGAGCTGCTTCTGCTGTTGTTTTTTCCCCTTCATCCCCCTCTCAACTCAGCTAATGCAAAAGAACTGGGGATGAAAGTGCTGGAGGTTCACCAGCTCAGCCCATCAACATCTGACTGCTGACAGGCGTTGACAATCTGTCTCCTGTTTTCTAGAGAAGAGGACCTGGAAACAAGCTGCATTACAGGAGGAGAGTGGACCATCTGCCAAAGACTTTGCCTTGCTCAAGCCCCGTGTTTTTTCTGTCTAATGGCCAGATCTTTCTCCACATCTTAGCACTGTGGGCTTCATGTTGTAAAAGAAAGGGACAGCAACACTGCTCTTGACTGGGAAGATGAACTAAGCCAAAAAGAAGCAAGATTAGCATCTCTCTTAGCTGCATGTTTTATTTATTTGGGAGAAAGGCCCCAACTGTAAAAGAAATGCCTTCAAGGGTGTATATTTTGCCATGGGTGGCAGATTTATCACCAGCATATGAATACCTGATGTAAACCTGCTTATAGATTCCTATAGATTAACCCCTATTCTTTGGGGTAAAGGTCTGGATCTGCAGGCGTATGTGTTGGAAGACGTGTGTCAGCACGTGCGCGTGTGCATGCGTGACCGCGAGACAGTCAGGGAAGGGCAGGGCCATGCACAGCCAAAGTCGCATGCTCCCCTGGGCTTGTCGTTCTGACATGGCCCTTTGGCAGTTTCGCCATGCCTCTAGAGCATCCTTCATTATTTATGGCAATGAGGCCAACCTCCTCCTGGGACGAGCGACCCGCTCACGCACGTGCAAGGGAACATGCCTCCACTTACTATTGCATGCCTTCCTATTGCACAGCCGTCCTTCCTCCAGGACTCCCTCGCAGACAAGACCTTCGTTGGGAAGGGGCTTGCAGGTGCGCATGCGGGTCTGCAGGCCTCCCCCGCAGTCTTTGGTGCAGTCGCCCCAAGCCGACCACGGGTTCCAACCACCTGGGCAAAATCCAGAAAAGCCCCGTCAGCTTCGGTGAGAGCCCAGCACCCAGGAAGCCGAGGCAACACTGGCCTGGCAGACCCTACAACGTACCCACTGCCAAGCCCCAAAACTGGGATGTCTTTGAATGTGTTAGGACTAGACACCACAGGGTAGCCCAGAAAGTCAAGGGATAGGAGGGGAAGGGAGAAGCATTGCCTTTTCATTGACGTCTCTTCAACTATTCCCTATCTGTAAACAAGGACTTTGCCTTCCTGGAAACCTTGCCCCGTTTCTCTAACTAGTCCAGCTCTTCCTGTGCTTGCTGCGGCAAAGAGGTCCCCTCCTCTGAGAAGACTCTCTGCCCATTTTGTGGCCTGTTGGCTCCTAACCCCAGAAGGCACCTGCAAAAAACACTTCAAGATACACATCCAGCATCGGTGAGGTTGTCTCTTCTCCCTCTTCCCCCATGCAAACACATGTGCCTATGTGCAGACAGCACAAGGGAGCTGGGAAGGGGTACGGGTCCTGCCAGTACTTTTCCCCACACTGCAGATACCACCAGTCCTAGACAGGCACCGCTCTCAAGGACAGCTTTGGTGGGGGAAAGATATTGCCCTCCAGCACCCTTGCAGCACCCATGGGGAGCAATCTGTGAGCACCATAAGACAAAGGTGTTTTTTTGTCTTCCCTTCCCAGCCATTCTCAGCACTGATGTCAACAACATGCAGCTTCCCCCCTTGTACCACCAGCTACAGCCCTGCAAGCTGATGGAGCCAGCAAGCCCCTTGCTGCAAGGATGATCCTGCCACTTGCAGAAGGGAAATGCTGAGCCTCTGCAGCCTTCTCCACCCTGCGTCCTTCCAGCTTGCTGCCAAGAACAACTGGCCCTGGTGGGATATCCATAAATGTTGATAGCAGGATGGACCGTGAAGACCGTCTGAATCTGGCTTGCCTCCCACAGTCCAAAGCCTTACAGCAGGACGCCAGCGGGAAGCCCAGCAAGGCTGGGTTTCATGTTGTAAAAAGACAGCAGGGGGTCATCCAGGCCCTTCAAGTGATGGATAAGCTGTCATATCCCTCAGTGGTCAGTTCACTCCCCATCGGCCATATGCAGCAAGCTAAAATCTGCTCTGTAACAGGCCTCTGCTTCTAACAGCTGGTGACTGCTTCTGCTCCATCGTTTGCCCACCTTATAGGGAGGAGCAGAGGTGGCCCTTCATCCCCGAGGTGGCCACTCTCAGATGGCTACTTTTCCTGTTGTGCATTCTCTCATTACCCACAGCTACGCTTGGAGATGCTTGAAGTCCAAGAAATTCAGCTACGTGCCATGCTCAGGCACAGAAAAAGATAATGAGCTAAAGATGTGGTTTTTTGAAGAGAGGAAACACTGGGAGAAAGACAAATGCTGTTTTTTAAAATAAAAATGAAATAAAGATCCTTTTCTTTTTTCTCACCAACAGTCAGAGATGCAAATGATCCATTTCAGCTGACCCAGCCTCCCTGTATTGCTATTTAAGAGGTAATGGAGATCACGGCTGTCCTCTGAGCTGCGTGCTCCGCTGCTCCCTACACACCCTCGGCAGTACACCAGACCTGTCTGGAAAAACGAGGGTCCTCAACAGCCCAGCTAGGTGCCAGATCAGAACATAGGGATGTTACCAGCACCCCCTTGCACAGGGATGGGCAGATACTCATCCACCTGTACAGCATAAAGCCATGAGTTCATACTCTACTACCACCAGCCTAGCTGCGCTCTAACTTTTGCTCCCAAGACAGAGTGAAAATAAACACATGCTCAGCAACATTCACGCTGCTGAATGCAGTGGAAGCTGCTTAGATACTTGATAATGAGAATAGCACAGGAAAATAGAGCAGGATGGAAATGCAGGCTAGTGAACCTTGCCAGCAAGGTGCTCGGAGATCCTGGCAGCAGTGTGGAAGATGGAGTTGTTATTGGCACACAATAAATATTTGACCTTGAAGAAGACTGTCTTTCCCTTGAAAGTCACTTTCTCTGCTGGTTCCTTTTCTAAGCAGCACAGAGAAACAGGCTTGACTCTCCCGTTTCCTGATGGGAGACAGATTGTGTTTCAGTTGCAAGAGGCCATTGGCGTAATGGCAGGTATCCTGATGCTTTACTTGAGCTGATCAATAGGACATCTGTAACCAGACACATTTAGGAGCTAATCAACTCTTTGCTTGCCCTTTTAAGGATGTCTTTCTTTACTCTCACTCCCTTGCAGATTAGGAGTGGGGCTGGGGAAGGGAGAAAGCAGCTCCACGCAAGCCTTGGCTAGGCTTGTGATTTATTTGCTTGCGATTCTTTTTGAGTTAAAATGCATAGTTGCTCCAGTGTCTTAAAAGGTTATTTTATATTGTGTTTGTAAGCCAAATACAGACTGGTTACCCAGATTGGTTGCCTGTCATGGTGTCCCCAGTTTGATGAAGGGTTATTCAAACAAGTCTGCATTTCAGGATATAACCTATTATGATGACACTAACCCCCTAGCAATAGATGCTGCCTGGTATCACTACAGGAAAGAGTGGGGGATAGCGTAGGTTCCAGTCTTTGACTTCTTCTTACTCTGCTTATCCTCAGCAACGGGAGAACCAGTCAAAATAAGATAAAAACCATCATGATCTCAAACCCTTAACTGAAATGAGATCTCTTTATGAGCTAGAGCACAGATAACTTCCTTCCTCTCCTTATTCCTCAGTTTCCATCCCATTTGTGAGTACTAAAGAGAAACTAGAGAAGTACCAGAGCACTTATTAAATCAACACAGGCATTTATAGCCAAGACAAAGGTATTCCCCACTTTATGGAGTAATCCTTTTTTATCATCAGGTTGTCCCACGGTCCTGACAAATGAAATACTGCGTGTTATTTTTCCTGTTTATTGGCTGTCAGATAAACCTTTTGAAATCTCCCTTCTTTTCCTGGGTCTAGTCATTCACTGTTTCAAGTCATTTGTCTTTTTTAGTGGTACTGTAAACAAGCAGTTAAGGGCCTATTATATGAAGTTATACCCATCCCATCTTCGAGGGAGAAAAAATGCTGTGCCATGAGTAAAACACTTGGCTCTTCTGCCCACTACTTGAAAGCATCTGGCTGGCGGAAAGGGGTGGCTGGGTAACAACAAGTGAATGAGCTACCATGGCTGTGGAGCAGCTGAGCTGTGGCAACACACAGATGCTTTTAGCCCAGTGCAGATGCTGCAGAAGAGACACGAGTGGGATTTTGTCACTGCAGTGGCTGCACACATGCCCCATCACTCAGCTCATCAGGAGTGACTTGTTGAGCTGCAACAACCCTCATGGACTCCCCACCTTCTAGGAAACGTTCATTCCCACCTGTCTGCCACACATTTCCCTGCTCTGCCCCTTCTTACATTTCAAGCATGGGGTTGAAGGAGACCTTTCTCATGCTGGGAAGCGAGTAACCCGTGTGAAATACAATGCAGAATCCCACTGAAGTTAATGGGACCCTTTGCAGATAGTCCCTTTTGCCCCTGGAGTCCCGTTTCATCAGCTCTCAACAAACGGCTGCACCCGCTGATCGATGTGGGTTGAGTTGCCATCTGTCCTTAATCCAGAAATAATGAGTCTGCTGCAACCGCTTTATGAAGGGTTTTGCTTTTCAAAGGCACTGACTCCTGTGAAGGTCACATCCCCAACTCGTTCCCACTTAGCAAGTTTTGCTTGGCTACAGCCTTGCACAACTGCAGACCTTTCTCACTTTGCTCTTTATTCCCTTTAACTGGAGTAGCTGTGGTTCATGCCTCCAGCTCCAGAGATTCCCATCACAACCAGCAGCTATCAACTCAATCACATAACAAGGTTTAGCTTGTTGGGTTTTTTTTTTTTTGAGAATGGTCCTAGCTCCTAGCATGACTTTTGCAAAAGCGGCTGTTGCACGTGAGGCTACTGCTCATGGGACTGTTTTGAGTGCCATGGAGACTGTCATTCAGGAAGGCCTTTAATCCAGTTTCTAAAGAGCTTTTTGATCCTCCTCAGTTGGTTCTTATCATAATCACGTACTAAAACAAATTACTTTTCATGCTAGGCTGACCCAATGTATTCTAATTCTCCACAGTTAAATGGAGAAAGTTTCAAGTTGGTCAGAATCAACTGGCAAGCTCATATTTGGCATTTCTTGTTCTGAATCTTAAGCAGAGATGCCAAAAGAATAGATCTTTCCTACTACAAATTAACTGAAAGAACTCCGCTTAGATGCCTTGTCCAAACACCCTTGATCTTTGGGAAGATTTGCATCCCGATCTGGAGTTTATCTTTGCAGCTGACAGCTGCGATGTGTCTCAGATGCCAGTCAGTCAATCATGCCTTTTAATTTAACAGCAATGCCTTAAATTAGATGACAGCGACAACAGCAAAAGCTAAGGAATCAACACAAAACAATCAATAGAGCACAGCAAAAGGGTCTTTGCTGACACACTACATCCATCTCCGATTTTGTTTTTTTGGATTTAGCTTCCCACTGACCCCAGCCGCAGACACTTCTTGTTAGACAGGACATCTTGTGTCAGAAAAACCTGCCGAGACTACATAAACCCACCAGAACTCTGTGTGCTACCACTGGAAATATTTGTAATGGACCTTATGTCACAGTATCTGAGGGCTGGAGAATCATCAGCAGTTTGCAAATGAGTGAAAAAAATGTTATTTCTTATGCAAATAGGGGGAAGGATGCTGAAAGGAGATTAAGAGTGAGATTGTCTTATACCATCTGAAAGTTAAACTTGTTATACAATGGGGAAAGTGAGAGAGCTGCTCCACAAGGTTTTATCACTCTTCTTTCTTACTATGCTGGGAAAGAGCAAGTCCAGAAGGGACTATTTTGAAGACAGCCTTCTATTACACAAAACAGTGATCTTTCCCTGGAGAGCCGTGCATTCAGTTTGCTACTTCTGTGGAATAAACGAAAAAAATCCTTCAGGAAGATGTCCCCTCCTCATGCCCCACGCCATGAAAGCCTATGGCAGCACAAGTGAGTTGCTCCAGTGGTTCATCCTCTGCCCTTTCAAAAATAAATCCCATGTAACACTTTGCTGTTTTGCAGACTGTGCACACTAATATCAAAACTAACCCCCCCAAGTTCCCTAAAAAGCAAAATCATTCATTCCAGCTCTTCTCTACAACCTTCTTTCAGATGCCAAAGCTTTTGATGAATGATGTATGAACATGACACCCTCATTATTGATCTAGTAAGAAACAAAATGAAAATTCTGGGGGTAAGTACCCTCTTCTGCCCACTGTCCATACTGTGTGTCATGAGCTCTGTTAGGTTATCTCGCTAATGACAACTTTAATTAAACACAAAGACCCAGAGATGATCAAAGAAACATGACAGGCAGAGGCATTGTGGTAACCTAATGAGTGAAAATGGACCCTGCACAAGGACTACTCTCTAAGGAGATGGATCAGACTCTGGTGTGAAACCCACTATTGTGAGTCATCATGGAAGACACTCGGGAACGCCATGGAAACCAAGAGGGTCCCTTGCCCAAAGGGCTACAGGACTTACTGTCCTATAGAGAAAAGAGAATTTGGGGATGAGAGTTTGGGGATTGCACAAAACTTTTTATGGGGTTCTCAGGGGTGGGGGGAAGGGAAGGCTGATCCGTGCACAAACCACTAGCAAACTTCAAGCTAGACTAGCCAGCAAGTAGGAGAGCCAAGACAGGGGCATCCATCTGTGCAGCCAGGATCACCCTTTCTGTGCTGTGTGTTTACCTCTGACAAACTATATTAACAACAGCCATAACCATACATTAAGACTCTCCTCCATGTAAAGGAGATGGGTGGGGGTGGGAAAATGGTGAAGATGCAATAAAAGTTCATGAGTGACCAGGGCAAGGTAACCAGGGAATGGCTGTTCATTGTCTTTTCCAATATTGGAATTGAGGGGTGTCAAATGAAACTAGCAGGAGGCAGGTGCAAAACCAATGAAGGACATAATTCACAGACACAGACCACTGTCAAACTGTGCAGTGCTTGTCACAGCATGAAAAGGTACCAAAGTTTCTATGAATTCAAAAAGTAGCTAGGGAAATGCATGAAAGAGAAACCCACCAAATGCTATTAGATACAAAAATAGCACCTCTTGCTCGGAAGGTCTCTGGGCTGCAAGTTGCCGAAGGCTGGAAGGATGCTGTATGCTTGTCTTGTTCTGCTATTTTCCCTTGGTAGCCACTGCTAATGAGAGGATATTGGGCCGAAAGACCCCTGATCTGGCCAACAAGATGGTTTCTGCTGCTTTCCCAGTTGCTTGGCCTCTTCCTACCTTAACTATGACTCTCTTTCACAGAGATGTGCTCAGACCACAGACAGCTCAAGGTCAAGCTAGTGTTCCCCACCACCGTTCAAAAAGCTGCTCAGATCACTCACTTCTGGGTACCCAAATAAGTGATGTAATTTTTCAAAGCTGCTGAGCGGCCAAAGCTGTCATTGATTTCCGTAACGTTCACAAGTCCCTGCAAATGAAGGTAATGAGGCCCAGTCTGGACAAAAATTTAGGACAAGCTTCAATCTCCCCCTGCTCTGTGAATCACTTAAGGAGGGTGGAAATGAGGCCACAGTGCTCAGCTTTCAAGGAAACCCAGCATAAAGCTGTGCTTATTACATGAATCCCTGCAAATGAAACACTAGGGATAAAGATAGATTATTTATGTGGAAATAGTGGGGGAGGTGGGCAGGGAAATGAGGAAGGGAATGTTTAGTCTGGAGAAGGAGATCAAATAAGACTGTGGAAAAGTCTTCCCCTAAGAAAGCCGTAGAGGCCTAATCACTTAACTTATTTCAAAGCAGAGCAGGCAAAATATCAGAGAACAGACGTGTGAAGAAAAATCCAATATGCACCACCGGGGAGGAATTAAATGCTTTCCTGTCCTGAACCTCTCTGATACTGTATAAATCACATCAGAGCTGAGTTCACACACTATTTGCTTCTTCAAGTTATTGCAGACTTCGGTGCAAAGCACAGAGGGGACATATTAGCATAGACACATGCGTGCCTCTGTACAGTGATAAATATATGAACACATTAAAATCTAACTGTGTAGCCCAAGTTGATTGAAACCTTTCCTGATATGAGTGTCACTATCTATTTTCATAAAAGCTTGTTCAAAAAGGAAATCAAAGAAGAGCATTTGTGAAATTTTCTTTCATGCTCCACCTGCTCTGGCTTGAAGGGCCTCAGTATCACCAAAGGTGTTTTCACCTTTGAAAAGGTATAAAGCACTTGCAGAACACTGCATAAACCCGTAAATGCAGTGACACGTTGTAACGCTCAGAGGTTTGCAATCCCCGTGCAATTTCAGCTTGTTTCCTGAACAGCATTTCCAGCTGAAGGATTTCTATGGTCCCCAAGACCACAGTTTCTCAATCCTCCACGAGCTACGACATGTTTCTCTTTGCAAGACCCCTGCAAGGCGAGGTTGTGCTATTATTGCCTCTGCAAGATGAACTGGGGAGGAGCTGAAAAGCTAAAAGACTTGCCCGCAGTATCACAGGGCACCTGCTGTACAGCACAGACAGAAGTTAAATTTTCTTAAGGTAAGCATCTCACAGGAGGACATAGAGTAAATCACCCAGAAGGACAACCCAGGAGTCAGGTGTCCCCTGCTCAGAGCAGTTTTGCCAAGGAGACACTGCTCTGCAGACACTGTTCGTGGCTCACAGCACTCCTGGCTCCACTAACTGCTCCCAAGACAGAGCCAGGAACGCGAACTCCAGCGCAATGCTGAGGCAGCCACCTTGGCAGTTATTAAACCAAATATTTAATGACATTTTGATATGCACAGCCAAACCTTCTTCACACAGAGATGTCAGTAATAAGGATTTTGCCTGGAAGGGGAACGGAGGCAGTTGAAAACCACATGAAAGGACTCGGTGTGTGTGCACCTCTGAGGAAGGCTGGCAAACAAGCAAGTTGTCAGCAGGCATTTCTCCCTTCGGTGTCCTCTCCTTCGCAGAGCTGTCGGTTACACTCATCCTGCAGTGGGAAGATGCTAATCCTGGCTGCCTTGCTGGGCAGAGGCTGCCTTTACCAGCTCATCCTTTGACACGTCGTTAGTGTTTTTCACTGCAGAAGGGAGCAGGCTTTAGGCTTCTCTCTGTGTGTAGTTTCTGTCTCTGTCTCTTATCAAGTCCCCTTGTTAAGAGGGGGACAGAGAGAATGGTTGGGTCACGTACTACTTGGGCAAGGTGAGTGAAAAAATTTGGGGGACTTAAATGCTGATGTGCGTCTAAGGGGTTAGGACGTAGAACAGAGAGGAGCTTATCTGCAAGCCAAAGCTGGGGGTCAATAAGGACTGCATGCCAAGGGAGCTCAGGAGGTCGCTTTGTTGAGAAAAGATACCCAGCAGTGCCCAAAGACAGTTAAAACAGCCCTTGGGAGAGGTGCTGTCTGAACTGGATTGCTTGGGACCAGAAATTACATTGTACTGGTGAGCACCTGAGATCCTTTGTTGCGTTGACCACTCCCACTGGGATCAGGAATGACATTATGGATTAATGCCCGGGACCAGTCTGAGCGTGGTAGGATCCAGTCCCAGCCTTGACAACGATGGGAGGAAATAGCATAGAGCTATGTCTGCACTTGAGGTGTCCAGAGTAAGTGATGGGGTTACTGCACCAAGACAGGTTACGAAGATGAGGAACAAATCTGTCTGCCTTTTACCCTCCTCTGCCAGACCCTGTGCTCCCAAGGGAGCAAAACAGAACCACAAAATAGGCAGTGAGATGCAGCATCTTCCTCTTTTTCAGGGATTTGAGATCTTTGGTTGGACCATGGTGGGAAGGGGAGGAAGCTTTCCACTCCAAACCCCACTGTGTTGGGAAGGGATTTCCCTCCTGGACGCGCTGTTCCCAAAGGTGTTAAAAAAAAAGGAAAGCTTTAAAGGCATTCATTACCTGTAGGATGGAAAAGTTCAGATTAAGTTGAAACCCTGAAATTTTTACTGGATGCTGCCTTGGCCTGGGCAGAGTTTGCCCTGAGTTTGTACATGATTGGTAAATATTAGCAGTAATAAAGGATGTGCACACAATTTAGAGGCACTGTGCAGCATACAGGGCCAAATCTTTCCCTGTATGCAATCATGAACTGCAGAGAAATGGAAGCTTTTACCTCCACACAGGTCTCTGAAGGCCATCTGAGGTATGCTATGAGCCTCTGAAACACCTCATATCCCATTGCTAGTCATTTTCCACAAAACGTCTCTCTCTCTTCTCTGGAATACCAATTACAGTGGGCCATCTGGTAGGAGATCAGGTCCTTGGCAACACAAATCTTGAAGTTAGCCATGAAGTCTTTCTTTCATTGGTCTTTGCAAGGTCTCTGATTATTTGATGCTGAACAGTCAGTATTACCATTCTGCTTGCTCTCAGTCTGTGCTCTTCTGACCATTAATTGAGCACTATTGGTTGCTCAAATTAATTAGGGCACTTTGGGAATGGAGGAACTTTTGGAATCTGCCAGTGTTTAAGGTAGGAAACAGAAATCTGAGGTATGAGCAGATCCACCTTGGGAATCCTGGCTGCCAATGAGTGAAGGGGATTTATTATATAGCAAACACCTGCAGTCAGTGACAATGGTTTCGTCAGTGTGTCCCATGGGCAACTGGGACCACCATGTACAGTCCAAGGAGAAGGCAGAGATATGTTCAAACCATTGGAGGCACCCAAATGAAAAGCTGCCACTAGGTTGCTTCATGATAGTTTAAGGAGCCAGCAGCAGCAGTTCTGCATCTGGGATAATGACCACGTGGTATCCAGCATGCCTTAGCACCAAGGCCAAGAAATCAATATCATCAACCTTGATCAACATTATAATTAAAAGGTTAATATTGATCTTTTGACATTGATGCTAAGGTGTGGTAGGTGCGTTGAGTCATTAGCATCATTGCTGGCAAGCTGAAGTTGAGGCACTATAAAACAGACTGCAGGCACAGCAATTCACTCACAGATCCCTTAGAGACACGGGATTATAATGATTAAAGCAATTCTCAGCCTGATTCATAAACAACTGTTCCCAAAGTCATCACCTTTTCTATCAGTGGTGAGAGGGGATTACTCACACATGTTCCTTCAAAGTCCCAGGGTGACATAAGGAAATGCAACTCCATCTGGCCCTGCAGGCAGCAGACTTGTGGTCTTATACTGTGTTTTTTATCCTGAAAACTAAATAGGAGTTGAGCTCTTGTTCTTCATAATGGATTGATGCAGAATCATAGAATCATAGAATCATTGAGGTTGGAAAAGACCTCTAAGATCATTGAGTCCAACCGTCGACCCAACACCACCACCCACTAAGCCATGTCCCTAAGTGCCTCATCTACTCGTCTTTTAAATACCTCCAGGGATGGGGACTCCACCACTTCCC